>NC_136422.1:78049000-78658000 GCF_052625555.1 Lactuca saligna
ACTCATCTAGGTTGCGAGATGTAATAATCCTTCGGAATTTTATTCAAAAGGAGTCCTTTCTCGGTTCCTAATTTCACATTTTGACATATTTAGCCCAAAAATCCAATTTCTTTTATTTTTAAATTTCATTTTCAACCTCAAAATTTTAGTTTGTAATTTTGACTTTTTACTTTAAAAAAATTGACTTTGACTTTCAAGTTTGACCTTTGACTTTAAACTTTGACTTTCTTGTTTAACCTTTAAATTTTCAATTTTAGCTTTTCGGTTTGACTTTTAAGTTTGACTTTTTAAGCTTGACTTTTAAGGTTGACTTTTGAGTTTTTAGTCAAAGGGCATTTTTGATAAACAATGAGTTCTTCAAACACCAAGTCAATGAAATTTCTTGTTCTCAAACATGCATTGATAATGTTAAAATTTTACTTGAGCTTATAGAATTATTGCGTAGAGAGAATGAGGACGTAAAATATGAAGGGTATCAACTTAGAAAAGGACAGAAACCTCTAAAAGCTCAATTAGAAGCAAAAACAAATGATTTTAGAAAACTTCAGGAAGAGTATAGTAATAAGTGTGCCAATTATAGATTTGTGACGGAACAACTTGTTGAGTTAACTGTTGAGCTTGACACATTGAAAAACAAATTTGAAAATGCAGATTTTAATTTTAGAAAATTTGATGTGTCAAGTGAAGTAGTTGTGTCCATGATGGAAAATAGTTTGAGATTTAAAAATAACCAGCAAAAGGGTATGATAAAGTGCCTCCTCCTTTTAATCACACCTATTAGTATAACCCTTTGACAAAAGAGGAAACGGACAGAGAGACACATCTCATATATGGCAAACCTATTGTATTTATGCCAGCAAGTGGTCCTCAGATTGAAAATACTAATGCTTTTACTTCCTATGTAGATTCACCACTAAGTCATTGCAAGCAAGCAGCTGAAGAGAGTGTGTCTGATAATAAGATTGTTTCAAAGTCTGATGTTTTTGTCTCAAACGATGCTACTCTTGTTTCTAACTCTAAAACTAATGCTTTGTCTTGTGCTGATTCTGTGTCAAAGTCTGATGACTTAAATTTTTTTTTTTTTTATATTTTTGATGATATCATTGATAATTATGTCGTGGTTGTGCCAGAAAGTGTTGAGCTGAACGATTCTAATGCTTCTACTTCTTGTGCAGGTAAAGTAATGGAAGATGAGAACAAGGAGAAAACTATTGAACAAACCAACGTCTCCTTGAACTCTGAATCTATTGATTCGAACTTAGTTGCTTCTAATCAACCTACTGTTGAGAAATACAGGCCACCAAATCAAGTGAAACAGCAAGCCTGCTGCAAGTGTGCTTGTAAGAACAATAAGAGACAAGGTATGGATAAGCCACCAGGGGCAGGAAGAAGCAACTTCCCAATGAAGAAAAAGACATGTTTTCACTGTGGAACACATGGACACATTTCCAGAAATTGTCCAAATTACGCATACGTTCCCTACTACGCACAAGGCTGGCAGAACGCGCCAAGAGGGAGATTTTCAAATAGAAATCCCTCAAGGTCACGTTCAGAAAATGGCGACTGGAATGCACAGAAGGCCAAGAATAAACCCACAAGGCCAAGAATCCAACTCCCACAAACAAGGAGGGTATGCCAACCAAGAAGCCAAATCCAAGAGATGCTCCAATGAAGCCTAGACCGGTTAGGTCAAAGCCATCTAGGCAGCCGGTTTCAAGCTCAAAAGCAAGCGATAAGGCACCCAACAAATCGAAAAAGAAATGGGTTAAACCCGACTACAGATGGGTTCTGAAGGTTCACTCTCCCAAATCTCCTAATGCTTCTAATATTTCTACATCTTCTGTTTGTGATAAGCAGTACATGTTACGGGAGAGAGTACTGTGCAAGGATGACAAAGTTCAACCTAGTTTCAAAATGGATTGGGTTCCAAAGACCGACTGATCCCGCTCTGTGCTGGAGCAGCAATGGAGGCATATCATCAGACTTCGGTTTGTTGATAGTGGATGTTCCAGGCACATGATAGGGGACATCTCTCAACTGTACAACACTCAGAACATTGTTTGAGAGTATGTGTCCTTTGCAGGAAAGGAAGAAAGGAAGGGAGCATGTAACATCCGGATTCCTAAGTATCTTACTTTAATTATTTTTTTGAGTTTTGTGGAGGGACTCGGCGAGTTGATGCTCAGACTCGCCGAGTAGGATCGCGAATTTTTGACTAGATTAATGATCGGACTCGACGAGTCGATGCGTGGACTCAACGAGTCCGCGCTGTAAAGAGAAACCCTAAATCTCAGGGCCTGAGCCCTATTTAAAGGCCCTTATGACCTTCATTTGCGGACACTACTCCCCTGTGAAAACCCTAGAGAGCAAAGAGAGTTTAGAGAGCAATTTGGAGGCTAATTATTCATCCTTTGGTGTGATCTTGCAAGAAGGAGTGGGAAAATCCTAGCTAGATCGATTGTGGAGCTTGGATCTGTGTTGTTCAAACTAAGATTCACGTTTTGAGGTACAAGTTCCTTCCCATTTCGTGTAATTGATAGATTCCTTGAATCTAGGGTTTCCTTTGCACCATTTTGAGTTAGATCTTGAAGCATATGATGTCCCAATGGGTGTAGATGATAGATCTGGACCTTGAGATGTCCAAAAGGTCCCAAACTTCCAGCTTTATGATCCCCATTTTAAAGGTTATTTCTCCATTTTTGGTATTATATGCATTGCATGAGCGTAAAGTTTGAACCTTTACGTGACTTTCGAGTGCTAGAAGGTTAGATCTTGTAGTTGGAGAAGTAGATCTAACCTCAGAAGGTCGTTTAAGTGTTATCATGGGAGGAACTCGCCGAGTCCAAAAGAGGACTTGACGAGTCGAGTCGGGTTGCCCCGCGATTCGCGACCTATGATAACCCGTTGAGTGAAGGGTTGACTCAACGATTCGAGTGAGGATCAGGGGCGAAGAAGACATGCATGGACTCGCCGAGTCACACGAGTGCACTCGACGAGTCTGGTCAAAGTTTAACCGTTGACTTTTGTTGACTTTTAGGGTTTGGTCAACAATTGGACTTGTGGACCATTTGAAGGGTAAAATGGTCTTTTAGCCTTCTTAAAGGACATTGAAGAGGCTAGTCTAGCCTGGAGAGCCGTTATTGATTTGAGATAATTGTTTGAGTGTGTAGGCGGAGGCTAGATCGTTGTATACGTATGCGAGGTTATCCGAGATATCCGAGGTGAGTCTTCTCACTATACATTACCTAGAGTGGTATCTAAGTGTATACTGGAGGGTCTTGTGTGCTATGTGTATGTTTGAGATTATGTGCTTTGATATATGTATGCTATGAATTGTGTATACCGGATCGGAGGGTCCAACGATATAGACCGGACCGAAGGGTCCAACGAGCTATGACCGGACTAGAGGATCCAACGAGCTACGGGACTGGAGGGTCCCGCTGAGACACATCGACCGTAGGGTCGTACTATAACCTTGTGTGGCGTATGTGCTGTATGTGGTATTTTGGGGAACTCACTAAGCATTTATGCTTACAGTTGTTGTGTTATGTGTTTCAGGTTCTAGTGATGATCGAGGGAAGGCGCCAGCATGATCCGTACACACTCGTGGAGTTTATGTTTTGAGATTCTACGATATGTTTTGTGATGATAACATTTGATACATTATGTTTTGACATTATTTGATGAGTAAATGTATGTTTGAAAATTGAAAAATTGTTTTGAAAATTTACGTTGTTACAAGTTGGTATCAGAAGCTTGGTTTGAGGGATTCGGATGCACCTTCGGATGTATCTGAACTCAGACTGAGGATTTGAGAAAATTTTCATAAATCAAACAATTTTTCTAAAAGAGTAAAAGGTTTTGAAACGAGCAGAGCATAGCAGTGTGTACGATCAGCCAGAGCTCGAACGGTGATTTCCCAAAATACCCTTACATTATGTGTTAAGAGTTATGATATGATATGTTATGCATGATAGAATAGGCTAGGTATTCATATTTAGGACTAGAGTGGCCTGATTTGTGATGCCTTAGCCTAGGAGATTGTTGCTACTATGAGATGCTACGAGAGTGAGTAGGTAGCAGTGAGGAGTTTATGAGAAGTCTAGCAAAGGGAAGACTATGTTTAGAAATATATAGAGTACTTGTGATTTGGAATCCTAGGAGGAGGACTTGGGATGAATGCTGATGCGGTGTGGAAGGTAGTATAGGTCCCGTACTACTGGAGACACCGGATTAGTGCGTTGTCCAAGTAAGAATCCTCGGGGTACCGCGGAGCAAATAGGGTTGAGTTATTGATTGTGAGTACACCCGAACGAGTCTCTGATATTTTTACGTTGTATTTCAGAGACATCATGGTGAGTATGCACCACACTCTAGAGAGCAGCAGTGTCAGCGATGAAGAGATTTGCCGGATGATTCATGAGGAGGTGGCTGTGGCCACACAAGCTGAGATATCGAAGATGTTTGGGTCTATCATGACCACATTGATCGAGACTTTTAGTGAGCGGTATGCTGCTCTTACTGATGCTGCAGTTGCCGCGGCCACCGCAGTCGTTGTGCTGCCAGGCCACAGGGAGGTGACTCGTTGCTGTACCGGGAGTTCAGTAACACGAAGCCACCGGAGTTTGATGGGACTCAGGATCCGATTGCAACGATGAGATGGATTTCTGACATCGAGGGATGCTTCTACACTTTCTTGTGTCCGGAGCATCTGAGGATGCGCTTTGCACTAAACCAGCTTTGGTTCGGGGCGAAGGACTGGTGGAAGTTTGTGACGGCGGACTTTACTACTGCAGAGCTTACCGCGGTGACCTGGGAGAGGTTCATCGTGATGTTTCGAGATGAGTATCTTCCTCCTGTGGAGAGGGAACGTCTAGCCAAGGAGTTCTTGTCCCTTAAGCAGGGAACTGAGTCTGTGACAGTGATTACGAGGATGTTTCACGAGAGGGCGTTGTTTTGCCCTGAGCACGTGTCTACCGAGTAGGCACGTATGAGTTGGTACTTGAGCATTATGAGGAGGGATTTTCATGAGATTGTGGCGAACTCGTCATACCGTACATTTCCTGAGCTCCAGGAAAATGCCCGGAAGAGGGAGATTGAGCTGGAGACTCAGGTCAGGGAGGAGGTTGAGTCTCAGATGAGGGATAGGCGATCGGTACAGGCACAGCTGGCAGCCAAGCGGGAAAAGCCCGCTGATTCGAGATCTGGGGGTCCGAAGGGCCGCACTTGTGGGAAGTGCGGAAAGAGTCACGATGGGGTGTGTTACAAGTATGTGAAGGAGGGGCATTACGCGAGGGATTTCCCTAAGGGGTTCTCGGTTTGCTTTCATTGCAACCAGACCGGTCATCGGAAGGCTGAGTGCCCACAACTACTGCAGGGATCGGCATAGGGATCTGCACCTGCTGCCCGAGCTACCGAGATCCGGACAGCGAAGGCCGAGGCACCAAAGGCTCGCGGGAGAGCGTTCCAGTTGATAGTGGAGGAGGTCCGTGTAGCGCCCAACGTTGTGGCTGGTATGTATTCTTTCCTCTATTTATTTTAAGTTTGAGATATTGTGCTTATATTATGATATGCATAGGTACTTTTCTTGTGAATTATGTACCTGCCTTGGTGTTATTTGACTCGGGTGCGAGTCGATCCTTTGTGTCGTTAGCTTTTATTCATCACATCAGTATTTGTCGAGAGGCGTTGAGTCGACCTCTTTGGGTTTCCATAGCTAACGAGCGAGCGGTTTATGCTACTGAGGTGATTCGAGGATGTTTACTCGAGATCTTCGGTGTTGAGTTCCCGATTGATGTGTCCCAATTTTGATGGGGGACGTTTGTATTATAGTGGGCATGGATTGGTTGAGCCGTTTTCAGGCTGTAATAGACTGCGAGCGACAGTTGGTGATGATACGACACCCTAGTGGGGGAGTACTTACGGTGTACGGTGAGGATACCCATTCTGAGTCAGCATTCTATTCAGCTTCAAGGGCGAGGCAGAGTCTACAGCAGGGCTGTAGTGGGTTTGTGGCTTACGTGATGGACACATGAGTGCCAGCGGAGAGGTCGAGATCGGTTGATGAGGTACTGATAGTGCGAGAGTTCCCGAACGTTTTCCCCGAGGAGTTGTTAGGTGTGCCTCCCGAGAGGAAAGTGGAGTTTCGCATTGATTTAGTTCCGGGAGCGGTGCCTATTGCCAAGGCACCCTATCGCCTTGCGCCGCCAGAGATACAGGAGTTATCCTCACAACTTTAGGAGCTGCTGGGGAAGGGATTTATCAGACCGAGTAGCTCGCCTTAGGGAGCGCCGATCGTTTTTGTCAAGAAGAAGGATGGTTCACACCGGATGTGCATTGATTACCATGAGTGAACAAGTTGACGGTCAAGAACCGTTATCCTTTACCGAGGATCGATGATCTATTCGATCAATTTTAGGGAGCATCTTGGTTCTCCAAGATTGATTTGAGGTCTGCGTATCATCAGATGAGAGTGCAGGATGAGGGTATCCAAATGATGGCATTCAGAACTCGTTATGGGCATTACGAGTTCGTAGTGACGCGTTTTGGGCTGACCAATGCACCGACAGCATTCATTGATCTCATGAACAGGGTATGCAGGACGATGTTGGATCGTTCAATGATCGTGTTCATCGATGACATATTGGTGTATTCAAGATCTAGAGAGCAGCATAAGGAGCATCTGAGAGAGATTCTCGGGGTATTGAGGATGGAGAGGCATTTCGCTAAATTCTCCAAGTGTGATTTCTGGTTGCAAGAGGTCTAGTTCTTGGGACACCTTGTTACTTAGAAAGGGATATTGGTCGACCCGGCCAAGATTGAGGCGGTGATGAGCTGGGGGTGCCGAGATCCCCCACTGAGATCAGGAGCTTTTTGGGATTGGGCGAACACTATTGGAGATTTACCAGGGATTTCTCCAAGATTGAGATTCCTCTCACCTGGTTGACTCGGAAGGGCATGACTTTTAATTGGGGTCCAGAGCAGCAGGCCTCATTCGAGACGCTTCACCAGATTATGCGAAGCCCCGGTGTTAGCCCTCCCGGATGGAATGGAAGATTTTGTGGTATATTGTGACGCATCGATATCGGGTTTAGGTTCAATGCTAATGCAGAGAGGGCACGTGACAACATATGCATTGAGGCAGCTGAAGCCTCATGAGACGAGGTATCCCACCCACGATCTGGAGTTGGGGGCAGTGGTGTTTGCTCTCAAGATCTGGCGTCACTACCCGTATGGGGTTCGGTGTACCATATACACGGACCACAAGAGTTTGAAGTATTTGATGGATCAGCCCAACCTGAATATGCGTCAGAGGAGATGGTTGGATGTGGTAAAGTATTACGATTGTGAGATCCTGTACCACCCGGGCAAAGCTAATGTTGTAGCTGATGCTCTGAGTCGTAGGGCAGAAAGTGCCCCGATTCGAGATATTTGTATGCGGCTGATAGTTATGACGCCGGTGTTGGACACCATTCAGGAGGCTCAGGCGGAGGTCGTGTTACCGAAGAACCGCAAGAGAGAGTGGGTGATCGGGTAGGTATCTAAGTTCATTACCAATAGCTGAGGGCTTTTGACCTTTCAGGTTCGGATTTGGGTACCGTTTGCGGGTGGAGCGTGTACCATTCTGATAGAGGAGGCACATAGATCGAGGTTTTCGATTCATCCAGGGGCCACTAAGATGTATTTGGACATGAAGAGAGAGTACGGGTGGCCCTGTATGAGCAGGGATATAGCATAGTTCGTTGAGAGTTGCTTTACCTATCGCAGGGTTAAGGCTAAGCACCAGCGTCCGCATGGCAAGTTGCAACCACTTGAGGTTCCCCAGTGGAAGTGGGAACAAATTTCTATAGATTTTATCACCAAATTGCCGAGGACCGCGAGAGGTGTTGACGTAATTTGGGTGATCGTTGACCGGTTGACGAAGAGCGCTCACTTCCTTGCTATCAGTGAGAGCTCTTCCGCAGAGAGGCTGGCAGAGGTGTATGTGAGGGAGGTGGTATCGCGGCATGGTTTACCGATCCCGATTGTGTCAGATCGTAATGTGCGTTTCACTTCCAGGTTCTTGAAGAAGTTGATGGGTTTTAGCCATAAGAACTTTCCTGTGAGCGCATGCAAAACCCTAATGCTTGGATCTAGGCTTTCTAATTAAGCATGCTTTGAATCCAAGACTTCTAATAACTAATTAGGTATAAGAACAATACTAAATCAGATCTGGAATCATACCTTTGAATCTCTTGCTTGATATTGTTGTCTTGGAGCTCTAGAGTCACAATTGTCACTCCTCTAATGGCTTACAAACACCAAATAGCAAGGAGGATGATTTGGGAGAGAGGGGATAGGAGGAAATCAAACAGAGGTTCTTTATTCTTAATGAAGTGTCGATTTCCCTTTGCCATAGGGTCTATTTATACTTGTAGACTCCTTAAGGGTTACAGCTTAAACCCTAATTGGATAATCTTCTCTTAAAGCAATCCAAATCCATTCCTTAGATAGCCTTGGACGATTTGAAGCTATCCATAGCTTCTAGAATCCGTCCACTATCTATCCAATATGGAGTTACAGTCTAAAGTTTAACTATCAAACAATTGATAGTTTATACCCTTTTATTTAATTAATCTCTTTAAGTCACCAAATTAATTCCAATTAATTCTATGACTTATATTAATCAAATAACAATATATTATTCTTTATATTATTCTCATAATATATTAATAATATTTATTCTCTCATAATAAATCATCCTATCAAGTTGCTATGGTGAAGGCAACCCAAAAGGACCATGCACAACCGGGTCAAATACTTGCCTAATATAGTTGCAGCCTTAGACACTATTCCAACAGTCTCCCACTTGGATAATTCTAGTAACTATATGCACAAGTACAATTCGATTTGCAATCGTAGCTCTCAAAGACGCTGTCAAACTCTGATCTAATCAATCTTGTCCTTTAGATAAGGGATCGTACAGTCCTCTGTTAGATATCATGCTAACAATCATATGGAATGGTTAGTCAAGCATTTAGGTTTCTCGATCTCTGATTTATTTGACATAGAACTTAATCGAACACATCAATTCAATTCTGACCGGGCCCGGCACATAAGTCAAATCAAATCATCGAGCGGTCGAGATATCGCTTTTACCTTCTTAGATAAAAGTTACAGATAAACTTCGACTTATATGCATTTACTTATTCATTAACCAACTATACACAACAATGCATTTTATAACATCGAGTTACTGATGCGTTTTTGCATTATCAATGTACAATCAATTAACAAATAACAAACCATATATCTAGGTTTTAAGACTATATGATATTATCGTCTTGCGATCACCCTTTTATATCATATTCCATAAGGTGATTCCAGCAAGCGCGGGTTTGTTCCAATGCTCAAAACTAGTTGATAAGCACTCATGAACGTTGCAGCAACTCTTTGCTATGTCTAACACCATTTAGACAATCTACACACCAATTCATGACAATCTTCATTCATATCTACTTCCATCATATGAACGATTGTGGACAATTTTGAACAATTCGATTATTCCTAATAAACTCAATTATTCTGGAAGTCAAAACATGCAAAGTGAAACAATAGTTAAACAATTAACATAAGATAGTAACATTACTCATAAATAAAACTCCTTTATTTAATCATCAAACGTTAATTACATTTATCTATTACACGTTTCTAATACTATCTAATCTATGCTAATATCATCCTTCATCCCAATACTCCTAGCATGCTGCAAGTGCTTAACCCTACTCAGTCCCTTCGTAAGCGGATCTGCTGGGTTATCTTCTGATGATATCCTCTTCACTACGAGTTGTCCTTCTTCTACACGATGTCTAATGAAGTGATATTTTTTGTCGATATGTCTTGATCTACCATGATCCCTCGGTTCCTTGGTCAAGGCAACCGCTCCTTCGTTATCACAGAAAATCTCCATGGGCTCCTTTATGGCAGGAACAACTCCAAGATCACCGATGAAGTTCTTTAGCCATATTGCCTCCTTCGACGCCTCGCACGCTGCAATGTACTCTGATTCGCACGTTGAATCAGCTACGGTTTCCATCTTGGAACTCTTCCATGTCACTGCTCCTCCATTTAGGGTAAAGACTCAGCCCGACTGCGAACGGTAGTTGTCCCTGCCGGTCTGAAAACTGGCGTTACTATTGTTGGGTTATGAGTATTCTAACACTCCTAAGTGTACATGCAACCCTAAATACCTTGGATCTATGTTTTCTCTATTATACATGCAAATATGAATATCCAAGGTATTATCCTAAACTAGCATACAAAACTTTGAATAACACAAGTTAGAATACATACCTCTTTGATGGTGCTTGTCTTCATGAAGCTTGAGTGCCTAGTGCCCCATGTGTGACACCTCAAATGGTTCACAATCATCAAAACACTTAGAATAACTTAGAGAGAATTCTACACTTCATGAAATCGGCTAGCCCTTTTTTAGTCTCACTAGTGGCTGATTTTCCTCAAGAATAAGATGCTTATATAGTTATACAATTAGGGTAAACCCTAATTGTCATGACTTTCCATTTCCTTGGATCCATGGGTTCAAACACACCATGGAGCATCCATGGAGCATCATATGGGTTTTGGCCCATGAAACAACCCAGAAATACGACCCAAAATTTTCGTTTTTCGATATAATCAAAACCATAATCAGAGTGTCATATAATAAAATCATACGTGATGTATTCCAACATAATCGAAAACACTGTGCGGAAAACTGTATCATACTACGTCAAATCAAAACAAACTAAATCAATCCCAGGCTAAAAGCTAAAGCTGTGGTGTGTGCGATGCCGTCACCCCGAGCTCTTCCCTTTGCTTGCGGAAGTACCTGAAATCAAAACTGAAACTGTAAGCACAAAGCTTAGTGAGCTCCCCCAAACTACCACATACCATACAATAACATATAAATGTTGGATAAGGTGTCTAAGTCCATAACTATTTCTGGTATGTACTTGACCCTGTTGGATAAGGTGTCTAAGTCCATAACTATTTCTGGTATGTACTTGACCCGACCCGGCATGGTCCATTTGGGTTGCATGGCACCATGCAATTGGATAGACTAAATGAGAGAAATAACGATTGGAGATTATTAATATATTATAAGTTCTAATATATTAATAATAATATTATTTGATTAGTTTGATCAAGAATTAATTTAGAATTAATTAAGTGATCAAAAGATAACTAATTAAATATATGGGTTGATTAAGTAAATCATCCATATCTTGTATAGTGGGCTAAAAGGCTCCATGGATCATCAAGTTGGGTTCCACCCATAGGATGCTCCATGGATGCTCCATGGGAGTTACAAACCCATGGGTCATGGAAATGAAGAGTCATGACACATTAGGGTTTAACCCTAGATGTGTCAACACTATATAAGTAATATGATCTCCTCCCAAATCTGTTACACACAAAAGAAATAGAGGGCTTGGCCGTTTTTGTGAAGTAAGTATTCTCTCATAAGTTCTTCCAAGAGCATTTGGTGTTGTGTGAAGCATTTGAGGCATCACACTTGGGGTGCTAGGCTCACAAGGTTTCAAGGAACACAAGCAACAACAAGGTAAGTTATTCTATCTATACTTTATGTTAAAATTGTTCCCCATGTATGCTAGATAGGAATATAACCTTGGAAATCAACTTTGCATGACAAATTAGACAAACATAGATCCAAGGTTATTAGGGTTGCATGTACACTTAGGAAGTGTTAGAATGCTCAAAACCCATCAGACCCGACCCGGCATGGTCCATTTGGGTTGCATGGCACCATGCAATTGGATAGACTAAATGAGAGAAATAACACTTGGAGATTATTAATATATTATAAGTTCTAATATATTAATAATATTATTTGATTAGTTTGATCAAGAATTAATTTAGAATTAATTAAGTGATCAAAAGATAACTAATTAAATATATGGGTTGATTATGTAAATCATCCATATCTTGTATAGTGGGCTAAAAGGCTCCATGGACCATCAAGTTGGGTTCCACCCATAGGATGCTCCATGGATGCTCCATGGGAGTTACAAACCCATGGGTCATGGAAATGAAGAGTCATGACACATTAGGGTTTAACCCTAGATGTGTCAACACTATATAAGTAACATGTTCTCCACCCAAAATCGGCTACACTAAGAATCAAGAGGGCTTGGCCGATTTTTGAGAAGTGAGTATTCTCTCATAAGTTCTTCCAAGAGCATTTGGTGTTGTGTGAAGCATTTGAGGCATCACACTTGGGGTGCTAGGCTCACAAGGTTTCAAGGAACACAAACAACAACAAGGTAAGTTATTCTATCTATACTTTATGTTAAAATTGTTCCCCATGTATGCTAGATAGGAATATAACCTTGGAATTCAACTTTGCATGACAATTAGACAAACATAGATCCAAGGTTATTAGGGTTGCATGTACACTTAGGAAGTGTTAGAATGCTCAAAACCCATCAATAAACACATATTGGGCCTTGCCCACTGCATCGGGACGAAGCCCAGCAACTGCATCAGACCGAAGTCCGGAACTGACTGGGACCTTGTCCCCTGCATCGGACCAAAGTCCGGAACTATCTGCATCGGACTGAAGTCCGGAACTAACTGCATCGGACCGAAGTCCGGAACTAACTGACTGAGCATAGCGTAGCATAACATAGCAACTAGCATGAACACATATACTGCATACTACATCGGGTCATAGCCCGGAACACATAATACATAATACATAGAACATAGCACACAGTTCCTGTCTGAGCCACGAAGGCATCAAACATACTAGCTACTGCATCGGATCAAAGTCCGGAAACTACTGCTAACTGAACGGGCCGACATTGTGGCCTTAGACCCGTCCCTACTGGAAAGAAACTCACCTCGTAAACTGGCTGCTGAGTGTGTGGCTCTGGAATCTAACTGCTGCTGCTCCTGTATCTCCCCGGCTACAAGTCCATAAACACACTCAATCAAATACTAAACACTATGCTTGGGTAAAATGACTCTTTTACCCTTGGTCAAAATCACTCTCATTTGGACTGACTCGCCGAGTTGGGCCTCCCAACTTGCCGAGTCCTACTCTCACTTTTCAATCCTACTCGCTGCTACTCATCGAGTATGGCATCGACTCGACGAGTACCCTCTTGATCCAAGAACTCAGACAATCTTCATCCGACTCGCCGAGTCGTATGAACAACTCGACGAGTTGTTCTTGAGCTTAAGAAGATTGCCTTGGACTCGCCGAGTTGTATGAACAACTCGTCGAGTCCCTCCATCACTGAGTCTACCCTCAACTCGCTGAGTTCACTCTCTAAGTCACTGGTTCCACTCGACACTGCTAAAAAAATGAAGGAATCGGGGACTCGCGACTCAACTTGCCGAGTCGTTCTTCCCGACTCGCCGAGTTTCCGCCATGCAACTATTTTTCACCCGATTTTTCTTGAATCCAACACATACAAATGATAGATCTGAGTCCAATAAGTTGGTTTACCACGTAAAGTTTCCAACTTTACGTGTACAACACATGAATAAGGGAAAATAAGGCTAAAAGATGCATAAAAGGGATAGATCTAGGGTTAATATGCTAAGTATCCCCATAAAGGCAAAAGATCTGGACTATGGGACTTCTCAATGAATAGATCTAAGGATATCTCGGCTTGTTAGGGCATTCATGCAATCATAAGGCTTGGAACAAGCATCAACTAGATCTTAGAAGAGTTCTAATGGAGGTTTAAAGCATAAAACAAGAGGGGAAATCCGAAAATACCTCAAATAACTCAGATTTGCCCTTGGATCTTGGCACTCCACCTCTTCTTCTTGCTTCTTTCTTCTTCTCCTTCTTCAAGCCTTCACAAAATCACACAAAATCACTTACAAACTCTCAAGGATGAACTAGGGTTTTCTCACAGCTTTAGAGGGTGAAGGAGGCGAGAATGGGGGCTATAAGGTGACTTAAATAGTGGGCAACCCGGGGATTTAGGGTTTCACCCAGATGGACGGACTCGCCGAGTCCAGGATATGGACTCGCCGAGTCACTAGCTAACACGTGCTCGAAGTCGCGACCCTACTCGGCGAGTCAGGCGATGAACTCGCCGAGTCCCTCTTGCAAAACTTTAAAACAATTACTAATGAATTAACATACCGGGAACGGGTCGTTACAATTCTCCCCCACTTATCTCAGACTTCGTCCTCGAAGTCTGCTACGGCTGGATCTGTAAATATCTACGGGTAGTGCGTTCTCATCTCCTCCTCAGCCTCCCACGTCCATTCAGACCCCTTCCGGTGCTGCCACTGTACCTTCACTAGCTGGATTACATTGTTCTTCCAGGTCTTGGTCTTCCGATCCAGAATCGCGACCGGCCTCTCAATATAATTCAGGCTGCTATCAACCTGAATATCCTCTAGGGGAACGACTGCTGACTCATCCACCAAACACTTCCTCAACTGCGACACGTGGAAGGTGTTGTGGATCTGACTAAGCTCCTCAGGAAGATCTAACCGATAAGCAACCCGACCCACCCGGGCCAAAACCCTGAAAGGACCAATAAATCTGGGGCCCAGCTTGCCCCTCTTCCGGAACTTGATGACACCTTTCCAAGGTGAGACTTTCAGAAGAACCATATCTCCCACCTGTAACTCCAAGTCCGAACGCCTCCTGTCAGCGTAGCTCTTCTGCCGACTCTGCGCAGTCTGCAACCTACTACGGACCTACTGGATCAACTCAGTCGTCTTGAGCACCACTTCGGTGCTCCCGATGACTCGCTGACCGACCTCGCCCCAACAAATCGGGGTCCTACACTTCCTCCCATACAGCATCTCAAAAGGAGGTCGATCAATACTCGCATGATAATTGTTGTTATACGAGAATTCCGCTAACGGAAGATACGTATCCCAACTGCCCCCAAAATCTAGAACACATGCCCTAAGCATGTCCTCAAGAGTCTGAATCGTCCTTTCGCTCTGCCCGTCAGTCTGAGGGTGGAAAGCGGTGCTGAAATGGAGACGAGTACCATCTCGTCGTGGAACCGCTTCCAGAATCTGGACGTGAAACGAACATCTCGGTTTGACACCACCGACACCGGAACTCCATGACGTGCCACAATCTCTCGCACATAGATATCGGCTAACTTTTCCGCCGATATACTCTCCTGAATCGGAATAAAATGGGCACTCTTAGTCAACTGATCCACTACAACCCATATAGAATCCGCTCCACGTTCGGTCCTGGGGAGTTTGGTGACAAAATCCATGGTGATATCCTCCAATTTCCACACGGGAATGTCTAACGGCTGCATGTTGCCGTGAGGTCTCTGGTGTTCCGCCTTGACCTTCCGGCAGGTCAAGCATCTCTCAACATACCAAGCGACGTCCCGCTTCATGCAGGGCCACCAATAATCAGGTCGAAGATCTCGATACATTTTCATCGCCCCTGGGTGGATAGAAAACCGAGACTTATGAGCCTCGTCCATCAATACTTGCCGCAATCCACCCCAGTACGGTACCCACACCCTACCATGAAGCGTCAGCAAACCCCGCCTATCATAATCAAACGAAGCTACTCGGCCCACTATTCTCTCACACTTCTGCCTCTCCTCCTTGAGACCCTCCATCTGAGCCTCCTTGATCCGTTCCAACAACGGAGTGATCACTGTCATCCTCATACACAGATCTCTGATAGGGGCCGCCGACACTTTGCGGCTTAGGGCGTCGGCCACCACGTTGGCCTTCCCTGGGTGATAAAGGATCTCACAGTCATAATCCTTCAGTACGTCCAACCACCTCCTCTGCCTCATGTTCAAACTCGGCTGATCCATAAGATCGCAAGCTCTTGTGATCCGTGTATATAGTACAACGGACCCCATAAAGGTAATGTCTCCAAATCTTGAGGGCAAACACAACTGCCCCCAACTCCAAATCGTGGGTAGGATTATCCTCGTGAGGCTTCAACTGTCTCGAGGCATAAGCTACCACATGGCCTCGCTGCATCAATACCTGTGATCGAAGCATCACAATAGACTACGAAGTCCTCTACTCCCTCTGGCAAGGTAAGGATCGGAGCCTCGCACAATTTCTGTCTGAGAGTCTCGAACGCCGCCTGCTGCTCAGGCCCCCAACGAAATACCACCGACTTCTTGGTTAGTCGGGTGAGCGGCACTGCTATCTTGGAGAAGTCCTGAATAAATCTCCGATAATACCATGCCAACCCTAGGAAGCTCCGAATCTCGGATGGAGACCTCGAGACCTCCCACTACATCACGGCCTCTATCTTGGCCGGATCTACCAAAATACCCTTCCGGTTGACGAGATGACCAAGAAACTGCACCTCGCGCAACCAGAACTCACACTTGGAGAACTTCGCGAAAAGTCTCTCCCTCCTCAAAGTCTCCAACACCTCCCGCAGGTGCTCCTCGTGCTGCCCCTGTGTCTTGGAATATACCAAGATATCATCTATGAATACTATCACCGACCAATCCAGCATCGGCCTGCACACGCGGTTCATGAGGTCCATGAACGCGGCTGGGGCATTGGTGAGCCCAAATGGCATCACCACGAACTCATAATGACCATACCGGGTCCTGAAAGCAGTCTTCTGTACATCCTCATCTCTAACCCTCATCTGATGATAACCGGAGCATAGATCGATCTTGGAGAACCAAGACGCTCTCTGAAGCTGATCAAACAAGTCATCTATCCTCGGAAGTGGGTAACGGTTCTTCACTGTTACCTTGTTCAACTCCCGATAATCAATGCACATACGATGCGACCCATCCTTCTTTCTCACAAACAGGATCGGCGCTCCCCAAGGCGAACTGCTCGGCCGAATGAAACCCTTGTCTAACAGCTCTTGCAGCTGTGTAGACAACTCCTGCATCTCAGGGGGAGCTAGTCGATACGGTGCTTTGGCTATCGGAGCCGCACCAAGAATTAGGTCGATCCTGAACTCAACCTGTCTCTCAGGAGGTATCCCCGACAAATCCTCGGGAAACACATCTGGGTAGTCTCGAACAATAGGAACACCATCAATCGTCGTCTCGCCCTTCTCCCGGGCATCCAAGACGTAAGCTACAAAACCGGCGCAACCCTGCTGAACATAGCGCCTCGCCCTAGCGGCGGAACAAAAGATCAGTCCACGTTGTGGCCTTTCGCCCTGAATCACTAACTCTCCCCCACTGGGAGTGCGAACCCTCACTAGCTGAAGCTCACAATCAATCACCGCCCCATTAGGGCTCAGCCAATCCATGCCCACAATAACTTTATTCCCTCGCAGGGGAATAGGTACCAGGTCCACTGAAAACTGCTCATCAAATATCTGAAGAGTACACTCCCTATGTACTCTTCCGACCCTCACGGTCCTATCATCTGCTATCTCAACCTCTAATGGACAATCCAGCTCCCCTGGAGCTCTGCTAAATCTCTTGCTAAGCACAAGCGATACGAATGATCGGGTAGCCCCCGAATCGAACAATACCAAATCAGAGATGTCGTTCACCGAGAACGACCCTAAATAAAACATATCATCAAGTAATATTCAAACGATAGTGATAATTAAAAGGTGAAGGAAAGATACATACCCGTCACCACATCAGGAGTCGCTCGCGCCTCCTCTGCTGTCATCTGAAACGCCCTACTCTTCGCCAGGCCATCTGTAATCCTCAAGGTGGCAGGGGCAGGTGCAACCACCTTCCCTGCTGCAGCTAAACTGGGACACTGGGACTTTTTATGTCCCCTCTGATTGCACTGAAAGCAAATCAGATCTGATGCTGTAACCGTAGTAGCAGGGGCCGTACAATCCCTACTCAAATGCCCAGTCCGACCGCACTTGTAGCAGCCAGAAGTCCCTGCCTTGCACGCCCCCTTGTGCAATCTCCCACACTTTCCACACCGACCGTGGCTCTGCTGACTCCTAGACCTGTGATCTGAAACCTTGGGCTTTTTGCCCACACTGCCTGAACCTGAAACTGCCTCCGGTTTCCTCTTCTTCTCCATCTCGAGATCAATCTCCCTCTCCCTAGCTCTAGCAATCATGTCGTCCAGCGTTTTACAACTGGACTGGCTCACAAACATGCGGATATCACTCCGCAACATCTCATGATAACGAGCCTTCTTCATCTCCTCATCGGCTGCATACTGAGGAACAAGAAGAGCCCTCTCCCTGAACTTGGCGGTGATCTCCGCCACTATCTCTGTAGTCTGGGTAAGGTCCTGAAACTCCCTAGCTAACTGCTGCAACTCAATGACCGGTGCAAACTCCGCCCTGAACCTGGTAGAGAAATCAGCCCAGGTCATGGCATCCAATGCCGCATCATCCCCGATGGCATGTCCGACCTCCTCCCACCAATCCCGTGCCCTGTCCTTCAGAAGACAGGACGCCAATCTAACCTTGTCCCCCTCGGGACACCTGCTAGTGCGGAAAGCATTGGCCACATCCGTCAACCATCTGGTACTCGCTATGGGGTCCCGCGCCCCATGATAGTCTGGAGCTCTGCATGCCCTGAACTCCCTGAACGTAAGTGTGCGCGACCCCATCATGGCCGCCATCTCCGCACGGAAAATACCCAATCTCTCATCCATCACCTCTAAAATACCCTCCTTGATCGAATCGAAGATCACAGGAGTCTGCTCCAGTATGATGCGGGTAACCTCAGAAGAAAGGAACTCTCTGGTCTGCTCATCCATCTGCCCGACCTCCGCGCCTGATCCCGATCCTGATCCCCCTCCGGCATCTGAGTTGCCGACTGCTGGTCTCGAACGCAAAACTACCATTCTTAAACATATCATAACAACATCAGCACACTGAAATATCTCAAGGGATCATGACACTGCTACTAACTTCCTGGTCTTGTCTTGGCCTTCCTTGATTCGAGTACGGATCCTCTGCTTTCAGTAGTACGGGCCCATACTACCTTCCACATCTATCCGTACTTTCCTCAAGAACTGCCTTGACTCCACCAAGTCACTTCTACTACTGCTATTCTCTGCTACTCTCATCCTAGGCTTGCCCTAGGGAAACCTCAGGCTCCACACGACTGGTCCTCAGCTGCTGAAGGTCTCCTCAAAATGCCAATTAGCCACCACCTAAACACCATCACATGTGATGAGGATCAGATAATCCTTCAAGTAAAAGACCCGTCCCTATAACGGTTGGACTCAAATAAGAGTTGCGCAATAGGGCCAGTTCCAGTACTCTGCGATTATTCAAACCTGATCACATGTGGTGTGACGTGTTCACCTAATGGCTAACTCCCATTACTCAGAACCCCACCAAGCACGAAGCAAGCAGCATTCGGATAAGGGAAACAGACTCAGGCAAAACTATTCTCATAACAAGAAACTGCACTAGCAAAGGATGCTAAGCTCATACTATCAGGCATAACCTAAACAGGCTATCCTACTGCTATCTACTCAGTACTAGCATGCAATACTCATAAAGCTGTAACACATAAGCAGGCACATAAGGCATTCCCCTAGATCCTTAGTCCTATACTAGCATGTTGTTCTACTAAAACTGAAACTGAACAAATAACTTGTATGGGTAATTTGGGAGTACTTACTTGAGCTCGGCTGACCGCATGCACACACCTCTATCTTGTTAAAAACAATTCTTTCTTTCTAAGTGCTTTCAAAATCCTCTTTGTAAAACGTTTTTATTATTTATTTATTTATTTATTTTTTAAAATAAAATCTTTTATTTCCCTTAGTTTGAGTTCAGATACACCCGGAAGTGTATCCGAATCCCTCAAACCAGGGCTCTGATACCAACTTGAAACAACCCAGAAATACGACCCAAAAATTTCGTTTTTCGATATAATCAAAACCATAATCAGAGTGTCATATAATAAAACCATACGTGATGTATTCCAACATAATAGAAAACACTGTGCGGAAAACTGTATCATACTACGTCAAATCAAAACAAACTAAATCAATCCCAGGCTAAAAGCTAAAGCTGTGGTGTGTGCGATGCCGTCACCCCGAGCTCTTCCCTTTGCTTGCGGAAGTACCTGAAACCAAAACTGAAACTGTAAGCACGAAGCTTAGTGAGCTCCCCCAAACTACCACATACCATACAATAACATATAAACACATATTGGGCCTTGCCCACTGCATCGGGACGAAGCCCGACAACTGCATCGGACCGAAGTCCGGAACTGACTGGGACCTTGTCCCCTGCATCGGACCAAAGTCCGGAACTATCTGCATCGGACCGAAGTCCGGAACTAACTGCATTGGACCGAAGTCTGGAACTAACTGCATCGGACCAAAGTCTGGAACTAACTACATCGGACCAAAGTCCGGAACCGACTGGGACCTTGTCCCCTGCATCGGACTGAAGTCCGGAACTAACTGACTGAGCATAGCGTAGCATAACATAGCAACTAGCATGAACACATATACTGCATACTACATCGGGTCATAGCCCGGAACACATAATACATAATACATAGAACATAGCACACAGTTCCTGTCTGAGCCACGAAGGCATCAAACATACTAGCTACTGCATCGAATCAAAGTCCGGAAACTACTGCTAACTGAACGGGCCGACATTATGGCCTTAGACCCGTCCCTACTGGAAAGAAACTCACCTCGTAAACTGGCTGTTGAGTGTGTGGCTCTGGAATCTAACTGCTGCCGCTCCTGTATCTCCCTGGCTACAAGTCCATAAACACACTCAATCAAATACTAAACACTATGCTTGGGTAAAATGACTCTTTTACCCTTGGTCAAAATCACTCTCATTTGGACTGACTCGTCGAGTTGGGCCTCCCAACTCGCCGAGTCCTACTCTCACTTTTCAATCCTACTCGCTGCTACTCGTCGAGTATGGCATCGACTCGACGAGTACCCTCTTGATCCAAGAACTCAGACAATCTTCATCCGACTCGCCGCGTCGTATGAACAACTCGACGAGTTGTTCTTGAGCTTAAGAAGATTGCCTTGGACTCGCCGAGTTGTATGAATAACTCGTCGAGTCTCTCCATCACTGAGTCTACCCTCAACTAGCTGAGTTCACTCTCTAACTCACTGGTTCCACTCAACACTGCTAAAAAAAATGAAGGAATCGGGGACTCGCGACTCAACTCGCCGAGTCATTCTTCCCGACTCGCCGAGTTGCCGCCATGCAACTGTTTTTCACCCGATTTTGCTTGAATCCAACACATACAAATGATAGATCTGAGTCCAATAAGCTGGTTTACCACGTAAAGTTTCCAACTTTACGTGTACAACACATGAATAAGGGAAAATAAGGCTAAAAGATGCATAAAAGGGATAGATCTAGGGTTAATATGCAAAGTATCCCCATAAAGGCAAAAGATCTGGACTATGGGACTTCTCAATGAATAGATCTAAGGATATCTCGGCTTGTTAGGGCATTCATGGAATCATAAGGCTTGGAACAAGCATCAACTAGATCTTAGAAGAGTTCTAATGGAGGTTTAAAGCATAAAACAAGAGGGGAAATCCGAAAACACCTCAAATAACTCAGATTTGCCCTTGGATCTTGGCACTCCACCTCTTCTCCTTGCTTCTTTCTTCTTCTCCTTCTTCAAGCCTTCACAAAATCACACAAAATCACTTACAAACTCTCAAGGATGAACTAGGGTTTTCTCACAGCTTTAGAGGGTGAAGGAGGCGAGAATGGGGGCTATAAGGTGATTTAAATAGTGGGCAACCCGGGGATTTAGGGTTTCACCCAGACGGACGGACTCGCCGAGTCCGGGATATGGACTCGCCGAGTCACTAGCTAACACGTGCTCGAAGTCGCGACCCTACTCGGCGAGTCAGGCTATGAACTCGCCGAGTCCCTCTTGCAAAACTTTAAAACAATTACTAATGAATTAACATACCGGGAACGGGTCATTATAGCACAACTAGATAATCCATGGAGCATTAGCCCACTATACAAGTATGGATGATTTACACAATCAACCCACATATTTAATTAGTCTTTTTTTGATCACTCAATTAATGCTAGATTATTTCTTGATCAATACTAATTAAATGATCTCATTATTCTTATTATTAATATACTAGAACTTATAATATATTAATAACCATAAGTGTCTTATTTCTCTCATTTAGTCTATCCAAGTGCATGATGGTATGCAACCCAAATGGACCATGTCGGGTCGGGTTAAGTCTTACCAATTATAGTTATGGACTTAGACATTAATCCAACAGTCTCCCACTTGGATAAGTCTAAAACTATTATTACGTATGACTTCAGGAACCAACTGGCAATCGTAGCTCTCAAAAGCTTCTGTCGAACTCTGACCTTGTAGATAAACTCTGATCTTGTCAATGACTTGTCCATTAGATAAGGGATCATATATTCCTCCATTATAGATATCATATGGACTGAGACATGGATTATAATCATTCTCTCTGTCCATTTGTTGTTTCCCGATTTCCGATTTATGATGACTGACTAATTGAACAAATCAAATCAGTCCTGGCTCGGCCGAGCACTTCCATTTGTCATCATCAAATCATCGAGGGGCCCACAGATATCGCTTTTATCCCGAAGGTAAAAGGAATGGATAAACTTCGACTCATATGGCTTGTTCTACTACTTGTTGAATCATACACAAAGACTCGTTTTATAGCACCGAGTTACCAAATGCGGTTTCGTGCAATCAATGTACTATCAACTCATAGTAACAACTCATATCTCTAGGTTTGAAGAATATAAGATATTATCGTCTCATAATCACTCGTGATAAAATCCATGAAGTGATTCCAATGAGCGCGGGTTGAATCCAATACTCAGAACTTATGAGCACTCATGAGTGTTGTAGCCCTTTGTCCAACACCTTAGACCTCTACAAGCCAACCCATGACAGTCTTAATTTATATCTACTTCCAACATATGACCGACTGTGGATGGTTTGAATAACTTAGTCATTCCGGAAGAATAACCTAGTTTATTCGGGAAGTCAAAACATGCAAAGTGCAATTGAATCCAATATGGTCTCAGAACTTATGAATATAAATAAAACACCTTTTATTTATCACCATATGATTACACATTATTCATTGTATACTGTTTCAGCTATCAACATTATTCTTGGATTTAAAACAATAGTTGTCCCATGCTCCAAGCATGTACACTATGTTTTTCTAAACACTAGTCATGCCATACACCAAGTATGCATACTATGTTTGTCTATGATCTTTACTTTGTGAACTAGATCAATTGAACATAACTTCAATGATTCTTTTTCCACACTCCCAAATCCTTACTGCAAATGCAAGAATTCCAAATTCATGTCATTTACTGAAATCTGTTAGATTCTAAACTTATATGCATTGATCCTCTTGTAATGATTATGCACAAACTCAGAAAGTGTAACACCGTAAATTTCAAGACAAATTTTTCATTTAAAATAATCATTTTACTTTTAGAAACACTTGTTTAAAATCTTATTCATAATCGATTTACAAAACATAACTCCATTTTCACTTGCATAGAAACCAGGATCCTCCAAAATATGACTCTTTCTCTGGTGTGTACAATCAAGCCGGTGCCGTCCCGTGATACTGAAAGAAACCTGAAAAACATCAAACAAAACACTGTAAGCACGAAGCTTAGTGAGTTCCCCAAAATACCACACATAACACATATTAGCCACTCGAAGCTATAACTCTGTGGGTCCGTGCACCCAAACTCTGTGAACCCTCAGGTTCTAACTCTGGGAACCTTCCGGTTCCAACTCCATAAACATGGACAACATAAATCACATAGAAATAATGCAGTACAACACATCACGTACATATAGCATACAAATACTCTAATCACATAACTCTGGTTACCTACTCAAGGTAAAGTATAGTGAGAAGACTCACCTGGCAAGCAGGAAGCAGATATCCCCACACTTGAATCTCGAACTCTCCACCGCCTAACACGTAAGGAAAATACTCTCATGCATATAACTCTCGAGACTAGAATAAATCCTCTCATAACACCCTCTTATGGTTAAAAGACTATTTTACCTCTCTCTTGGCCCAAAGGCCACATCGCTGACCAAACCCTAAAAGTCAACGGCCAACCCTTGGTCGAAATCAAAGTCCTCAGTCTAAGTCAACCCCTGACTGACCCTACTCGCCGAGTCAACCCTGTGACTCGTCGAGTTCCCATAATCAGAACTTTATTCAATCTGCGACCTAACTCGCCGAGTCACCCCGAGACTCGCCGAGTCCAACAACTCTGAGTCCACTCGCACTCGACTCACCGAGTCATCCCTCGACTCACCGATTCTCGGCTCAACTAGAGAATATTTAGGACTCTTCGACAAGACTCGTCGAGTCCATGGCTATCTTCAACCTACTCGCCGAGTTGTTCTTCCAACTCGTCGAGTTCCAGGCCATCTTCAAGCAACTCGTCGAGTCGACCCATGTGACTCACCGAGTACCACCGTTCTGAATCCATTCAGAAGCACTCCAGGCCATGCAATTGATCCAAAACATAGATCCAGCCTCCTACAACCCATCCATCACGTAAAGTGGCAAACTTTACGTGAATCCAAAGAGATCTAAGCCGTTTGCACATTGGGGCTAGGGTTTGGGACATGTAAGCTTCATTAAACACTCCAACACAGGGACTTTCATGCTCTCTGATTCTTCTCCCTTCCAGATCTGAGGTAGCAACCTCAGATCTAACCTCTAGACTTCCCATTTCATCCATAGACAATTTCTCACAAACCCCAAAATGAAGAAACAACATAACAACAGGTCAATAACGAGATATTACCTCTAAGTGATGCCCCAACTTCAATGAAATTCGAATCCAAGCAAATCCCCTTGCTCCAAGCCTTCAATCTTCCAAAATTCCTTCAACCATTACTTCTCCAAGCTCCAATCCACTCAACAATGGTGCTTCTCCGTGATTTAGGGTTTTCTGGGGCTCAAAGGGTGATAAAGAGGCTGGGAGGAAAACATAGTGATCTTTATATAAGGCTCAACCCCGAGAATTAGGGTTTTCTCCACTCAGCGCCTACTCGCCGAGTCCATTACACTGACTCGCCGAGTCGGCCACTTAACACGCGACCAGGTCGCGACTCTACTCGCCGAGTCCGCACATGGACTCGCCGAGTCACTCTTTTAGCCCTTCAACTCTACTCTTGATATTTCGGGATGTTACAATTCTCCCCCACTTAAATTAGGCTTCGCCCTCGAAGCCTACAACAACTCAACTCCAGAAATACTCCCACAACGTGCCACCTGGCCTTAATCGGACCCGCTCTTACAAGGCATACCCATCGAAACTCAAACACACTTTCCCTTTCCTTACGGTGTCCTGACCACTGTCTCGAACCGGGCACCGGATGTACCCTCAGATAACCACACTCAACGATCCGAGAATTACCCATGAAGCATCACTGATCCAAATCTCAACAATCACTTGACCCATAAAGGTTAGAAGCCATGAACCATCGGATCCCCGATCCAAATCCCATCCTATCCAATCCGTGACGACAGAAAGGCCTACTCTTCAATCCCAGAGCAAATCTCATGAGTCCTCTTCTTACACTCAAGCACCCAAGCCGCACCAACCTTCGCACTCTCGGGTTAGGAGAACCCGTCGCACTGATGACATCTCTAACGTCCCCAGGAGACACCACCACTACGCACACGACCCTTGATCAGAATCAAGCTGAGAGTCCCAGACTCCATCCCTACATCCATCCTGAGACTCTTGGCTCTACACCCGCGGAATCCCTTCCGCATCCTCAGCAGACATCCCATCATGATGTCATTCCATACCACTATCACAGACACAATGTTCGACCATCAGACTCCAAATCATCCATTCTCACTACAACTTCCACTTCCGCGAATCGACACTTTCCTCAGCAAATGAGGGTCCGACACTTCCTCCCATACAACAGCACAAAGGGTGGCATACCAATGCACTAATGATGGCTATTGAAATAGGATAACTCAACCAAGGATAAATACGTGCCGCAACACCCTCCGAAATCTAATACACATGCCCGAAGCATGTCTTTGAGCGTCTGAATCGTTCACTCCCTCTGAGGTGTCCTCCGACATCATCAGGATAAGCTCTAGCTCATCACATATCCCTCTTCGAGACTGGGCACCAGGTTAGCTTTTGACTCCATAGCTGAGCCTCCAAAGGTCACCCAAATCATGATCCAAATATCCCACTAACTTCCTCCCCGTGATCACTATCCCGGCCCCGTGACACGCAAGTTACGAAATTCTCTTTTCCTTATGCAAGAAAGTACAATCCAACCGAGGATCGTCTCCACTCTGATCTCTGGTTTCTGCTGCGCATATCCCTTGCCATCTCACCACATTCCCCGACAGAGACGGGGACCCCAGTCTCACCCCCGGTCCAACATCCAGGCTCCAAAAACTCAATACTAGGGCTACTCAAGCCCAAAACTCTTCCACATCATACACTGATCGGAGAACATTCCATCATCACACTCTCTTGCCATCTAGTGAGCACTACGGCTCCCCGCGGTATCACAACACCCTCTGACTAGTGAGTACTACGGCTCCCCGCAGTATCACAACACCCTCTGACTAGTGAGTATTACGGCTCTCCGCAGTATCACAACACCCTCTGACTAGTGAGTACTACGGCTCTCCGCAGTATCACAACACCCTCTGACTAGTGAGTACTACGGCTCTCCGCAGTATCACAACACCCTCTGACTAGTGAGTACTACGGCTCCCCGCAGTATCACAACAACCTCTGACTCCACTAGCTCGTGCTCCACAGACTATCATAGGCGGCTACCCATACTCGTCTCGAATATTCATCACAGACTCTGGAGGCAATCGTCATAGCAGATGCCCACCCTTGTGAAGATCCACTCTCCCAAGTAATCTCCCTGGATGCCCATACTCGAAGGGCTATCACTAGTTCCATAGATACCTTATATACCACAAGTCGTCTCAACTCAAGATTCACGAATAACTTCGAAATAAAGATATCAATACCCGGATACCTCGGAACACCCCCACCGAACATCACAAGATCCTGCCACAACCACAGATCTCCTGCCCCAAGCACCATATAGATGCAATAATACATTCCCTCTGAACCCCGTAACTAGATCTTCATTTTTCCCAAGTTGCAACTTCGGTATATTCAATTTCTCAATTGCAATACGAAGAAACGCTAACGCTACAAAATACGCTAATAATTCTCCGAAACCCTTTTTCCCGCCAAATCCAAACAAGGATACGCATACCGACCCGGGAGTTGGCTGCCCAATCATTCTTTATCTACTTGCCCCAACACCGACCAATACCAGATTCCTGACTAATAAACACCTGTCGTGGAGACATTCATCCTTTTCAAACAAGTACTTCCCGCATTAACTCACTCTGACCCCTTTCCTCGATCACCGACATCTCTGTTCTCATGATTTCTTACCGCATATCTATATACTCCACTTATACCTGCTCTTGACAAATCTATGCTTTCTTACATACGGCACCCGGTTCTCCCCCACTTAGGGTTCGAACCATTACCAAATAGCACGCAACTAACCCATAACTATATTCTCCAGCAAAATCGCACCTGCCCCCGGAAAGTGCTACAGAACGCCCGATAATCCCCCCTTAAGGAAATGAATCGACCTCATATACTCTGAACCTCTGGTGAACTCCTCAAGAACTTCTCGTCACGTCTGCCTCTAGCCGTTCCAAATCTCGTACCAATTTAGTACCAAACAACTCAACTGCTCGATAACATCCCTGGCTCATAGACTGAACCATAAAACCATCATACCCCTCACCTCAACTCATTAACCAACGCTCCAACACCGAGATCATCCCAAGAACAGGAACCCACTCCCAAATTCAACACCCCATGGATAGAAAACTCTCGGCACCGCTGAACTCGACTGAACTCCCCGCTGATACCACTACCGTACAACCGACTAAACTCAATTAGGTATAGCGTGGCCCTCGACTATCTTAGTCCCAACTGACTATCTGCTCATGATAGATCACTTCCTCGCGGCACACATGCTACCTGATACTCTGGTGGGAAATCATCGTCAATGAGGACCTGTAGGGTTTACCTCTAAACCCAAAACTAAAACATCATGCTCTTCATTTTTTTTTCACACGTACATAATCAGTACCTCCCCGATCATAGGAGGTGACATCTCCTTTATCGACTGATTGCCCAAATTAGATCGAAATTCTCCCTTCTCACTGACTCCTTACTAAAATACTCTGAGGGGCTCTCGATCTCCCTCTCAAGGGACGCCTCATCGAACTTACTCATAACCGAATAACCAGAGAACCACAAACATCCTTCACTACGACCCATGGTACTCATTCCATGACATCTCTTCTCAATATACCCCGGTGTATGGTACCCTAACCATAACATCACTCCCCAATCCGCTCCGATGTATGGTACCCGGACCATAACATCACTCCTCAATCCGCTCCGATGTATGGTACTCGAACCATAACATCACTCCTCAATCTGCTCTGATGTATGGTACCCGAACCATAACATCACTCCTCAATCTACTCTGATGTATGGTACTCGAACCATAACATCACTTCCTCAATCTGCTCTGATGTATGGTACCCGAACCATAACATCACTCCTCAATCTGCTCTGATGTATGGTACTCGAACCATAACATCACTTCCTCAATATGCTCTGATGTATGGTACCCAAACCATAACATCACTCCTCAATCCGCTCCTTAGAACCTTCAGAATACTCCCTGTATCAAGTATGGGTCCTCTGCTTTCAGTAGTACGGGCCCATACTACCTGCCACATCTACCCATACTTTCCACACGGACCATCCCAGAGCTTCTAAGTAGCTGCTCGACCTGCCCTTTCACTAATCCCATCGCGCATGCTCGCTCCCCAGCGAAATTCTCTACTCTGCAAGCGCACTCATCTGGCTAGGGTTATTCCCTAGGCTCTTCCATTGTCCTCCCCTTCTTTGCTATTAGCTGCTGAAGAGCTCCTAATGATGCCAGCCATCTACCTCCTGGATATCGTCATATTCACTTGGTAGCTGACTCCCATCATCGAGAGTTCCACAGCACAAAGCAAGCAGCATTCGAGCATCGAAGAATACATAGGACTCCCTCTCTGTGATAACTCCACCTTCTCGGCTCATCCTCGAAAGTACCACCAAACTCTGTAACTCTACCCCTCATGGGTTCTAACTGGATACTCTCACTCATCACATACTCAAAAGCATAACACATATAACAACGAGTCCTAGGCTAAGGCATCACAAATCAGGCCACTCTAGTCCTAACATATGAAATACCTAGCCTGTCTCTAGCATGCAATAATATCTCATAAAGTGCATCATAAATATCTCATAACACAAAATAAGGGTATCTTGGGAAATCACCGTTCGGGCTCTGGCTGATTGTACACACTGCTCTTTCTTGCTTCCTCTTTGAACCCTTATTCGTTTTTAGAAAATTATTTCCTTAAAACTTTTCTTACTTCCTCAGTTTGAGTCCAGATTTACCCGAAGGCGCATCCGAATCCCTCAAACCAAGGCTCTGATACCAACTTGTAACACCGTAAATTTCAAGACAAAATTTTCATTTAAAATAATCATTTTACTTTTAGAAACACTTGTTTAAAATCTTATTCATAATCGATTTACAAAACATAACTCCATTTTCACTTGCATAGAAACCAGGATCCTCCAAAATATGACTCTTTCTCTGGTGTGTAAAATCAAGTCGGTGCCGTCTCGTGATACTGAAAGAAACCTGAAAAACATCAAACAAAACACTGTAAGCACGAAGCTTAGTGAGTTCCCCAAAATACCACACATAACACATATTAGCCACTCGAAGCTATAACTCTGTGGGTCCGTGCACCCAAACTCTGTGAACCCTCAGGTTCTAACTCTGGGAACCTTCCGGTTCCAACTCCATAAACATGCACAACATAAATCACATAGAAATAATGCAGTACAACACATCACGTACATATAGCATACAAATACTCTAATCACATAACTCTGGTTACCTACTCAAGGTAAAGTATAGTGAGAAGACTCACCTGGCAAGCAGGAAGCAGATATCCCCACACTTGAATCTCGAACTCGCCACCGCCTAACACGTAAGGCAAATACTCTCATGAATATAACTCTCGAGACTAGAATAAATCCTCTCATAACACCCTCTTATGGTTAAAAGACTATTTTACCTCTCTCTTGGCCCAAAGCCCACATCGCTGACCAAACCCTAAAAGTCAACGGCCAACCCTTGGTCGAAATCAAAGTCCTCAGTCTAAGTCAACCCCTGACTGACCCTACTCGCCGAGTCAACCCTGTGACTCGTCGAGTTCCCATAATCAGAACTTTATTCAATCTGCGACCTAACTCGCCGAGTCACCCCGAGACTCGCCGAGTCCAACAACTCTAAGTCCACTCGCACTTGACTCACCGAGTCATCCCTCGACTCACCGATTCTCAGCTCAACCAGAGAATATTTGGGACTCTTGAACAAGACTCGTCGAGTCCAAGGCTATCTTCAACCTACTCGCCGAGTTGTTCTTCCAACTCGTCGAGTTCCAGGCCATCTTCAAGCAACTCGTCGAGTCGACCCATGTGACTCGCCGAGTACCACCGTTCTGAATCCATTCAGAAGCACTCCAGGCCATGCAATTGATCCAAAACATAGATCCAGCCTCCTACAACCCATCCATCACGTAAAGTGGCAAACTTTACGTGAATCCAAAGATATCTAAGCCATTTGCACATTGGGGCTAGGGTTTGGGACATGTAAGCTTCACTAAACACTCCAACACAGGGACTTTCATGCTCTCTGATTCTTCTCCATTCCAGATCTGAGGTAGCAACCTCAGATCTAACCTCTAGACTTCCCATTTCATCCATAGACAATTTCTCACAAACCCCAAAATGAAGAAACAACATAACAACAGGTCAATAACGAGATATTACCTCTAAGTGATTCCCCAACTGCAATGAAATTCGAATCCAAGCAAATCCCCTTGCTCCAAGCCTTCAATCTTCCCAAAATTCCTTCAACCATTACTTCTCCAAGCTCTAATCCACTCAACAATGGTGCTTCTCCGTGATTTAGGGTTTTCTGGGGCTCAAAGGGTGATAAAGAGGCTGGGAGGAAAACATAGTGATCTTTATATAAAGCTCAACCCCGAGAATTAGGGTTTTCTCCGCCGAGTCCATTACACTGACTCGCCGAGTCGGCCACTTAACACGCGACCAGGTCGCGACTCTACTCGCCGAGTCCGCACATGGACTCGCCGAGTCACTCTTTCCCAATTTACTCTTTTAGCCCTTCAACTCTACTCTTGATATTTCGGGATGTTACAGAAAGACTTGGCAACAATCATTACAGAGTATTCCAAAGGAGATCAGCTCCTTAGAAACATCCTTCTTGCATTAAGTTTCCTAATCTTAAACATATTGGAAAAATTCTAACTTTGAAACATTTCCAGATTCCATTTTGACTATCACTTCTGAACAAGAGTTGCCTCCTTACAGATTATGTCAATATGGTCCTTCCAGAATTATCACTACACTTCCAACTGTCCTTGAGCAACCAATCTTTGGTAAACCTTAGATTGTCCTCGACAATTGTTTAATCCTTTTAGTCATATCCAGTTCTAAACCTTTTCCCTTCTTAATGCCCTAGGCATTTGGAAAATTTTAGAAAGGATGAATATAGCACATGTAATCGATCCTATATCTGAAGCAAATGGGACACGATTCATGATGTCTCACATAAAGACTAAACCAGTCTTTTGCTATAACATTTCCATTTCTATTTGCCAAGTTCTCATAATTCAGATTATAAAAAGGGATGCCGTAATCATAATCGAATTTTAGAACGCAAATAATGGACCCATGTACAGAATTTCCTTATGTTGAGCCATTCTAACATGAATTCATATATATCCTTGACTAAATGATTAAAACCTCACGATCTAAGCTTATAGATTTGAGATGAAGTATAATTTCCTCTCCCTTAATTATAGCAAAACAACTTTTTCCCAATTGAAACCTTTTGTTTTCTATAATTAACATTGCTAACTTGCAATCTTTATCATAATTATCATGCTCCCACTAACATGATGATTATTAGCATAACACTTATGCTCCCACTAGCTTTTACATGTACTCAGAAATCAGCTGGACTTCTAGAAATCAATACTTTATTGACTTTCTTACCAAAGTTCAGATTTCTGATACTGGATTGTTTTGATAGAACTTTATCAAAATCATACACCTTCCCTTAGATAGCACACTTGTGTGTCTAAACAATTATGAAGAGGGATGCCGTAATCATAATGGTTAGACCTTTTTGCCACTTCTCACAAGTCCAGGTTAGTGTGCCGGTAAACCACACACGTTCCACTAACGACTTTGAGAATGCAAATATCACAATTGCTATCTAGCTAAAATCTACTTAATGAAAGTGTTTCCTCACCATCATTTTCATGAATCGGAGAGAAACCTTATGACACTTAGATTTAATGGTGTATGAGTTCTTATCCATGTGAATTGTCAAAACCATAGTCACAAGACAAGGATAATGACAAATCCAAACCTTATGGATTGAACTCAATCTTAATTTCTTGCCACCTAGTAGCTCAAGGGCCTGCCATTGCTTCCAAGTTGTTGTGCAACCAATTGAGAATTCTAAGAACTCATATGAAAAGCCAACTTTGATTGAAATGGGCATAGAATATGTCAACACGATAGGTTATAAACCTCAAGTCGTGTGCTAGTGAAGAACTTCAGGTTTTATTCTTGATTAGTTCTTGAGACTTTCAAGACCTTTAAGACTCCCACTGTCCTCTTGACCTATAAGACTCCCTTGTCAAACATCCAAGAGATAGTGTGGATTCTAACCAAGAAAAACACTTCACACAATTGGCCTAAGTTGGTCTTTGTTTTATCCAAAACATCACAACTTACCAATTTCAAATGTACAAGAGTAGAAAACTTTTACTCTTACATTTGATAAGTGTTCTTAAACCTTCTTTAAGACATGTCACTCATATTACAATCTTGGAGTATGACTCTAAGACTTGTATTGGAACGAAGTATGACTCATCTTCTTGATTTAACCATTTCAACAATTTCAAGATCCCTTCTTCTTAGTCATAAGAATGCACTAAGACTTCCTTAGAGAACAAATTTTGATATGGTTTCTTAATCATTAAGATGATCACAAAGCTGATACTAAAGTACTCTCCCATCGTTTCAGATTTGAGAAACTTTTATCCTTTTGCCTAATTTGATTCTTCTTATCCGCTATGCTATGCATTGAAACCTTTTCCAATGTCTCAGAGTTACACTTAAGCTTGTAAGTATAATCATATTTACTGAGCTTTAGTAAACTATGATGAATAGCCTTACATCTTTTGTGGTGGACTTAATCAGTGCACATGACTATGTACTCAATCCCTTAGTCCATTACTTGACTCACACATCCATGTGAACAAGTAATTAGTCTTAATTTTTCCAATACTTGAAAGTTCTCATTCATCATGTTATACAACTTGCATGATTCCAAGTTTCGGTCCAATTGAGACTTGGTGATGAGAATCTTTCCTTATTTGGTAAATTTAGACATTACCACAAATGAAGGAATCAAATTCATATTTCCACTCTTGCTATTAATGGAATCATATAAACAACATTTTTTCCTCAAATTCCATTGTAAGGATATTTTAAAATAACTAAAATCAAAAATTTTCTTTTATTTTAAAACTATGCAGAAAAACTTATCCTTATAATCCATATGAAAACTTGTTGTTATCTATTCCTAAGCAATATCTCATAACTCCTAAGAAGTAGCTCAAGAATCTGATTTTCAAACTATGCGATAGAAATCCATCTATGCGATCAGATTCAGCATATTCTTTCTTTAAGTTCCTTCACTTTTCTTTGATTCTTAAAACATCAACATGTGACCCAGTCACATCATGTAATAAGAATCTCAGAATAGAAACTTAGCAGAGTTAGATAGTGGACTTTACCTGAAGTAGAGTCAAACTTATTGACTTTAACATCCTTAGGTAAATTAGGCAGCTTCGCAACTAATGACCCTTCCTTTGTCAATATAAACATATGGACCATTTGATAATGGTACACGGGACTATCACAGACTTAGCTTTTCTCTTTACCATTTGTTCAACCGAGTTGACTATGGCCGATCCCTTTCCATTGGGAAGAGAATGTTTTTCTGGATTTCCTGTGTCATTATTGTCAATGTCCATCAAGTTTTAAGGAAGTTGATCTTAACAAATAGATAAGATCATTAAGGGTCTTGTCATAGTCTGTTTCATAGGTGTTCCAAAAGAACTCACTATGTGACTTAGAAAGTAGTTAAACCTACAACTTTCTCAAGACTTTGACACCCAACTCTCCCGGCTTGTCAATATGTGACTACATCTCCAAGATGTGATCACACCTAGACCTTGCCTTGCCAATAGGGCTTGAGTGATCTTAAACTTTTCAAGAACTTGTGGGTTAGGGAGAATAATTGGAGCAGGTGAAAGAAGTATGATTTCCAAGGGACATCATCTTCATTAAGGAAGCTTGTTTCAAGAGATTTGGGAAGATCATAAATGTCTAAACTAGACATCTTTTGGGAGATATTCAAGATAGTTGATCTTAAAGTCCTTAATATAACACCCAATATGAAATATTAAGGATAGGACCCAACAAACTATTTTATAACTTAGAAGAGGTATGCCTTAATCCAAGCTATTAAACAATTTGAAGGTAGGTGAATGACGATTCACCAATTTCCACCAAGATAAACGAAATGTATTATTAGGTTTTAATTGGATTTGAAACTCCTAGATCTTTGAGATTCATTGAACTGTTCAATGGCATGTTTCAATGTCGAGTGTGCCCTTCAGGTTTTGTGACTGGGATGCCGAGGATCACAAAACAAGGTGTGAAGTAACCATGCAAATTACTTGGTACCCTTAATAAATTACCCCTCAATCGATGTGTCGGTTAACCACACACGCTCCATCGATACTATGATAAATATTAAGTCACCCTTTGCCTACCTTGTTAAATACGAGTTAGTGTGCCGGTTAACCACACACGCTCCACTAACCGACTTAAACAAAGTGCAAAGTGTAATTTCATGGATTAGCACCTTATTCACATTTTCCTAGGTAACTAAGATTGGGTATTATTAAGAGTTTAGTTACTTAGTATTTATCATTAATACTTTTAATGAAGGGAGAATTATAGTCCTGTCAAACCCGTTCGGCTAACAACCCTCCACCGGTCAAGCAAGCGGTGGGTGAGAGTGTACACCCGTTAAGTTGCCATTTTATAGGTAACAACCTTATACCCACCTTATAGACCGGCTTCGTGAATGAGGCGTACTAGCGGTAAGACTGACTTTACTCTTATACATATATATATTATTAACTTATAATATTATAAAGTATAAGGGTTGAATTTTAACTTTTAAAATTCTAAGGGCTAACTTGGAATTAAAGTGTTCATATGAGAAAACTTTACAAATTCCAAAACTTGAGGGCAAGTTTTGAAACTATTCAAAACTAATTAATTCCATAACTTATGTGTTTAAAGTAGTTTTAATCCAAAAACTCTTCAAGTTCCATAACTTGTGGAAGACTTTAAACTAATAAAAGAATTAACTTTTCTTTACTTTTATAACTTATGGAATTAAGTAAGGTTACATTATTTATTTTTTTATTTATTTATTTAATGAAGAGACTCTTGGTCCTCCATAACTTGAGGACAAATTATGGAGTCATAACTCCAATTAATTAAAACTAGACTATTCATTTTTTGTAACCTTTGCCAATTTTATGAGTTTTATGAGTCTTTAATGTGACTCTTCATGTAACATGAGGACAAGTTATACAAACACATTTTATACTCAACTCTTAGATTAAAATGGATTGAAAACAACTATTTCAATTAACTTTTCTATTAATCTAAGCAACTCATAAGAACAAGATAATTCAAATCAAACTTTTTCATGTAATTAGTCTAAACCTTAAACTAATACAAAACATGAATCTATTGACAATGGATTAGCATGAACATTACCACATTAAAAAACAAGTTTATAAGTTCAAAACAACTTAGGGTAATGTTCCTAGTCCATTTCTAGCCAAAAACCTCGAAAATATGCTGTCTGGGGTCCAACTCGTCGAGTGCATGAACACAACTCGGCGAGTTGGATGCATTTTGCCTTGGACTCATCGAGTCCCTTCATGGACTCGGCGAGTCTTCTGGGTAGACAACAACAAAACTCGATTTTTCAGCTTCCATTGCAAGTATAACAAGAAAACAAGCCTAGGCTCTGATACCACTGTTGGGTTATGAGCATTCTAACACTCCTAAGTGTACATGCAACCCTAAATACCTTGGATCTATGTTTTCTCTATTATACATGCAAATATGAATATCCAAGGTATTATCCTAAACTAGCATACAAAACTTTGAATAACACAAGTTAGAATACATACCTCTTTGATGGTGCTTGTCTTCATGAAGCTTGAGTGCCTAGTGCCCCAAGTGTGACACCTCAAATGGTTCACAATCATCAAAACACTTAGAATAACTTAGAGAGAATTCTACACTTCATGAAATCGGCTAGCCCTTTGTTAGTCTCACTAGTGGCTGATTTTCCTCAAGAATAAGATGCTTATATAGTTATACAATTAGGGTAAACCCTAATTTTCATGACTTTCCATTTCCTTGGATCCATGGGTTCAAATACACCATGGAGCATCCATGGAGCATCATATGGGTTTTGGCCCAACTAGATAATCCATGGAGCATTAGCCCACTATACAAGTATGGATGATTTACACAATCAACCCACATATTTAATTAGTCTTCTTTTGATCACTCAATTAATGCTAGATTAATTCTTGATCAATACTAATTAAATAATCTCATTATTCTTATTATTAATATACTAGAACTTATAATATATTAATAACCATAAGTGTCTTATTTCTCTCATTTAGTCTATCCAAGTGCATGATGGTATGCAACCCAAATGGACCATGTCGGGTCGGGTCAAGTCTTACCAACTATAGTTATGGACTTAGACATTAATCCAACAACTATATCCTCGCACCTTCAAGTCATCACTCCCTCCGAGTACTAAGAACCATTCCTTCGTCCTCTGAAGGTACTTAAGGATATTCTTCACGGCAATCCAATGTGCACTGCCAGGATTCCCTTGATATCTGCTAACCATGCTCAAAGCGAATCCTACATCAGGGCGAGTACAAGTCATAGTGTACATGATTGAGCCAACTGCGGGAGCGTATGGTACACGACTCATTTCTGCTATCTCAGCTTCGGTACTCGTACTTTGAGTCTTACTCAACTTGGCATTACTTTGTATCGGTAATTCTCCCTTCTTCGAGTTCTCCATACTAAAACGTTTTAGTACCCTCTCTAAGTAAGTATTCTGACTAAGTCCAATTAGTCTCTTACTTCTTTCTCTTACTATCCTTATTCCCAAAATGTAAGAAGCCTCTCCGAGGTCCTTCATAGCGAAGCACTTCCCCAGCCAGGTCTTAACCTCCTGCAGAGTCGGGATGTCGTTTCCTATGAGTAATATGTCATCGACATATAGAACGAGGAAGCTTACTATACTCCCACTGGCTTTGACATATACACATGATTCGTCTTCGCTTCGTACAAATCCAAACTCTTTGACTTTCTCATCGAAGCAAATGCTTGCTTAAGTCCATAAATGGACTTCTCAAGCTTACACACTCTATTCGGATGCTTCGGATCCACAAACCCCTCTGGCTGAGCCATGTAAACATCCTCAGCCAAATGTCCGTTAAGGAAAGCGGTCTTGACATCCATTTGCCAAATCTCATAATCATGAAATGCGGCAATAGCTAGCATCACTCTAAAAGATTTTATCTTCGCAACTGGTGAGAAGGTCTCATCATAGTCAACTCTGGGAGTTTGAGTAAAGCCCTTCACAACCAATCGCGCTTTATATGTGTGTATGTTTCCATCCACATCGTTCTTCTTCTTGAAGATCCATTTGCACCCAACGGTCTTACGTCCGAGCACATAATCAACCAAATTCCAAACTTGGTTATCATACATGGATTGGATCTCGCTATCCATTGCCTCTTTCCATTTTGCAGACTTCGGGCCTGCCATGGCTTCCTTATATCTATTAGGTTCATCGAGATTTATTAGTGTACCATCACTAATATACGTGTCCCCTTCGGTAGTAATATGAAAACCATAAAACTGGGGATGAACTCTAACTCTATCGGAACGTCTAAGAGGTAAGGACTCGTCAATCGGTTCAACCGGAGTTTCCTCCTCGGGTTGAATGCCAGCGGTAGAGGTTCCTTCATCTATCGACTCTTGAATCTCTTCAAGCTCGATTTGCCTCCCACTGTCTCCTTGGCCTATGAGTTCTTGCTCTCGAAAAACTTCTTTCCTCGCAACAAAGACAACATTATCCTTCAGTCTATAGAAGAGATATCCAAAGGATGTCTGCGGGTAGCCGATGAAAATACATCGCTCACTTCAAGGTTCGAGCTTGTCATGAGTATCTGGTCTTACGAAAGCCTCGCAGCCCCAAACCTTGATATGTGCCAACGAGGGAGCTTTCCTTGTCCACATCTCGTGAGGTGTTTTGGCAACCTTCTTAGTAGGGACTCGGTTAAGGATATGGGCGGTAGTCTCTAAGGCATACCCCCAAAAACAGATAGGTAGTGAAGCACGACTCATCATAGAGCGTACCATATCCAATAAGGTTCGATTACTCCTTTCTGCCACACCATTCAACTACGGTGTCATAGGAGGTGTCAATTGCGAAACTATTCCACACTCCTAGAGATAATCGTGGAATTCAAGACTTAGGTACTCTCCTCCTCGATCGGATCGAAGCATCGTGATTTTCCTGCCCAATTGATTCTCCACTTCATTCCTGAACTCTTTGAACTTTTCAAAGGTTTCTGACTTTTGCTTGATTCAATAGATATACCCATATCTACTATAATCATCGGTAAAAGTCACGTACAAGGGGTTCCCATCCTTCGTGGTTGATCTAAACGGTCCACATACATCGGTATGTATTAAGTCCAATAGACCCTCACCCCTTTCACACGTACTTGTGAAGGGTGACTTAGTCATTTTTCCAAGTAAACAAGACTCGCATGTGTCATCTTCCCTAAGGTCGAATGACTCCAGCACTCCATCCTTTTGGAGTTGGGCTATGCGTTTCTTGTTGACATGTCCAAGACGACAATGCCACAAGGATGCTTTATCCATACTAGTGGAAGAATCTATGTTCAAAACGTTATTTCCTAAGTTATCAACAATCATGACAGTTTCATAAATTCCATTACATTGTATAGCTTCAAAGTAAAAGACACCATTTAGATAAGCCAAAATAGAACCATTCTCATTATTAAAGGAAAATCTAAAACCTTGTCTATATAAACCATGAAATGAAATGACGTTTCTAGCCATTTCTGGCGAATAGCAACAATTGTTCAAATCTAAACATAAATTATTCCTAAGCACTAAAGAATACACTCCAATCTTGGTCACAGGCGACAATTTTCTGTTCCCCATGATTAGATTGATCCTTCCTTGCTCCACATCTCTACTTCTTCTTAGTCCCTGCACATTAGAACAAATGTGATAACCACAACCGGTATCAAGAACCCAAGAAATAGCATGATTAGAATCGTTAGATTTAATTGTGTATATACCTGCGAAAGATGGCTTGATCTTTCCTTCCTTGATGGCTTGCAGGTACTCTGGGCAACTTCTCTTCCAATGTCCTATCTTGTGGCAGTGGTGGCACTCTGCCTCCTTCGGGTTAGGGCAGGGCTTAGCGGGATCAACTTTGGTCCCACTAGAAGAGGCACCATCTCAGGCTTTAACCTTGCTATAGTTCTTAGACGAAGCCTTCCTCTTCTTTCCCTTTCCTTGACCAATAGCCAAGACAGGAGCAGCGGGTGGATTGGGAGTTGGTGCAACAGACTTGTCTTTGAAGTTGCTCTCAGCGACCCTCAAGAGACCTTGGAGTTTGCTTAGGGTGACCTCCTCTTTGTTCATGTGGTAGGTCATCCTAAATTGATTGTACATCGGAGGCAAAGAGTGAAGCACCATGTCGATCGCCAAGTCTTCCCCAAAATCAACATTTAACTTGCGAAGGCGGTTGACATACCTTTGCATCTTTTGTAGGTGCACGGTAAGAGATTCTCCATGACCCATCTTAGCGGAAATCATGTTAGTGAAAATCTCATAACTCTCTTGTCTCGCGTTCTGGTGGTATCTCTCCAATAAGTCTTGATGCATCTCGTACGGGTACATGTCCTCATAGGACTTTTGGAATTCGGAGTTCATGGTGGCTATCATGATGCAATGTACCTTCGTTGCATCTCACTCATGAGTTTCAAAAGCGGTAATTTCAGCCGGAGTAGCGATTTCAGGGTTGATCTTCTCGAGCTTCTCGTCGAGGACATACTCCTTATCCTCATAGCGAGCAATGGTGCGAATGTATCTTATCCATTCGCTAAAGTTCGTTCCATCGAAAGTGACCTTTTGGAAAAGGCTCATCAATGTGAAAGAACTAGCAGCAACGTTGTTTGCGTTCGACATCTACAAAAGGAAAAGGACAAAGATATATTAGAATAAGAATCCCTAATTATCACCCAATAAGAAAAATTACGGCTAGGATCCAACAACAACATTTACATATTAGAAAACGGATGCCGTAATCTAACATGCAAATAAATTGAAGGTAAGTGAATGACGATTCACTAATTCTCCACCATAAAAAAACTAACTATAAGTCCTAAATGTATTGAGAATTCCTAGGTTCGGATGAGATTCATTGAAACTATTCAATGGCATGTTTAAATCTCGATATGCCCCTCTTATTTGTGACTGGGATACCGAGGATCACAAAGCGGGTGTGAATTACCATGCAAATTTACATGGTGCCTTCATTGTAACGATCACCTATTCGATGTGATGGTTAACCACACACGGTCCATCGAACTATGATAAACAATGAATCACCCTTTGCCACCTTTGCTTAGAACCAATTAGTGTGCCGGTAAACCACACACGCTCCACTAACTTCTTAGCAAGGGTGTAAAGTGTAATTTCATGGGATTGCATCAATTCACTTTTCCTAAAGTAACTAAGATTGGGAAATTTTTAAAAAATGTGTAGTTACTTTGTATTACTTATTATACTTTTAATGAGAGGATGAGGTTGCCCTATCCTACCCATTCGGCTAACGACCCTCCATCGATCAAGCAAGCGGTGGGTGTGAGTGTACACCCATTAAGCGCCATTTTATAGGCCGCAACCTTATACCCACCTTATAGATCGGCTTCGTGAATGAGGACTACTAACGGTAAGACTAGCATTTTAGTTATACATATATATATTATTCTTGTAATATTATATTAGTATAGGGTATTATTTTAAACCTTTTAAAATCTAGGGTTTGAAATTTAAGTTGTCTAAATTAAAACTTTTAATCACAAAATATAAATTTCAAAACTTGATGATAAGTTTTAAACATTTAAAACATGGAGGATCAAATAACAAATAATTTCAATTAACAATTAATTTCCTAATTACCTATATTTGATTTATTCAAGATTTCTTTTAAGATAATTACCAAAATAATCAAAATAATTAATTAATTATCATATAAGGAAATTAAATATTTTATTAGTTGATAAATATCTTTAATTAGATCAAGATTATAGTCATATATATCAAAAAAATCGGATTAGGGTTGATCTATTAGGATTAAGGTAAGTTTCCATAAGATAATCGTGAAGAAATCCCGAATCTGGCCATTCCTGATGCTTGGACTCGCCGAGTGCACCAATGGACTCGCCGAGTCAGGCCAACTCGCCAAGTCCATGACTCAGAAACTCAAAAATTGAATTTTGCAGTTAAGTTTCGACCAATTAAGCAACAATTTAATAGAAACCAAACCAGCCTCTGATACCACTGATGGGTTTTAGCCATAAGAACTTTCCTATGTGCGCATACAAAACCCTAATGCTTGGATCTAGGCTTTCTAATTAAACATGCTTTGAATCCAAGACTTCTAATAACTAATTAGGTATAAGAACAATACTAAATCAGATCTGGAATCATACCTTTGAATCTCTTGCTTGATCTTGTTGTCTTGGAGCTCTAGAGTCACAATTGTCACTCCTCTAATGGCTTACAAACACCAAATAGCAAAGGAGGATAATTTGGGAGAGAGTGGCTAGGAGGAAATCGGCCAGATCTAGGCTCTCTATTCTTAATGAAGTGTCGATTTCCCTTTGCCATAGGGTCTATTTATACTTGTAGACTCCTTAAGGGTTACAGCTTAAACCCTAATTAGATAATCTTCTCTTAAGGCAATCCAAATCCATTCCTTAGATAGCCTTGGATGATTTGAAGCTATCCATAGCTTCTAGAATCCATCCACTATCTATCCAATATGGATTTACAGTCTAAAGTTTAACTATCAAACAATTGATAGTTTATACCCTTTTATTTAATTAATCTCTTTAAGTCACCAAACTAATTCAAATTAATTCTATGACTTATATTAATCAAATAACAATATATGATTCTTTATATTATTCTCATAATATATTAATAATATTTATTCTCTCATAATAAATCATCCTATCAATTTGCTATGATGAAGGCAACCCAAAAGGACCATGCACAACCGGGTCAAATACTTGCCTAATATAGTTGCAGCCTTAGACACTATTCCAACAGAAGTTCCATGAGGAGTTGGGTACGAGACTGTCAATTGTTTGATAGGGTCTATTTATACTTGTAGACTCCTTAAGGGTTACAGCTTAAACCCTAATTGGATAATCTTCTCTTAAAGCAATCCAAATCCATTCCTTAGATAGCCTTGGACGATTTGAAGCTATCCATAGCTTCTAGAATCCATCCACTATCTATCCAATATGGATTTACAGTCTAAAGTTTAACTATCAAACAATTGATAGTTTATACCCTTTTATTTAATTAATCTCTTTAAGTCACCAAATTAATTCAAATTAATTCTATGACTTATATTAATCAAATAACAATATATGATTCTTTATATTATTCTCATAATATATTAATAATATTTATTCTCTCATAATAAATCATCCTATCAAGTTGCTATGGTGAAGGCAACCCAAAAGGACCATGCACAACCGGGTCAAATACTTGCCTAATATAGTTGCAACCTTAGACACTATTCCAATAGAAGTTCCATGAGGAGTTGGGTACGAGACTGCATTTCAGTACCGCCTACTACCCACATACCGACGGGAAAAGCGAGTGGACAATTCAGACGCTCAAGGACATGCTTCGAGCATGTGTAATGGACTTCGGAGGAAGTTGGGACACGTACTTGCCGTTGGCTGAGTTTTCCTATAACAACAACCACCATTTGAGTATTGGTATGCCTCCCTTCGAATTGTTATATGGGAGGAGGTGTCGCACTCCTATCTGTTGGGGAGAGGTAGGGCAGTAAGTGATGGGAAGCACTGAGATAGTGCTTTAGAAATCGGAGCAGATACAGTAGGTCAGGCAGAGGTTGTTGACAGCACAAAGTCGTCAGAAAAGTTATGCGGATAGGCGGCGATCTGAGCTCTAGTTTCAGGTGGGGGATTTCGTACTCCTGAAGGTATCTCCTTGGAAAGGAGTGATCCGATTCAGGAAGAGGGGCAAGCTGGGGCCCTGGTACATTGGTCCGTTCAGGGTGACCACTAAGGTGGGCAGGGTAGCGTATCGCTTAGAGCTATCTGTGGAGTTGAGCCAGATTCATGATGCCTTCCACGTGTCCTAGTTGAGAAAGTGTATAGTCGATGAGTCGGTGGTGGTACCATTGGAGGAAATTCAGGTGGATGCGATCCCGAATTGTGTTGAGAGGCCAGTCGCGATGATGGATCGGAAGATCAAGGTTTTGAGAAACAAGGAAGTGCTACTGGTTCGGGTTCAGTGGCAGCATCGAAAAGGGTCCGAGCTGACTTGGGAGCCGGAGGAGGAGATGCGGAAGCAACATCCAGAGTTGTTTGTAGAATGAGACTTCGAGGGCGAAGTCTGATTCTAGTGGGAGAGAATTGTAACATCCAGATTCCCAGGTATCTTATTTTAATTATTTATTTTGAGTTTTGTGGAGGGACTCGGCTAGTTGACGCTCAGACTCGCCGAGTAGGATCGCAAATTTTCGACTGGATTAATGATCGGACTCGACGAGGGACTCTGTCAGTCATATGTTGCTTCCTCTGTGTGATTGGAAGAGATCCGACCTGGAATGCAGCATATGCAACTCCATTTCTACGCACCTCCTTATCTATGAAATTCTTTCTATCTGTTAGTCATATGATGTCTAGCTCATCTGCGTGATTGAAATGATCCGACCTGAAACACATCATATGCAATATTCTACCTCTCAATCCCTCTATCCTAACAAACCATATGTTGTCCCCTCTGTGTGATTAAAAGAGATCCGACCTGGGACACAACATATGCACCTATTTCTAAATCTGACTTCCTCCTTAATAATTATCTATTCACCTAAAGTAAGGAGTTCCTTAGGAAGTTCTTGATAACCAGGGTATATTAGGAAGTGGGGAACACGTTCTATTGCAACTAAAATTGAACCATTTAGTGGTTGTCTGTAGATCTCGCTGCTTAATTTAAGTGGACAACAATACCCGTACTTGTCGTCAGCTAAATGGTATATTTGGAAAAGTTGTCAATATCCTTCGTGTTTAAGTGGACCACAATACCGGCAATTGACCAGATCTATTCATGAAGGTGAAGGTATTGATAAACAAGTTAAGACTTTCTCACAACTTTGATCCCAAATATTTTTGTTTTTGTTAACTTTGTTCATAGTTTTCCTCTATGCACAAATCAAGGGGGGGGGGGGAATTAAAAAAATTGCAAAAACCAAACAAAAATCAGAAAAACCAAAAATCCAAAAATCCAAAAATAGTGTTATTTTTGTTTTATTTCTTTTCAGAATATGAAAATCCAAAAAATATTCTTGATTCTGTTTTTATTTTTTCAGAAAATATGAAAAATTCAAAAAATATTGTGTGCTAACTTTGTTTTTAGTTTTGTTTTTATCTTTTAGTTTTGTTTTGTCTTGAAAAGTGAATTCAGATATAGCTGAGACTCATGGAGACTGTATAGAGAGTTTCTGAGCCAAGGCTTCGTCCGTGATCATCGAAGAATTCTCATTTGAAGGAGCAATAAATGAAGACTATTCTTTCAACATTCAATCCTTCAACCCATAAGCAAGGTGAAGCTGACTTGAAGATTATGTGACAGATTGCATTGAGGCCTCCTAGATTAATTTGTTGCTATCTTGTACCTGTTGAAGTGATATAGAAGTTTCGTTCTCTATTCTCTTTGAAGATTCTCAAGCTGAAAGCACTATCTTTCAAGAATCTTTTCAAGAAGCCTCCTCACCCAATGTGCGTTAAATGTCAAATTCTGAAGAAAATCCCAACTGCTCAAGATGAAGTCATTCATTGAAGATTCATCAAGTTCATCTTGAAGTTGTGAAGAAATTGAAGATTAATGCTAAAGCCAAGCTCCTAATAAAGATTAACAAGAAAAGCCAACTACTTTTTAGGGGGGGTTTGTTGGGTCAATTAGAAAAGAAAGCTATAAACCAAGGGGAGATTGTTGGGTCAAAAATATGGTTTATATTTTACTTTTCAAGGAAAATGTATTTTTATTTCTTGGACCGTAAACAGCTTGGTGTTTACAGCTGTGTTTACGACCGTGAACAGGTTTACGACCGTAAACCTGATCATGGCCCATGTCTCATATGTAAATAGTGAGGAGTGCTTGAGAGTACAGGATAGAGAAGAGGAGCATATTCTAGAGAGAAGAATAGTGTGTGTGAGAGAATCTAATGTGTATGGAGCATCAATCATATCTTTGAATACATCATAGATTCAAGTTATTCTTCTTCTCATTCTCTTCTATTTTCATCTGGCATCATCCGTTTGATTAGGATTCTGCACCATCAAACGTATCTGATTGATACACAAGCAGATTAGGGACTTACACACACACATACACACGCACACACACACACACACACACAAACACACACACACACACACACATATATATATATATATATATATATATATATATATATATGAAAATCTAGCATTGAAAGCTAGATCTTTCACTTATCTCAATGAATACCAAGAGTACTATCAAATAAGGATTAGCTGGACGGGACAATTGGGAAGCAGGATCGTTTCGACATATAGCTTTTCTGAATTTCAACAACCAAGCTAATGTGGCCATTCTAGAAACCTCTCCCACAAGTAGATCAATCAATATTATAATTGGAATTACTTGCCCTGTGTCAACATTTTTTAATTTCGACATCTCCATTGGGACTCTTTTCTTGTATTTGACTTTCTTTTTACAGGAAAACCATACCGGACTTAGACCTTTGATAATAGCAATCATCCAACAATATTCTTTCTTGTACTTGTTTAGTAAGGTGACAAACTCTTCCGTCTTTGACATGGTTGTCGAGTTGGTGATCGGTTGGGCATCTTCCTTCTCGAGATACATATCATTTAAAGGGCCCGACAAATTTATAATTTTCGGCTCTTGTGGTTAGTCTACCACTGGAGTTAGTTTCTCAATGGTAGTGGGTGGCTCAACCTCTCTTTTGTTAACACCCAACACTTCCTCTATAGTTTCATTGACATCTTTCTCAATTTCTTCTTCCTCCTTGATAGCCTCTTCCATTTCTACGCCTTCTTCCTCTTCTCCATATAACACTCTTGGGCCATCAAAACTTTTCTCATCTTTCAAAGGAATGGCACATGGGCTCTCTTCAGATGGTAGTTTGTCTTGATCTTCCATTATACTTATTGTTTGAGCAAGTTGTGTTATTTGTTGCTCTAAGCTTTTGAGGCTAGCTTGCGTTGTTTCTTGGAAATTTTCGGTAGATGTGGCAATGCTCTTCACAATGTCCTCTAAGGACATGCTTGGCGTTTCAGATTGTTGAGGAGGTGAAGGATATGGATGTTGGAACTGTGGAGGTTGTTGGTAGTGGTCATTACTCTAAGCTTGGTATGGGCTTTGGTATTGGTTGTATCCCCAAGATTATTTGTTGTCCCACCATTGATCACTTTGAGGTTGATCATAACTCCATTGGTTTGACCAGTAGTGGCTTCCTTTCTCTTTCACTTCTTCACGTTCTCCTTGTAAATATGGACACATGTCGGAATGATGTCCATTTTGGGCACAATAATCACAACGAAGAGGTGTAGGCTGCACACTTTGGTTAGTTTCAATCATCATAACTAACTGAGCTAGCTCAGAAAGTTGGTCTTCAGTGCAAGGAGTGTTCATTTTTGAACCATACTTTTTTTTTTAAATTTTGGGGTTTTAAATTAGAGTATATGCATAATGAGATCTAGGCATAGAGAGACAAACTGATTAAATCAAAACCAATCCCCGACAACGGCACAAAAAATTTGGTGGTTGTCGAGGTCAACAAAATTAATAACCCTAAATCTTACACACTAAAATAGTGTATGGTGGTAAAGGGGTCGAATCCACGGAGGTTGGTTCAATTTATAACTCTATGAAATATCTCTTTGTAAAAATACTTGAAAAATAACAAAATAAAATAAAATAAAATTGGGGGGTTTTGGTGTTTTGAAATACTTGAAACAAACTAGAATTAACTATGATTTAAATAGACAATTTCAACAAAAATAAGAGTTTGATGTAAAATCAATAAGGGAGAGATGGTTGACTTAAAGTTTCCTCACTTTGACTTTTGATGAACATATCATTAGAATCCAATGGTGCAATACTTTGATTTAAATCCTTAATTTGGCTATAGTAATCCAAGGAGCTTGAGATTACCTAGACTTTTCTTAATTGTTGAAATGGCTAGAGAAACTCATAACAATTTCCTTAGTCAAAGTCACTAATTCCAAATAGCATGTAATTAGTGAAAGTCAACTAGCATTAGGAACCAAAAAGTCACTAAATCCAAGAGGAGTCAATTGCTTTCACTACCATGTTGGAGAAAATGTTTTTATGATTGTGCGAAGCAAAAACAACACAAAAATCATTTGTTGCTTGCTAATTTGAGGATCCTTTACTTAATCAAGAAATTAGCCAACTAATCACCACAAACACATTTAAACTCATGAATAAAAACATACTAGTAGTGATAATATGATAAAACACAAAACATTTCCATAAAGATATAAGAACAAGTTCATGGATTCTTCAACATTCAACAAAAGTTCAAAGGATTCAACAAAAAGTCAACCAATATTAGTTTAGCCAAGCATGATTAAACTCAAAGAAGCAAAGTTAGTTAAGATTGTACCAAACATTTTACAATAATCAAGAGGTGAAAAGAAGATGTTCTTGAGGTGTTCTTGGCCTTCAAAAGTGCTCCAAACTCCAGAGAGAAAGTGTCAAAATCGAACATCCAAGATAAGGCTGAAGAGTCACACCAACCTTCCCAATATAGAGCTCTAGGTAAAATCCCGAAATTGCCTTGTCAGGAATCCATGCGGGCCGCGGGGAATCTTACGCGGGCCACGTGACTGCGATGGAATTTTTGGGCTTCTTTAAGTCTTGGGCCCCCACAGCTAATCCATTGGCCCAGTTCGAATGCAATCAGCTTCTAGCCCATTTCTCTTCAATATTTCGTCAATTAGAGCCCAATTTGTCTCTCCACATCACTCAAAACTTCCGCAAACTCCTAAACATCGATCTTGCACACTCAAGAATTCTCCCGCACCCTTTCAAATTTAAAGTTCAACACTTCTGCGCCTTCAAGCAATCGACAAGCCTACTCCCTGAATCACCTCGATCCACAGCCATCAAGCATGAAATCCCCACTACTCTTCAAGTCCAATCACCTTCCAAAAGATCCCGCACACTCCCGTTCCTCTAGTTTCCTTAAAATCTGCAATAATGCACAAAAAACTTGAAAGTACCCGAAATGGTCATAAAAATAACAAAAAGGAAAATATGCATGAAAATTAACTAAAATGCGAATGAAATGTGCTAAAAAAAACTATAAAAAGAAGGAAATAAAATGAAGCTATCACCCATCTTCTAGAAGGGTGCGCTGTGTACAATGCAAATTTTGTAAATTCTGTAACTTGTTCATACGATCTCCGTTTTCGACGTTCTTTATATCCACACATAGCTATTAGCGAGATCTACAACTTTCATTTCGACTCTATAGGCTAATTCTCACTTTATTTTCAAAGTTATATTTTTAAAGGTCTTAGATTGTTAAAACACATATAAAAATCATAACTCTTCCATACAACATCCGTTATCGACTGTCTTTATATCGACGGAATTGTATCTACGAGATTTTCAACTCTTGTTTAGATTGTTTCGGCTAAAAATCGACCGATTTCCATTTCAATTTCTATGTCGCACATTGTTTTGCTGAAACTTCTAAAAATCATAACTTCCTCATACAAAGTTAGTTTTGGAAATTCTTTATATATATGCTCTCAGTTTTACGATTTCTACGAATTTCCTTTAGATTGACTAGGCTAACAAGTAACCTATCTAAACTTAACTTTTTACGATACACAGAGTCATGTCGTTTTAATCGCGAAACGTCGAAGAAGCATAATTGCTTAATACGAAGTCGGATTTAAGCGTTCTATATATCTACAGAAATCATATTGGCATTTCCTACATGTTTGTGATGATTACTTTTGATAAAAAAAAAAAGTAATATATCTATACTTATAATTTTATAACAAACAATTTATATTGAATTTTGTTGGAATGTGAAAACAGGATGTTACAACTCTCCCCCACTTATAGAGATTTTGTAACAACGCAAATTTTCAAATAAATTTTTCATTTAAAATAAAGTAGTTTCATTCAACCAATAATATTTATTTCATGTTTCATATCAAATACATATATAAAATCCCCAAGATCTCAAATAGCAGCAGTGTGTATGCATCACGCCGGCGCCTTCCCACGGTCCTCGCTAGTACCTGAAACACATACATAACAACTTGTAAGCATAAATGCTTAGTGAGTTCCCCAGTATACGACTTACACACATACGCCTTTCCAGGCCCTGACCTTCCGGTCCACAATACATTGCCTTCCGGCCCGTAACATAATCGCCTTCCGGCCCATAACATATTGCCTTCCAGCCCGTATCATATTGCCTTCCGGCCCATAGTATATTGCCTTTCGGCCCATAACATTTACAACACATAATACATTTAATATAATACACATAGCACATACATCATACATCATACCTGACCTTTCTGTCACATAACATATCACCTTCCGGCCCGTATAAACATACATATCATGCATAGCATCTACCTTTCTATTTATAGCATAAATAACACATATCATATACGACCTTCCGGTCTCACAGTCATACCCTTCCGGGTGAAGTATAGTGAGAAGACTCACCTCGTAGTATGTAAACTATAAACTCTTGAAACCACTCGCACTCGGTCCGCCGATCTGCAGTCTCCCTATAATACCATATACCCTTATTAATAATCTTATCAAACAAGACAACTGACCCTACGAAATTACATGCAGGTCAACTCTGGTCAACGGTCAACTTGACCGGACTCGTCGAGTGCAAAGGCGACTCGACGAGTCTAGACGTCCTCCCCAACTTCCCTGTTGTTCCCCTTTCTACTCGTCGAGTATCCCTCCTGACTCGACGAGATCCTCGCGGAAGAATCGCGGGGCCACCCCGACTCCACTCGCCGAGTCTGAAGAACAACTCGACGAGTTCCAATGAATCCTCAAGCTACTCGCCGAGTCTGAAGAACAACTCGGCAAGTCCCAGTAAATCTTCAAGCTACTCGCCGAGTCTGATCATTGGACTCGGCGAGTCCATGCCATGCAGTCGATCATCTGCCTCCTGAAATACGCATGGTCCCGAGACATGCAATCATGGGACTTTCTGGACCTCTAAGCATCCTATTACTGGGGTATAAACGATTGGATAACAACATAATAATCTATCTAATCCCCAAATGGGTCTCATAAACCCTAGATTCGTGTACACCACCAAAACAACAGAAATGGTCCGAGTATTACCTGAAAAACGTGTTCTCTGTGTCCCCAACCTTCAGAACTCAATCCTCTTGATCTTCCTTTGACCAAAACCTTGCCTCTTCTTGCCTAACAATCTCCTCAAGGTCCCAATAGCCTTCCCTTCTCCTCTAGTCGTCCACAGATGCTTAGATTCTTCATAATCGGCCAAAAAAACGTACAATGACGGCCTAAGAGGCATTATATACGTTCCAAACTAAACGGCTAGGGTTTCTGCTGAACAGCGTCGACTCGCCGAGTCCAAATCTGGACTCGTCGAGTCCAGTCGCGCCTCCGCGACCAAGCCTGTGGTCCTACTCGGCGAGTCAGGCACCAACTCGCCGAGTCCCTTCCTAAAATGTCCCAAAAATAGTTTTAAAACAATACCTGAAATTCCGGGCTGTTACAACTCTCCCCCACTAGAACTAGACTTCGCCCTCGAAGTCTTACTCTGCGAATAACTCCGGATGTTGCTCCCGCATTTCACGCTCCGGCTCCCAAGTCATCTCCGATCACTTCCGGTGTTGCCATTGAACCAACACCAGAGGTACCTCCTTGTTCCGCAGAACCTTGATCTTCCGATCCCTGATAGCTACCGGTCTCTCGGCATAATTCAGGCTCGCATCCACCTGAATGTCCTCTAACGTAACTGTTGGATAAGGTGTCTAAGTCCATAACTATTTCTGGTATGTACTTGACCCGACCCGGCATGGTCCATTTGGGTTGCATGGCACCATGCAATTGGATAGACTAAATGAGAGAAATAACACTTGGAGATTATTAATATATTATAAGTTCTAATATATTAATAATATTATTTGATTAGTTTGATCAAGAATTAATTTAGAATTAATTAAGTGATCAAAAGATAACTAATTAAATATATGGGTTGATTAAGTAAATCATCCATATCTTGTATAGTGGGCTAAAAGGCTCCATGGATCATCAAGTTGGGTTCCACCCATAGGATGCTCCATGGATGCTCCATGGGAGTTACAAACCCATGGGTCATGGAAATGAAGAGTCATGACACATTAGGGTTTAACCCTAGGTGTGTCAACACTATATAAGCAATATGATCTCCTCCCAAATCGGTTACACACTAAGTAATAGAGGGCTTGGCCAATTTTGTGAAGTGTATATTCTCTCATAAGTTCTTCCAAGAGCATTTGGTGTTGTGTGAAGCATTTGAGGCATCACACTTGGGGTGCTAGGCTCACAAGGTTTCAAGGAACACAAGCAACAACAAGGTAAGTTATTCTATCTATACTTTATGTTAAATTGTTCCCCATGTATGCTAGATAGGAATATAACCTTGGAAATCAACTTTGCATGACAAATTAGACAAACATAGATCCAAGGTTATTAGGGTTGCATGTACACTTAGGAAGTGTTAGAATGCTCAAAACCCATCGGTGGTATCAGAGCCTAGGCTTGTTTGTTCTTATTTGTGCTTAAAAGTTGAAAACAGAATCGGAAATTTGCTGTCTGCGAATGGACTCGTCGAGTCTATAGGGGGGACTCGTCGAGTCCATGAGTATCTTCAACCAACTCGGCGAGTCATGTTCATGCACTCGGCGAGTAGGGTCGAATGAGTGCAGAATTTCGATTCAGTTGCTGGAAATGAATTAGAAACATTACCCTAAACTGTTTTGGTAATTGAAAACTTGTTTTTGGTGGTGTAATGTCTTTGCTAATCCATTTACAACAACTAGTTATCAAAATTACAAAGTTTATGTAATTTTTGATTATGTTCATATTCATGTTCTTGTTCTTATGATGTTTTAGATGATCATAGGGATTATTTGTAACCTATTTGGTAGTTTAATTCTTGATCATAATGTGTTTTAATGGAGTCTATAACTTATCCTTAAGTTATGGAAAACCAAGAGTCACTCTTGAGTTAAAACCATTAAGAAAACACAAGAGTTATAAAAAATGAAGAGTCTTCATTTTATGACTCTATTAAACTCATAAGTTATAAGAAATGAAAAGTTTTGAAAGTTACAAAACTAGCCCTCAAGTTTTGGAACAAGTAAAGTTAAGTTAAAACTTTAGTTCCAACCCCTAGAATTTTAAAAGTTAAAATTCAACCCTTATACTTATATTATGATAATTTAATAATTATATATATATGTATAAAAATAAAGTCGTCTTACCGCTAGTACGCCTCATTCACGAAGCCGGTCTATAAGGTGGGTATAAGGTTGTTGCCTATAAAATGGTGACTTAATGAGTGTATATTCTCACCCACCGCTTGCTTGACTGGTGGAGGGTCGTTAGCCGAACGGGTAAGACAAGGACTTATAAATTCTCATTCAAAGTATGATGAATATAATAAAGTAACTAAACGTTTTATTAAATTCCCAATCTTAGTTACTTTAGGAAAAATGTGAATAAGGTGCTAATCCATGAAATTACACTTTACACTTTGTCTGAGTCGTTGGTGGAGCGTGTGTGGTTAACCGGCACACTAACTTGGACTTAACAAGGTAGGTAAAGGGTGACTTAAGGTTTATTATAGTATCGGTGGAGCGTGTGTGGTTTACCGGCACATCGATTGAGTGATAAACTTTAAGGGTACCAAGTGATTTGCATGGTTACTTCACACCTCGTTTTGTGATCCTCGGCATCCCAGTCACAAAACCTGGAGGGCACTCCCGAGATTGAAACATGCCTTTGAAAAGTTCATTGAATCTCAAAGAATCTAGGAATTTCTAAAACCAATAAAAACTAAATATTTAATATTTCGGTTTTCGTGGTGGAAATTGGTGAATCGTCATTCACCTACCTTTCAAATATGGTATAGCTTAGATTACGGCATACCTCTTCTAAGTTATATTATATTGTGATTGGATCCTAGCCTTAATATTACATTTGGGTGTTTTATTAAGGACTCTCTTAAATCTAAACTAAACTTGTTCTTCTTTTCAGATATCTTCAAATAATGCTTCTGGCTCGAATCCTAATGGCTCCTTTACTCTTATGAGTCTATGTGGGAAAGTCACCTTCGATGGATCCAACTTCAATAAGTGGATCAGAAACATCAGGATGATTACCCGCTACGAGGACAAAGAATATGTCCTTGACAAGGAGCTTAAGGAAATTGACGAGTCCACTGCAACTCCCTAGGAGATCGCTGACTTTCATACTCATGAAAGAGATGCAACCAAGGTGGCTTGCATCATGTTAGCCACCATGACAGCTGAACTCCAAAAGTCTTATGAAGACTTCTACCCTTATGAAATGCACCAAGATTTGATGGAAAGATACCATCAAAGTGCACGACAAGAGAGGTACGAAGTCATCTGCTCCATGATAACAACCATGATGAAGGACGGAGAGTCCGTCACGAGCCACATGCAGAAAATGCAAAGGTATGTGGATCGGTTGCTGAAGCTCAATGTGAACTTCCCTGAGGAGCTTGCAATAGATATCATTTTGCACTCCTTACCATCGTGCTATGATCAATTCCGCATGACATATCACATGAACAAGGAAGAGGTCACCCTCAGCAAACTTCAGGGACTTCTCAAGACCGCAGAAACAGGTCTTAAGGGGAAGTCGGTTGCTATCACTCCTACTCCAGACTCAACTCCGGTCTTGGCAATCGGGCAAAGTCGAGGGAGGAAGAGAAAGAGATCTTCAAAGGGTACCAAGGCTCGGACCCTTGATGGCTCTTCTTCAAGTGGAACCAAGAAAGGTTTCATTACTCCTTCTTCTGACCCTAAAGAGGCTGAATGCTTCTATTGCCATGAAAAAGCTCATTGGAAGCGGAACTGCCCAAAGTACCAGCAGGATGTGAAGGATGGGAAAGTCAAACCCAACCATGCAGGTATTTACACTATCATTTCTAATAACTCACCCCATTCGAAATCTTGGGTCCTTGATACAGGTTGCGGTATTCATATTTGTTGTGACTTGCAGGGACTAGGAAGAAGTGAGAATGTGGAGCAAGGAAGAATAAACTTAATCATGGGGAATAGGAAAGTTACACCTGTCACCAAGATTGGAGTTTATACTTTATCGCTAAGTAGTGGGTTAAATTTAGATTTGAATAAATGTTGTTATTCGCCAGAAATGGCAAGAAATATTATTTCCTTTCATGCATTGTACAAACAAGGTTTCACCTTTTCGTTTGATAATGAAGTTGGTTCGATTAATGCTTTCTTTAATAATGTTCTTTATTTTAAAGCATTACCTTGTGATGGTGTGTATGAAGTTGTATCTATTGTAGATAACTTAGGAAATAATGTTTTGTGTATTGATTCTACTAATAATAATAACTTGGATAAAGCATCATTATGGCATTGTCGTCTTGGACATATAAGCAAGAAACGCATAGGCCAACTCCAAAAGGATGGAGTCTTGGAGTCGTTTGACCTAAAGTCAAACGATAGTTGCGAATCATGCTTACTTGGAAAAATGACAAAGTCACCCTTCACAGGCTCATGTGAAAGGGGTGAAGGTTTGTTGGACCTTATACACACGGATGTGTGTGGACCATTCAAACATGCCACAAGGGATGCTAATCGTTATTATTTGACTTTTACCGATGATTACAGTAGATATGGATATGTCTACTTAATCAAGCATAAGTCAGAGACTTTCGAGAAGTTTAAGGAATTTAAACAGGAAGTCGAGAATCAATTGGGCAGGAACATTAAGATGCTTCGATCCGATCGAGGTGGTGAGTATCTTAGTTCAGAGTTCCTCGACTATCTAAAGGAATGTGGGATTGTCTCACAATTGACACCTCCCAGGACACCACAGTTGAATGGTGTGGCTGAGAGGCGTAATCGAACCTTGTTGGACATGGTTCGTTCCATGATGAGTCGAGCTTCGCTACCAATCTCATTCTGGGGGTATGACTTAGAGACTGCCGCCCATATCCTCAATCTAGTCCCTACAAAGAAAGTTGCCAAAACTCCTCACGAGATGTGGACTGGTAAAGTACCTAAACTAGACCACATCAAGATTTGGGGATGCGAGGCTTTCGTGAGACGCGAGACTCATGATAAGCTCGAACCCCGAAGCGAGAGGTGTATTTTCATCGGCTACCCACAGCATTCCTTTGGTTACCTCTTCTACAGACCTAGTGACAATGTGGTCTTTGTAGCAAGAAGAGGAGTCTTTCGAGAAAGAGAGTTTATAAGCCAAGGAGACAGTGGGAGGCAAGTTGATCTTGAAGAAATTCAAGAGTCAAGTGGTGAAGGAACTTCAAACTCTAGCCCTCAACTTGAGGAGGAAACTCCTGTTGAGCCAATTGACGAATCTGTACCTCTGAGGCGTTCCACGAGAGTTAGGAGTGCACCTGAGCATTACTATGGATTCCATATTACTGCAGAAGGTGAGACACTTATTAGTGATGAGACACTAGTAAGTCAAGATGACCCTAACAGCTACGAGGAAGCCATGGCGGGCCCCGAGTCTGCCAAATGGAAAGAGGCTATGGATAGCGAGATACAATCCATGTAAGACAATCAAGTTTGGAACTTGGTTGAGAATGTACCAGGTCGAAAGACTGTAGGGTGCAAATGGGTTTTCAAGAAGAAGATCGACATGGATGGTAAAGTACACACTTATAAGGCTAGACTGGTTGCAAAGGGCTTCTCTCAAATTCCTGGAGTGGACTATGATGAGACCTTTTCTCCGGTAGCCAAGATTAAGTCTATTCGGGTTCTGTTAGCCATAGCCGCATTTCATGACTATGAAATTTGGCAAATGGATGTCAAAACCGCTTTCCTTAATGGAAAGTTGGCTGAAGATGTTTACATGAATCAGCCAGAGGGTTTTGTCAGTAACGAGTACCCCAATAGAGTGTGTAAGCTTGAGAAATCCATTTATGGATTAAAGCAAGCACCTCGCAGATGGAATCTTTGCTTTGATGAAAAGGTCAAGGAATTTGGCTTTTCTAGGAGTGAAGATGAATCTTGTGTATATGTCAAGGCTAGTGGGAGTATAGTTAGCTTTTTGGTATTGTATGTGGATGACATACTACTCATAGGAAACGACATTCCAACCCTGCAGGAAGTAAAGTCCTGGCTTGGAAAGTGTTTCGCTATGAAGGACCTTGGTGAAGCTGCCTATATGTTGGGGATAAGAATCTTGAGAGATCGGAGTAAAAGACTAATTGGACTTAGTTAAAGTACCTACTTGGAGAAGATTCTGAAGAGATTCAGAATGCAAGACTCCAAGAAAGGAGAGTTGCCCATCCAGAGTAACGCCAAACTGAGTAAGACACAAAGCCCTAGCACTGAGGCTGAGATAGCAGAAATGAGTCAAATACCTTATGCTTCGGCTGTAGGTTCGATCATGTACGCTATGACGTGTACTCGACCTGATATAGCCTTTGCCTTGAGCATGGTTAGCAGGTTTCAGGGGAACCCTGGCAAGGCACACTGGACTGCGGTAAAGACTATTCTCAAGTACCTACGAAGGACTAAGGACTGGGTCCTTACCCTCGGTGGGAGTGATGACTTGAGAGTTGTAGGGTATAGTGATGCTAGCTTCCAGACTGATGGGGATAACTTCCGCTCTCAGTCGGGCTGGGTATTTACCCTAAATGGAGGAGCAATTTCTTGGAAGAGTTCCAAGCAAGAGACAGTGGCAGATTCTACTTGTGAATCAGAGTATATTGCAGCTAGCGAAGCGGCAAAGGAGGCGTTATGGCTGAGGAACTTCATTGGAGACCTTGGAGTTGTACCAGCTATTAAAGAGCCGATGGAAATTTTTTGTGATAGTGAAAGTGCTATTGCCTTATCCAAGGAACCAAGGGATCACGGGAGATCCAGACACATCGACAGAAAATACCATTTCATCAGACATCGGATCGAAGAAGGACTCCTCGTGGCAAAGAGGGTATCATCAGATGAGAATCCAGCAGATCCCCTCACGAAGGGACTGACTCGGGTTAAGCATCTCCAGCATGCTCGGAGCATAGGGCTGAAGGATGATATTAGATTTAGTAGTTAGATAATCTCGAAATTTGTAAAGTGTAATTGACATTTGATGATGAATAAAAGTGTTTTATTTATGAGTAAAGTGTTGCTATCTCTTGTCGATCGTTTACTATATTTCTTTTGCATGTTTTGACTTCCAGAATAATTTTGTTTGGTATAACATGTTGTTCAAACCTCCACAGTCGGTCATATGTCGGAAGTAGGTATGAATCAAGACTGTCATGTTTGGTTGTAGAGGTCTGGGATAAGGCTACAACAATCATGAGTGCTCATAAGTTCTGAGCATTGGACTCAACCCACGCTCACTGGAATCACTTCAAGGAATTCTATCTCGAGTGATCGTGAGACGGTAATATCATATAAGTCTTTAAACCTAGAGATATGATTTGTTACTTACGAGTTGGTTATGCATTGATTGTACGAAAAACGCATTGGTAACTCGATGTTATAAAATCGTGCTCTTGTGTGTAATTCAATGAGTAGTAGAACAAACATATGAGTCGAAGTTTATCTGTTCCTTCTTGGATTAGAAGCTGATATCTGGGCCCCTCGATGATTTTTTTTTGACCTATGTATCGGGCCCGGTCAGAAATAAATTGATGTGTTCAATAAAGTTCTTTGTCAAACAAATCGGAAATCGGGAAACAAATGTTGGACAATAAGTAAGACATTGTTCCATGTATTTGTCCGACTGATATCTAGAACAGAGGATTATATGATCACTTATCTTAAATGGCGTACCATCATCTTCTCAAGTTTCGAGAAACCTTGTAAAGAGCTACGATTGCCGATCGGTTCCTGAAGTCATACTTGCAGTAATAGTTACTAGACTTATCCAAGTGGGAGACTGTTGGATAAGGTGTCTAAGTCCATAACTATTTCTGGTATGTACTTGACCCGACCCGGCATGGTCCATTTGGGTTGCATGGCACCATGCAATTGGATAGACTAAATGAGAGAAATAACACTTGGAGATTATTAATATATTATAAGTTCTAATATATTAATAATATTATTTGATTAGTTTGATCAAGAATTAATTTAGAATTAATTAAGTGATCAAAAGATAACTAATTAAATATATGGGTTGATTAAGTAAATCATCCATATCTTGTATAGTGGGCTAAAAGGCTCCATGGATCATCAAGTTGGGTTCCACCCATAGGATGCTCCATGGATGCTCCATGGGAGTTACAAACCCATGGGTCATGGAAATGAAGAGTCATGACACATTAGGGTTTAACCCTAGGTGTGTCAACACTATATAAGCAATATGATCTCCTCCCAAATCGGTTACACACTAAGTAATAGAGGGCTTGGCCGATTTTGTGAAGTGTATATTCTCTCATAAGTTCTTCCAAGAGCATTTGGTGTTGTGTGAAGCATTTGAGGCATCACACTTGGGGTGCTAGGCTCACAAGGTTTCAAGGAACACAAGCAACAACAAGGTAAGTTATTCTATCTATACTTTATGTTAAATTGTTCCCCATGTATGCTAGATAGGAATATAACCTTGGAAATCAACTTTGCATGACAAATTAGACAAACATAGATCCAAGGTTATTAGGGTTGCATGTACACTTAGGAAGTGTTAGAATGCTCAAAACCCATCAGTAACCACTGCCGATTCATCGGCTATACACTTCCTCAACTGTGATACGTGAAAGGTATTATAAATCTGTCCCAACTCTGCTGGCAATTCTAGCCGATAAGCTACCCGACCTACTCTTGCAATTACCCGAAATGGACCTATGAACCGGGGCCCTAATTTGCCCCTCTTTCTGAACCGGATCACTCCCTTCCAGGGAGAAACCTTCAGGAGAACGAAGTCGCCAACCTGGAATTCCAGCTCGGACCGGCGTCTATCCGCATAACTCTTCTGTCGGCTCTGGGCGGTCAATAACCTCTGCCTAACCTGCTGAATCTGCTCGGTCGTCTGAAGTACGATCTCTGTACTGCCCATCACTCTCTGTCCCACCTCTCCCCAGCAAATGGGAGCCCGACACCTCCTACCATACAACAACTCAAAAGGTGGCATACCAATGCTCGAATGATGGCTGTTGTTGTAGGAAAACTCATCCAAAGGCTAATGCGCATCCCAGCTACTCCCGAAGTCTAACACACACGCTCTAAGCATGTCTTCCAATGTCTGAATCGTCCGCTCGCTCTGACCGTCTATCTGGGGATGGTATGCGGTACTAAAATGCAGTTTAGTACCCAGCTCCTCATGGAATTTCTTCCAGAACCTGGAAGTGAAGCGTACATCACGGTCTGAAACAATCGAGATCGGCACTCCATGCCGAGATACTATCTCTCTCACGTATAACTCCGCCAACTTCTCCGTTGATGAACTCTCGCTAATGGCAAGGAAGTGTGCACTCTTCGTCAACCTATCCACAATCACCCAAATTGCATCGACTCCTATGGTAGTTCTCGGCAATTTGGTGATGAAATCCATCGTAATCTGTTCCCACTTCCACTCAGGAATCTCCAAGGGCTGCAACTTACCATGCGGTCTCTGGTGCTCGGCCTTAACCCTACGGCAGGTCAAACACCTCTCAACGAACCAAGCGACGTCTCTCTTCATGCAAGGCCACCAATATTCCTTTCTCAAGTCCAAATACATCTTCGTAGCACCGGGATGGATCGAGAATTTCGATCTATGAGCCTCCTCCATCAAAGTAGCACGCGTACCGCCCACGAATGGTACCCAAATCCGACCCTGAAACGTCAGAAGTCCTCGTCCATCCTTAACGAACTCCGAAACTAACCTAGCGACCCGCTCTTTCTTCTGCATCTCGGATCTCACAACCTCGGCCTGTGCCCCACGAATAGCATCTAATACCGGAGTCATCACCGTCAGTCTCAGACATACGTCTCGCAATGGAGTGCTCTCCGTTCTACGACTCAATGCATCGGCTACCACATTAGCCTTGCCTGGGTGGTATAGGATCTCACAGTCATAATCCTTAACCACGTCCAACCATCTCCTCTGACGCATATTTAGGTTGGGTTGATCCATCAAATACTTCAAACTCTTATGGTCCGTGTATATAGTACAACGAACCCCGTACAGGTAGTGACGCCAAATCTTGAGAGCGAACACTACTGCCCCCAACTCTAAGTCATGCGTGGGATATCTCGCCTCGTGAGGCTTTAATTGCCTCGATGCATAAGCTATCACATGGCCTCTCTGCATCAACACTGCACCCAGTCCCGAAATCGATGTGTCGCAATATACGACAAAATCCTCCATCCCCTCCGGGAGGGCTAATACCGGGGCTTCGCACAGTCTTTGACGTAGTGTCTCGAAGGAAGTCTGTTGCTCGGGTCCCCATGAGAATGTAACACCCTTCCGGGTCAATCTGGTGAGCGGTACCGCGATCTTGGAGAAGTCCCTAATAAACCTCCGATAGTACCCCGCCAACCCAAGGAAACTCCTGATCTCGGAAGGTAACTTCGGTGCCTCCCAACTCATCACTGCTTCTACCTTGGCCGGATCGACCAATATCCCTGCCTGATTAACAACATGTCCAAGAAATTGGACCTCCCGCAACCAGAAGTCACATTTGGAGAATTTTGCATATAGCTTCTCCGACCTCAGTACCTCAAGGACCTCCCTCAAATGCCCCTCATGCTGCTCTCTAGTTCGCGAATACACTAGGATGTCATCGATAAATACAATCACAGACCGATCCAGCATCGGCCTGCATACCCTGTTCATGAGGTCCATGAACACTGCCGGGGCATTGGTGAGCCCGAAAGGCATCACCACGAACTCGTAATGCCCATATTGCATCCTAAATGCTGTCTTCTGGACGTCCTCATCCCGCACTCTTACCTGATGGTACCCCGATCTCAAATCGATCTTGGAAAACCAAGATGCCCCTTGCAACTGATCGAATAGATCATCGATCCTCGGTAACGGATAGCGGTTCTTGACCGTCACTTTGTTCAACTCCCGGTAATCAATACACATCCGGTGTGAACCATCCTTCTTCTTGACGAACAGAATCGGTGCTCCCCACGGCGAGCTACTCGGCCGAATAAATCCCTTCCCCAGCAACTCCTGGAGTTGCGAGGACAACTCTTGCATCTCTGGAGGTGCAAGACGATATGGCACCTTCGCAATAGGCGCAGCCCCCGGAATCAGGTCGATACCAAACTCTACTTGCCTCGCAGGAGGTACTCCCGGCAACTCCTCGGGAAAAACATCTGGAAACTCGCGCACCACTGGAACCTCCTCCACTGTCCTCGGTCTCTCGGAAGCCTCCCGCGTATCCATCACATACGCCACAAAACCTCTACATCCCTGTTGTAGGCATTGCCTCGCCCTAGCGGCCGAACAAAAAGCTGATCCCGAACGGGTACCCTCGCTGTATACCGTAAGAACTCCCCCACTAGGGCCTCGTATAGTCACCAGCTGACGCTCACAGTCGATGACAGCGCTAAATCGGCTCAACCAGTCCATGCCTACGATGACACAGACATCCCCCATCGCAATATGAATTAGGTCAATTGGAAACGCAACCCCGAAAATCTCTAGTACGCATCCCCGAAGAACCTCCGTGGCACAAACCACCCTCTCGGCCGCTATAGAAATGCTCAGAGGCTGACTTAACGGCTCACAACTAATGCTGATATGCTGACTGAAAGCTGAAGATACAAAGGATCTACTCGCACCCGAATCAAATAACACTAGAGCAGGCCTAGAGTTCACAAGGAAAGTACCTACACATACATTACATAAGCATAACATTTCGACTTTAAAGTAAATACGTGAATTACAGCATACCTGCCACAACATCGGGCGCAGCGCGGACCTCCTCCGCAGTCAGCTGAAAGGCTCTCCCGCGATCCCTCGGGGCCTCGACCTTCGCCGGTCGGGTCTCAGTAGTCCTGTTAGTAGGTGTAGATCCCTGACAAAGCTGCGGGCACTCAGCCTTCCGATGGCCTGTCTGGTTGCAGTGAAAGCAAACCATAAACCCCTTAGGGCAATCCCTGGCAATGTGTCCCTCCTTGCCACACTTGTAGCAACCACCAGCTCGACACGCCCCCTCATGACCCTTGCCGCACTTTCCGCAAGTGCGGCCCTTCGGACCTCCCATCCTCAAATCAGCGGACTTGATCCGCTTGGCTGCCGGCTGAGACTGAGCCGGCCGCCGATCCACCTGCCGAGACTCGGCCTCCTCCCTAGCCTGGGTCTCCAACTCGATCTCGCGCTTCCTGGCGTTCGCCTGAAGCTCAGTGAAAGTACGATAGGTGGAGTTTGACACAAACTCCCGGATATCCCTTCTCAAAATGCCTAAATACGGGCTCATCCGTGACTGCTCCGAAGACACCAGCTCTGGGCAGAACATCGCCCTCTCGTGAAACTTCCGTGTGACCACCGCAACGGAATCAGTACCCTGCTTAAGGGTCAAGAACTCCTGAATCAATCGTTCCCTCTCCACTGGGGGAACATACTCGTCCCTGAACATCTCAGTAAACCTCTCCCATGTCACCGCTGTAATCTCCGCCAGAGTGAAGTTCGCCGTCACGAACTTCCACCAATCCTTCGCTCCCAGACGGTGCTGGTTCAAGGCGAACCGTACCCTCAGGTGCTCCGGGCATGAGCAAGTATAGAAGCACCCCTCAATGTCGGCGATCCACCTCATCGCCGCAATCGGATCCTGCGTCCCATCGAACTCAGGGGGTTTCGTGTTGCTGAATTCCCGGAATAGCAACGAATCACCCCCTTGCGGCCTAGCAGCGGCCACAGCTGCGGTAGCGACAGCGACTGCAGCTTCAGTCAGTGTGGCGTACCGCTCCTCAAACTCCTCCATCAGGGTGGTCTTAATGGACCCAAACATCTCCGGGATCTCAGCCCGAACCGCCGCAGCTACCTCCTCCTGAATCATCTGACGAATCTCCTCGTCACTCATACTGCTCGAACTCGCTCCTTGGCGTGTCGTAACCATAATGTCTCTGAAATATAACATAAGATTATCAAAGACTCCATCAAGTACTGTTGCACTCGATAACGCAACCCTACTCAGTCTCCGACATCCAGGGATTCTTACTTGGGTCGCCCACCGACCCGGTGTCTTCGGTAGTACGGGCCCAATACTACCAACCACACCGTATCAGCATTCGTCCCAAATCTTCCTCCCCGAACCCCGAATAGTGAGTACTCTACTTCTAATATGCACTACCTACCTGCACGCTATCAAATATCGCATATAAGCAAACTCCCTAGACTAAGGCATCACAAAACAGGCCACTCTAGTCCTATCAGGAATACCTAGTCTTCTAGCATGCATAACAATTCATAATTCTGTGCATAACATAACATTGTAAGGTATTCTGGGGATCTTTACCGTTCGGGCGCTGGCTGATCGTACACACTGTGTCTTTCTTGTTTACCACTTTACCATTTATAAAAGTTTATGTATTTATTATTTTTAAAAGATTTTTCCTCAAATCCTCGGTTTGAGTTCAGTTACACCCGAAGGTACACCCGAATCCCTCAAACCAAGGCTCTGATACCAATTGTAACAACGCAAATTTTCAAATAAAATTTTCATTTAAAATAAAGTAGTTTCATTCAACCAATAATATTTATTTCATGTTTCATATCAAATACATATATAAAATCCCCAAGATCTCAAATAGCAGCAGTGTGTATGCATCACGCCGGCGCCTTCCCACGGTCCTCGCTAGTACCTGAAACACATACATAACAACTTGTAAGCATAAATGCTTAGTGAGTTCCCCAGTATACGACTTACACACATACGCCTTTCCAGGCCCTGACCTTCCGGTCCACAATACATTGCCTTCCGGCCCGTAACATAATCGCCTTTCGGCCCATAACATATTGCCTTCCGGCCCGTATCATATTGCCTTCCGGCCCATAACATTTACAACACATAATACATTTAATATAATACACATAGCACATACATCACACATCATACCTGACCTTTCTGTCACATAACATATCGCCTTCCGGCCCGTATAAACATACATATCATGCATAGCATCTACCTTTCTATTTATAGCATAAATAACACATATCATATACGACCTTCCGGTCTCACAGTCATACCCTTCCGGGTGAAGTATAGTGAGAAGACTCACCTCGTAGTATGTAAACTATAAACTCTTGAAACCACTCGCACTCGGTCCGCCGATCTGCAGTCTCCCTATAATACCATATACCCTTGTTAATAATCTTATCAAACAAGACAACTGACCCTATGAAATTACATGCAGGTCAACTCTGGTCAACGGTCAACTTGACCGGACTCGTCGAGTGCAAAGGCGACTCGACGAGTCTAGACGTCCTCCCCAACTTCCCTGTTGTTCCCCTTTCTACTCGTCGAGTATCCCTCCTGACTCGATGAGATCCTCGTGGAAGAATCGCGGGGCCACCCCGACTCCACTCGCCGAGTCTGAAGAACAACTCGACGAGTTCCAATGAATCCTCAAGCTACTCGACGAGTCTGAAGAACAACTCGGCGAGTCCCAGTAAATCTTCAAGCTACTCGCCGAGTCTGATCATTGGACTCGGCGAGTCCATGCCATGCAGTCGATCATCTGCCTCCTGAAATATGCATGGTCCCGAGACATGCAATCATGGGACTTTCTGGACCTCTAAGCATCCTATTACTGGGGTATAAACGATTGGGTAACAACATAATAATCTATCTAATCCCCAAATGGGTCTCATAAACCCTAGATTCGTGTACACCACCAAAACAACAGAAATGGTCCGAGTATTATTTGAAAAACGTGTTCTCTGTGTCCCCAACCTTCAGAACTCAATCCTCTTGATCTTCCTTTGACCAAAACCTTGCCTCTTCTTGCCTAACAATCTCCTCAAGGTCCCAATAGCCTTCCCTTCTCCTCTAGTCGTCCACAGATGCTTAGGTTCTTCACAATCGGCCAAAAAACATACAATGACGGCCTTAGAGGCATTATATACGTTCCAAACTAAACGGCTAGGGTTTCTGCTGAACAGCGTCGACTCGCCGAGTCCATATCTGGACTCTTCGAGTCCAGTCGCGCCTCCGCGACCAAGCCTGTGGTCCTACTCGGCGAGTCAGGCACCAACTCGCCGAGTCCCTTCCTAAAATGTCCCAAAAATAGTTTTAAAACAATACCTGAAATTCCGGGCTGTTACAGATTTTATCCCCAAAGTCCTATTTCTAGCGCTCCTAGATGTCATCTTATTCAAGTTATTGAGATCAACTTATGATCTAGCCGACGTTGTTACATCAATATTTCTTATAGAACTTCGTTTTCTACCTTAGACGTATTCCCAAAATCCTCGCGCAGTCTTCCAAAACTGGTAACTCGTCGGTCTAGACTTTCAGAATCTATACTCTATAAAGATCGACCACCTTTAGACTTGAAATTTCGATTTGTTCCTTTGACTAGGAACATTATCGGTTTGATATAAGGTGATAAATTAAGGAAGTTCATCTTCGACATCCTAACAAAATCCACTTTCCGGAACATGTCTCTAAAAAGGCTTATATCATATCCTTAAAATACACACAAATATAAAGAGTATTCTGACCTAATTTTTATATTAAAATCTACGCTTATATTTAAATAAATAACTTAACCAACACAAAGCCTATCCCTGAAGCCTATATTAACATTCATTAATATTCAGTTGCACTCGACGATCTTATCTAACATGACTTTTAACTAAACGAACATGTCTAGGAATTTATACTAATCACTTATGATCTTTTGTGTTCTCTATCGCCAACTAAAAACCTTGCATCATAAAAGCTTGAACAGCTCCTCGACAATATCCTACCTTCTTACTGTAGTTTTAAACCTCATGGGAAATCCTGCGATCTCTTCCTTGTCGGTCCATCATTTATTAACATCTGACGAAGCGTCTTTACAATTGAATATACAACAACTACTACCGCTTACATAGTTTTAACAATGATTCACTCCTAAAATTGAACTCTTGCCAATTTATGCTAGGGACTCTTGGTTAATCTTAACTGTTATTGATAACATCAATATTGCTTGGTCAAACTTGGATCAACAACTTGATCCATCAATCATATTATGTATACTATTGATACATCTATAACCCTTCGTAAGTCCTACCGCCTCTCTTAATCGACATAGTCCATCCCTAATGATTTTCTTATTGGTGTCTCTATATGCATACTAGACGATGACTTGAAACGTTCGTTCTATGAAAATGCTTTCTCCTTAACATCGATCTTAATCCCGACCTAGCATCCTGCTTCGTAGGAGTCCCCATTCTATTAAATATCACATATTTGTCATCACCTATTCTAACAGTCCCTTATTGCAGACAAGTTTATAACGAACTAAGTCTTTGTCTCCATGGGATAAATAACTGATGCGTACGACATCTTTTATCTACCTTATCTTCCTCATAATAACAATCTGATCCTTTCTCCTATATAATTATACCATAGAAATTGACTGAATGGTCACATTCCAATGACTTTCTACTGCATAATGCAAGGATTTATAATGAACTAGGTTCTTGTCCCTATGACTCTAATATTTAACATAGAAGGAACTTTCCTTCATGTTCTAATGTGGTACAAGCACATAATGGCAGGTAGCAACTCTAGCTTCTAGTTACTTTGCCCCAATAAAGGCTTGTAATTCTTTTATCGATCACCTTGATCGTCTTCTTAAATGACTAGATTCGGCACTATGTCAGACAAGGTTCTTAGAATTAACTTTCTTACACAAATCTACTTTATCCGGACTCGATCTTTTATGGCCACTTAGGTCTGAACTTAGTGTAACTCTCCTAGACATCACCCATACCATATGTAATGATGGAAACAACGTAAAAAGAAGTTATAGTGTTAGCCATACTATCTACCCAACTACTAGTGCCTTAGCAACTTTTTGACTCTTCCTGATCCAAGTGTGAGTCATGTGCTTTGGGTAGTATAGGTCTCTACTACCTTTTACACCTACTCATACTTGTCCCAAAAATTGTCTCGCAATTTCCAAGTCACTTCCTACACAGTACATACAACAATTGATAAACATATATATGTATGTGTCCTAATGATAACATAAAACATACTTTCCTAAACTCCACTAGGACTTTGCATCGATATCGATGCCCTATCTTAGGAATATATGCCCTATCAAGCATATATTAAACTTCCTAGACTCTCCTTCTAGGATTCCTTTCTCACTTCACCCTCCTATTAGGCGAATAAGAACTTCTATCTATATTAACTAATTATTTGACGAATACATTTGCATGCCGCTAAAATCAAACAGCCTGTCGACTGAAAGATCTGACACTACAACGATTGGACTCAAACAATAGTTGTGCAATAGCGCTAAATCAAGCAATCTAAAACTATTTAATTACGGGAGCATGAAACCTAATGTATATTTCAAATAACTAATTAATATTAATATAGGTTTTAAGCAGCAACTAACAAGCAAATTCTTAGGTTATAAGGCATCTTAAGTATCAGGAAATTCTAACTGGCAATTCCTGAAAGATCCCTAGCCTACATACTAGCATGCATTTCTAACATTTTGCTTATCATCAATCATAACAAATATGAACATTTTGAGAATCACTTTTCTTTCTGAGCTTTGGTTGATTGTACGCATCACATTCTTTCCTTTTTGTATTATTCTTTTTATGCAAAGATTTATTAATTAATCAGGTCCTTAGTTTGAGTCTAGAATCACACGAGTGTTTATCCAGTTCACTCAAACTAGGGTTATGATACCATTTGTAACATCTCCCTCTAGCACTTATCACAATATTATCCGCTTTGGGCTCCTGGCACGAAAACTACCCATAGGGTCACCCATCCCAGAATTACACTCAGTCGGGCATGCTTAACTACATAGTTCTTATGGGATTTGTTGCCCTCACGACTTTACAACGTGTTGTGATAGGGAAGGTGTCACACCCCGAAAACCGAAGGCGGAAACATTTCCGGGGTTGACTCCACGTTGAGTATCGAATCCAATGCACATAGTAAGTAAAGTAAAGCAACCATTACATTACATAATAAAAGTTTTATAGTTGTTTCAAAAGTAAAGTTTGTACGGTTGTGATACATAATATATATAGACAAAATGAAACGGGTCTTCATGTACTCCGTCTTCTGATCAAAAAGTAAGGATTGTTGTTGTTCTTTGAGCTAGGTCTCTTTCGGGGAGGCATCTTGATATAATAAGATCAAGAAAGAGAGGATGGTAAGTCCTCTACATTGAATCGATAGATATGGCAGTTATATGATTTGAATAAGCGATAAAGCAGGAAAGAGTTATCGAACAGATAATTTATCGCTAAGAATAATCACAGAAAGCCACTCGAATACGGATTTCTACAGAGGATTGGGATCGAGAAATACTCCCATAGTATTTCATGAATTGATTTCGACAATGGTTCGATGTTTGGAATATTAGGGTAAGTTTTAGGCATGTCGTATACCACAGTCACTCCCAAGCACATGTTGGCTGTGTCTCAAATGAATATAGTTGGCCAGGCTATATTGACCCTAGACACGACTACATAACTACCCAGGTTTAACCATAGTACACAACACCCAATTACTTATGTTCTGTTATACTTGTGGTTACGGATGACGACGGTTCGGTATACTTGTATACTTTTGAAAATACTTGTAGTTTGAAGATACTTTTAATTCAGAGCACTTAGGCCCTTTTAGTGTTTATAGTTTTATACCATGTAAGGTTTGGTATACTTCATTCACTATAAACAATGGCTCTGATACCAATCTGTCACACCCCGAAAACCAATGGCGGAAACATTTCCGGGGTTGACTCCACGTTGAGTATCGAATCCAATGCACATAGTAAGTAAAGTAAAGCAACCATTACATTACATAATAAAAGTTTTATAGTTGTTTCAAAAGTAAAGTTTGTACAGTTGTGATACATAATATATATATATAGACAAAATGAAATGGGTCTTCATGTACTCCGTCTTCTGATCAAAAAGTAAGGATTGTTGTTGTTCTTTGAGCTAGGTCTCTTTCGGGGAGGCATCTTGATATAATAAGATCAAGAAAGAGAGGATGGTAAGTCCTCTACATTGAATCGATAGATATGGCAGTTATATGATTTGAATAAGCGATAAAGCAGGAAAGAGTTATCGAACAGATAATTTATCGCTAAGAATAATCACAGAAAGCCACTCGAATAAGGATTTCTACAGAGGATTGGGATCGAGAAATACTCCCATAGTATTTCATGAATTGATTTCGACAATGGTTCGATGTTTGGAATATTAGGGTAAGTTTTAGGCATGTCGTATACCACAGTCACTCCCAAGCACATGTTGGCCGTGTCTCGAATGAATATAGTTGGCCAGGCTATATTGACCCTAGACACGACTACATGACTACCCAGGTTTGACCATAGTACACAACACCCAATTACTTATGTTCTGTTCTACTTGTGGTTACGGATGACGACGGTTCGATATACTTGTATACTTTTGAAAATACTTGTAGTTTGAAGATACTTTTAATTCAGAGCACTTAGGCCCTTTTAGTGTTTATAGTTTTATACCATGTAAGGTTTGGTATACTTCATTCACTATAAACAAGGGCTCTGATACCAATCTGTCACACCCCGAAAATCGAAGGCGGAAACATTTCCGGGGTTGACTCCATGTTGAGTATCGAATCCAATGCACATAGTAAGTAAAGTAAAGCAACCATTACATTACATAATAAAAGTTTTACAGTTGTTTCAAAAGTAAAGTTTGTACAGTTGTGATACATAATATATATATATAGACAAAATGAAACGGGTCTTCATGTACTCCGTCTTCTGATCAAAAAGGAATCTTCGGGTACCTGTTCTAACGCTGACCTGAGAACACAAGCGGTTTGAAAATCAGCATAAAGCTGGTGAGTTCATAAGCGGTTTTTGTTTGTGAAAATGTTTCGAGTTTCCTTTCTGTTTCTGAAATGTTATGTACACCAAGAAAATCCCATATTTTCTTAAAAGTTGGTTATTATTTCACAAATGTAAAGTATAGTAAGTTTGTACACTAAAAACATGTCTACTCATGTGAAAATGTATAGTTGGTTATCTGACTTGTTAAACTGTTCTGTTTACTTATCATGTGTCACCAGGAAAGTCCCATACTTTCCTTATTGTATGTTACCAATTGTAAAAGATGTAATGTTATCCAGTTTGTTACTCTTTCTAGTTATGTAAGTGTTACCCAGAAAAGCCCCATGCTTTCCTGGATGTTGGTTTCTAATGTAAACGATGTTACAGATGTAAAAGATGTAATCGTGATTAGGTCCCATGTTTTCCCCAGGAAAGTCCCGTACTTTCCTTAATGCTAGTTACAGTATGTGAAAGATGTAAAAGATGTAAAAGATGTATAAAGGGGTTCATTATTACTATAAGTAAATCTCTATTATCCTAATTGCGAGTTCCATAACCATACAATAGACTGAAACCTGTGGCAATAAGTAGTCCACATGTGGCAATAAGTAGTCCACATACTTATGACTTTCATCACCCTTGAACCATTTCGGTTCGGCTGTAGCTAGCAGCCAGGTGTGGGGTAGTCAGCCCCGTATAGATCTATACACTCAAGTCACGCTCTCTAAATACCAGAGATTCTGGTTATGGGTGTAGTCCTCCACTCGCGTATCTCGGTGGAGTGTTCTCCGAGGACGTGTCTCCAATCATACAGGATTACCAAATTTACTAGTAATAATATGATAGTTCTCCACTCGCATATGTGTGTGGAGTGTTACCGAGGACAAAACAGTGTACAGGTACTATGTTCAAATGTCTAATGTCATGCTTTTAACTGATAAATTGTGGAAAACCATTTGTGAAATATATGTAAAACATAACAGTTTAAAGACCTATTTCACAAATATATGTTACGTGATATGCATGTTCAAATGATTATCAGTTGTGGTAATCAGTTATAAAAGCATATGAAATATGAAACACACATTTGAAAACATGTTTTGAGTACAAGAATTCCCTTGTACTTTGCTAGTGTTCCCCCCTGAAAACAGTGAAAACAGTGAAAAAGGGTAGGGGTATGAACTCACCGGACTCGGAAATGTGTCGGTTTTGAATACTAGACGTTGGTTTGGGGTTTGATTACTCGCGATGTCCCTATGTAAAATGAAATAATGCCCATATATATATACAATTATGGATACATTCACTAATCATATGGAACATTACACTCCAACGAGGTTAAACACCTCAAAACGAGCGTTTGGAGTGACCTGGGTGACATCTTCGGACGTGTAATGGCACTAGGGACTTGGGACTTGAGTTTACTCCCCAAGAGTAAACATTTTAAGGAGTTTACAGCCATTGAACACACACATACATGAGTTTACGGCCGTAAACTCATGTGGGTGTGATTTTGGGTGTCTAAATGGCTTAAATGGACATGGGGATTGTTGAAATGGATTTCTAAAATGCCTTGGAATTGATTGTATGAAATTATAACACCAAAAAGGGAGTTTACGGCCATACCATAGGAGTTTACAGCCGTAAACTCACCTATGGCCAAGGAAAATTGATTTGAGCTTCAAAGGACAATCACATGTGATTCTAGTAAATTTTCCAAGCCTTGTTATGAATTTAAAACATCATTTTACATACTTTTTGGAGTTTACGGCCTAGAGGTATGTTCTAAGGCCGTAAACTCTATTATACCCATGAAAAAGATAGTTTTTGGTGCTTAAAACAATCACATGTGATTCTAGAAATTTATACAAGCTATTTGAGTGTATATGATGCATCATTAACATAGTTTTATGAGTTTACGGCCAAGGGTATGATCCTAGGCCGTAAACTCCTATAAATGACACTTTTGATATGTTTCAAACCCTTAAACTATTTTTAGGTGCATCTAGATTTTACCACAAGGCCATTGGTTGAGTTTCAAGGCATTTGGACATGTTTTAAGGTTCTAAATCCCAATTTAAGAGGAGTTACGGCACAAGAATGTGTCTTGGCCGTAAACTCACTTTTGTCTCCCAAAAATCATGTTTAAGGTGTTCCAAGTCTAGATTAGTAAGCCTTAAGGTCATATCTAAGTCCCAACTATGATTTGGAAGGGTTAATTGGCTCAAAAACCCCCTTGAATATGAGTTTACGGCCCAAGAATATTTCTTGGCCATAAACTCACTTTTGTCCCTCAAAATCAATGTTTTACATGTTATAAGTCCTTTCCATTAAGCCATTAAGCCATATCTAATGTCCAACAATGCTTAGGAAGGGTTTTAGGGCTTAAAAACCCCATTTTTAGGAGTTTACAGCCCAAGCTAGTTACTTGGCCGTAAACTCATGTTCTTGGTCCCAAAACACAAATTAAACATCAATTTGAAGGCTAAAGAGGTTGAATAACAAGTTAGGGGTGTTACCTCTTTGATTTCAAGCCTTAAATCTTTGTTTTGGACCTTGATTTTGTGATGAGGAGAGAGGTTGTGAGAGTTAAATGAGAATTTGACCAAAGGCTTCAAATGGAGGCTTAAACACGTTTATATAGTGTTTAAGTTTTGGACACGGTGGAATTCTACCTGATACCGGCGTTAGACGAGACTTTTGGTCGTACCCGATTGAGTTGCCGTAACCCGATACGGTAATTTCTAGAAATATTTCGATCACTAAAGTTGGGTGCTAAATGTTTTCTAAATGTATTAAGACACCCATTAAGTCATTTTAAATGTGTACAAGTTAATGACTTAATTAAACGGAAGATCAGGAATCGAATTTGGAAACGACGATTGGTTGCGTGAATTGTACTACGAAAGAGTTACAAGAAATGATACGGAAATTTCGGGTTGTTACAGAAGGTATCCACACCCCTTATAAGGAATGCTTAGCTCTCCTTCCCAGCAAATGTGGGATCAGGTGCAACCCACCTTCACCCCCATTATAGGGTTTGACATCCTTGTCGAATACCTCGACCGGTGCCTCAACTCTGATACCAACTTGTAACGTCCTCATTTTCAACACAAATTTTTCATTTTTATTTATTTGAATATATTAGAGTATAATTACTATTATGTATAAACATGTTGCGAATGCACATGTGTACAGTCGAACCTTTCCCTTCTCAAGTACCAATGAAGTACTTGAAAAATATTTATAATCAACTGGGTAAGCACAAAGCTTAGTGAGTTCCCCAAAATACCTCGATCGGTGCCCCAACTCTGATACCAACTTGTAACATCCTCATTTTCAACACAAATTTTTCATTTTTATTTATTTGAATATATTAGAGTATAATTACTGTTATGCAGAAACATGTTGCGAATGCACGTGTGTACAGTCGAACCTTGCCCTTCTCAAGTACCAATGAAGTACTTGAAAAACATTTATAATCAACTGGGTAAGCACAAAGCTTAGTGAGTTCCCCAAAATGCCATATACCACAATATATATACAATACATACACATAATAGCCTTCAACATAAAGATGGTCCGCCTCTTGGCCTTCAGCACGAAGTTGGTCCGCCTTTTTTGGCTTCAGCACAAACCTGGTCCATTACTTGGACTTTAGCATAACTCTATTTTGCCTGAGTCCATTGGCCTTCTACATGAGGCTGGTCCGCCCTTAACTAGGGATGTCAAAAAGTCTCATGGGACCCCGAACCCATGGAACCCTGATCCCGTATGAGGGATATTTCTTTAAAAAATCAAGGGTGGGAGCGGGGGTAACGTTAACCCTCTTTTTAATTTTGGGGGCGGGGGTGGGGATGGGCAGTTGTAACATTCTAAAAATATTAAGTAAAAATTTCATTTTTAATTCAACCAAAAACCATCAAATATTAATATCAAATGATCTAGAAGTATGTCAAAGTAAAATAGTTATCAACGTATAATCCCAAAATCATAAAAGAGCGGAAATATGGGTAGATGCGTTGCGATCAAGTCGGGCACTTCCCTTTCAAACCGGAAGTACCTGAAACAAAGCTTAAACCGTAAGCACCAAGATTAGTGAGTTCTCCCCAAAATACCACATACCATACATACAACGGGCCTCGCCTGACATTGGGCCCCATCCAGTACAGACCTAGCATCAGGCCCTATCCGGTATACATATAAACACATACAATACATTCAAGGTTCACACAGAAAACTAGCATTCTAATAATGATAACCAATGGACCGGAATTGGTGCCTTCGACCCGCCAAACACTGTGAGAAGACTCACATCAATCAAATGATGAACAGTCAGACACATAGGCCATTGCTATGATGACTCCTCAACTGAACACATTAAAACTAACTCTAACAAATAAGTAATGTAATAACCACAACTATAAGCCCAACACAAACCCTCTCAGAAAGGGTAAATTACCCTTTAAATAAGCCATGGCCCAAGCCCAAAAGACCTAAGACCCAATAAATGGCCCAAAAAGGCTTCTGGTGAGTACGTTAAGCGTACCACCTTGTTATGCCCAACGTATAAGCTCTCACAGCAAGGGAAAATGATGCACAAACGTATTACACTAAGTGTACGTCTATGTACACCCTGTGTATGCCCCTGATTTCCAAAATTTCCATTAAGCACTTAATTCCTTAAGTCCAAACATCCAAATCATAGATCTAGTTCTTGGGAAACGTCTTAAATGATAAAGTCATCAAATTGATGCCTTTTCATGGCACAAAGAGGTCCAACATCAATTCTAACACTCTAACTTCATAATATGGCCATCAACTCTTGCATGGTTGAGCTAAATCCATCAAGATACCATTTTTATGACCAACAAACATCAAAAACTCCAAGATCTACTATTTTAATCTTCTAGAGTAACTTATACTCACATGAAATAGCTCAAGGGACCAAAATATGCCAAAAACCCTAACTAGCCTAGAAGATCTAAACAAAGAATCATCAAGATTGAGACTTTATACCTGCTAGAAGATGATGAAGGTGAATATGTTCTAGATCCACAAGCTTCAAATCAACAAGGTCTTCTCCAAAGGGTTCCTCTTTCTTCAAGATGCACCAAACACACACAAAAACACACACAAGACTCATTATTCTCTCAAAATGGATTAGGGTTTCATGGAAGCTGCTTTGGGACGAATAAGGCTGATCATAGAAGAGGAATTAAGGTTATAAAGTGCTTAAATAGGGTCCAAACCCTAATTTTAGGGTTTGCCTCGGGCTTGAGTACGTCCAACGTGATGGGTTTTAGCCATAAGAACTTTCCTATGTGCGCATGCAAAACCCTAATGCTTGGATCTAGGCTTTCTAATTAAACATGCTTTGAATCCAAGACTTCTAATAACTAATTAGGTATAAGAACAATACTAAATCAGATCTGGAATCATACCTTTGAATCTCTTCCTTGATCTTGTTGTCTTGGAGCTCTAGAGTCACAATTGTCACTCCTCTAATGGTTTACAAACACCAAATAGCAAGGAGGATGACTTGGGAGAGAGGGGCTAGGAGGAAATCGGCCAGAGGTTCTCTATTCTTAATGAAGTGTCGATTTCCCTTTGCCATAGGGTCTATTTATACTTGTAGACTCCTTAAGGGTTACAGCTTAAACCCTAATTGGATAATCTTCTCTTAAAGGAATCCAAATCCATTCCTTAGATAGCCTTGGACGATTTGAAGCTATCCATAGCTTCTAGAATCCATCCACTATCTATCCAATATGGATTTACAGTCTAAAGTTTAACTATCAAACAATTGACAGTTTATACCCTTTTATTTAATTAATCTCTTTAAGTCACCAAATTAATTCCAATTAATTCTATGACTTATATTAATCAAATAACAATATATTATTCTTTATATTATTCTCATAATATATTAATAATATTTATTCTCTCATAATAAATCATCCTATCAAGTTGCTATGGTGAAGGCAACCCAAAAGGACCATGCACAACCGGGTCAAATACTTGCCTAATATAGTTGCAGCCTTAGACACTATTCCAACAGTCTCCCACTTGGATAAGTCTAGTAACTATATGCACAAGTACAATTCGATTTGCAATCGTAGCTCTCAAATATTTTGTCAAACTCTGATCTAATCAATCTTGTCCTTTAGATAAGGGATCGTACAGTCCTCTGTTAGATATCATGCTGACAATCCTATGGAATGGTTAGTCAAGCATTTAGGTTTCTCGATCTCTGATTTATTTGACATAGAACTTAATCGAACACATCAATTCAGTTCTGACCGGTCCTGGCACATAAGTCAAATCAAATCATCGAGCAGCCGAGATATTGCTTTTACCTTCTTAGATAAAATTTACAGATAAACTTCGACTTATATGCATTTACTTATTCATTAACCAACTATACACAACAATGCATTTTATAACATCGAGTTACTGATGCAATTTCGCATTATCAATGTACAATCAATTAACAAATAACAAACCATATATCTAGGTTTTAAGACTATATGATATTATCGTCTTGCGATCGCCCTTTTATATCATATTCCATCAGTGCTAAAAACTAGTTCATAAGCACTCCTGAACGTTGCAGCAACTCTTTGCTATGTCTAACACCATTTAGACAATCTACACACCAATTCATGACAATCTTCATTCATATCTACTTCCATCATATGAACGATTGTGGACAATTTTGAACAATTCGATTATTCCTAATAAACTCAATTATTCTGGAAGTCAAAACATGCAAAGTGAAACAATAGTTAAACAATTAACATAAGATAGTAACATTACTCATAAATAAAACTCCTTTATTTAATCATCAAATGTTAATTACATTTATCTATTACACGTTTCTAATACTATCTAATCTATGCTAATATCATCCTTCAGCCCAATACTCCTAGCATGTTGCAAGTGCTTAACCCTACTCAGTCCCTTCGTAAGCGGATCTGCTGGGTTATCTTCTGATGATATCCTCTTCACTACGAGTTGTCCTTCTTTTACACGATGTCTAATGAAGTGATATTTGCTGTCGATATGTCTTGATCTACCATGATCCCTCGGTTCCTTGGTCAAGGCAACCGCTCCTTCGTTATCACAGAAAATCTCCATGGGCTCCTTTATGGCAGGAACAACTCCAAGATCACCGATGAAGTTCTTTAACCATATTGCCTCCTTCGACGCTTCGCTCGCTGCAATGTACTCTGATTCGCACGTTGAATCAGCTACGGTTTCCTGCTTGGAACTCTTCCATGTCACTGCTCCTCCATTTAGGGTAAAGACCCAGCCCAACTGCGAACGGTAGTTGTCCCTGTCGGTCTGAAAACTGGCGTCATTATACCCTCGCACCTTCAAGTCATCACTCCCTCCGAGGACTAAGAACCATTCCTTCATCCTCCGAAGGTACTTAAGGATATTCTTCACGGCAATCCAATGTGCTCTGCCAGGATTCCCTTGATATCTGCTAACCATGCTCAAAGCGAAGGCTACATCAGGGTGAGTACAAGTCATAGCGTACATGATTGAGCCAACTGCGGAAGCGTATGGTACTTGGCTCATTTCTGCTATCTCAGCTTCGGTACTCTGACTTTGAGTCTTACTCAACTTGGCATTAATTTGTATCGGTAATTCTCCCTTCTTCGAGTTCTCCATACTAAAACGTTTTAGTACCCTCTCTAAGTAAGTATTCTGACTAAGTCCAATTAGTCTCTTACTTCTTTCTCTTACTATCCTTATTCCCAAAATGTAAGAAGCCTCTCCGAGGTCCTTCATAGCGAAGCACTTCCCGAGCCAGGACTTAACCTCCTGCAGAGTCGGGATGTCGGTTCCTATGAGTAAAATGTCATCGACATATAGAACGAGGAAGCTTATTATACTTCCACTGGCTTTGACATATACACATGATTCGTCTTCGCTTCGTACAAATCCAAACTCTTTGACTTTCTCATTGAAGCAAAGATTCCATCTGCGAGATGCTTGCTTAAGTCCATAAATTGACTTCTCAAGCTTACACACTCTATTCGAATACTTCATATCCACAAACCCCTCTGGCTGAGCCATGTAAACATCCTCAACCAACCTTCCGTTAAGGAAAGCGGTCTTGACATCCATTTGCCAAATCTCATAATCATGAAATGCGGCAATAGCTAGCATCACTCTAATAGATTTTATCTTCGCAGCTGGTGAGAAGGTCTCATCATAGTCAACTCCGGGAGTTTGAGTAAAGCCCTTCGCAACCAATCGCGCTTTATATGTGTGTATGTTTCCATCCACATCAGTCTTCTTCTTGAAGATCCATTTTCACCCAACGGTCTTACATCCGGGCACATAATCAACCAAATTCCAAACTTGGTTATCATACATGGATTGGATCTCGCTATCCATTGCCTCTTTCCATTTTGCAGACTCCGTGCCTGCCATGCCTTCCTTATAGCTATTAGGTTCATTGAGACTTATTAATGTACCATCACTAATATACGTGTCCCCTTCGGTAGTAATATGAAAACCATAAAACTGGGGATGAACTCTAACTCTATCGGAACGTCTAAGAGGTAAGGACTCGTCAATCGGTTCAACCAGAGTTTCCTCCTCGGGTTGAGTGCCAATGGTAGAGGTTCCTTCATCTATCGACTCTTGAATCTCTTCAAGCTCGATTTTCCTCCCACTTTCTCCTTGGCCTATGAGTTCTTGCTCTCGAAAAACTTCTCTCCTCGCAACAAAGACAACATTGTCCTTCGGTCTATAGAAGAGATATCCAAAGGATGTATGCGGGTAGCCAATGAAAATACATCGCTCACTTCGAGGTTCGAGCTTGTCATGAGTATCTCGTCTTACGAAAGCCTCGCAACCCCAAACCTTGATATGTGCCAACGAGGGAGCTTTCCTTGTCCACATCTCGTGAGGTGTTTTGGCAACCTTCTTAGTAGGGACTCGGTTAAGGATATGGGCGGCAGTCTCTAAGGCATACCCCCAAAAACAGATAGGTAGTGAAGCACGACTCATCATAGAGCGAACCATATCCAATAAGGTTTGATTACGCCTTTCTGCCACACCATTCAACTGCGGTGTCCTAGGAGGCTTCCATTGCGAAACTATTCGACACTCCTTGAGATAATCGTGGAATTCAAGACTTAGGTACTCTCCTCCTCGATCGGATCGAAGCATCTTGATTATCCTGCCCAATTGATTCTCCACTTCATTCTTGAACTCTTTGAACTTTTCAAAGGTTTCTGACTTTTTCTTGATTAAATAGATATACCCATATCTACTATACTCATCGGTAAAAGTCACGTAGAATCGGTTCCCATCCTTCGTGGTTGATCTAAACGGTCCACATACATCGGTATGTATTAAGTCCAATAGACCCTCACCCCTTTCACACGTACTTGTGAAGGGTGACTTAGTCATTTTTCCAAGTAAACAAGACTCGCATGTGTCATCTTCCCTAAGGTCGAATGACGCCAGCACTCCATCCTTTTGGAGTTGGGCTATGCGTTTCTTGTTGACATGTCCAAGACGACAATGCCACAAGGATGCTTTATCCATACTAGTGGAAGAATCTATGTTCAAAACATCATTTCCTAAGTTATCAACAATCATGACAGTTTCATAAATTCCATTACATGGTATAGCTTCAAAGTAAAAGACACCATTTAGATAAGCCAAAATAGAACCATTCTCATTATTAAAAGAAAATCTAAAACCTTGTCTATATAAACCATGAAATGAAATGATGTTTCTATCCATTTATGGCGAATAGCAACAATTGTTAAAATCTAAACATAAATTATTCCTAAGCACTAAAGAATACACTCCAATCTTGGTCACAGGCGACGATCTTCTGTTCCCCATGATTAGATTGATCCTTCCTTGCTCCACATCTCTACTTCTTCTTAGTCCCTGCACATTAGAACAAATGTGATAACCACAAACGGTATCAAGAACCCAAGAAATAGCATGATTAGAATCGTTAGATTTAATTGTGTATATACCTGCGAAAGATGGCTTGATCTTTCCTTCCTTGATGGCTTGCAGGTACTCTGGGCAGCTTCTCTTCCAATGCCCTATCTTGTAGCAGTGGTGGCACTCTGCCTCCTTTGGGTTAGGGCAGGGCTTAGAGGGATCAACTTTGGTCACACTAGAAGAGGCACCATCTCGGACTTTAACCTTGCGATAGTTCTTAGACGAAGCCTTCCTCTTCTTTCCCTTTCCTTGACCAATAGCCAAGATAGGAGCAGCGGGTGGATTGGGAGTTGGTGCAACAGACTTGTCTTTGAAGTTGCTCTCAGCGACCCTCAAGAGACCTTCTAGTTTGCTTAGGGTGACCTCCTCTTTGTTCAGTGGTAGGTCATCCTAAATTGATTGTACATCAGAGGCAAAGAGTGAAGCACCATATCGATCGCCAAGTCTTCCCCAAAATCAACATTTAACTTGCGAAGGCGGTCGACATACCTTTGCATCGTTTGCAGGTGCACGGTAAGAGATTCTCCATGACCCATCTTAGCAGAAATCATGTTAGTGAAAATCTCATAACGCTCTTGTCTCGCGTTCTGGTGGTATCTCTCCAATAAGTCTTGATGCATCTCGTACGGGTACATGTCCTCGTAGGACTTTTGGAATTCGGAGTTCATGGTGGCTATCATGATGCAATGTACCTTCGTTGCATCTCGCTCATGAGTTTCAAAATCGGTAATTTCAGCCGGAGTAGCGATTTCAGGGTTGATCTTCTCGAGCTTCTCATCGAGGACATACTCCTTATCCTCATAGCGAGCAATGGTGAGAATGTATCTTATCCATTCGCTAAAGTTCGTTCTATCGAAGGTGACCTTTTGGCAAGGATCATTAACGTGAAAGAACTAGCAGTAGCATTGTTTGCGTTCGACATCTACAAAAGGAAAAGGACAAAGATAGATTAGAATAAGAATCCCTAATTATCACCCAATAAGAAAAATTAGGGATAGGATCCAACAACAACATTTACATATTAGAAAAGGGATGCCGTAATCTAACATGCAAATAAATTGAAGGTAAGTGAATGACGATTCACTAATTCTCCACCATAAAAAACTAACTATAAGTCCTAAATGTATTGAGAATTCCTAGGTTCGGATGAGATTCATTGAAACTATTCAATGGCATGTTTAAATCTCGATATGCCCCTCTTGTTTGTGACTGGGATACCGAGGATCACAAAGCGGGTGTGAATTACCATGCAAATTTACATGGTTCCTTCATTGTAACGATCACCTATTCGATGTGCCGGTTAACCACACACGCTCCATCGAACTATGATAAACAATGAATCACCCTTTGCCACCTTTGCTTAGAACCAATTAGTGTGTCGGTAAACCACACACGCTCCACTAACTTCTTAGCAAGGGTGCAAAGTGTAATTTCATGGGATTGCATCAATTCACTTTTCCTAAAGTAACTAAGATTGGGAAATTTTTAAAAAATGTGTAGTTACTTTGTATTACTTATTATACTTTTAATGAGAGGATGAGGTTTCCCTATCCTACCCGTTCGGCTAACGACCCTCCACCGATCAAGCAAGCGGTGAGTGTGAGTGTACACCCATTAAGCGCCATTTTATAGGTCGCAACCTTATACCCACCTTATAGATCGGCTTCGTGAATGAGGCCTACTAACGGTAAGACTAACATTTTAGTTATACATATATATATTATTCTTGTAATATTATATTAGTATAGGGTTGTATTTTAAACCTTTTAAAATCTAGGGTTTGAAATTTCAGTTGTCTAAATTAAAACTTTTAATCACAAAATATAAATTTCAAAACTTGGGGATAAGTTTTAAACATTTAAAACATGGAGGATCAAATAACAAATAATTTCAATTAACAATTAATTTCCTAATTATCTATATTTGATTTATTCAAGATTTCTTTTAAGATAATTACCAAAATAATCAAAATAATTAATTAATTAGCATATAAGGAAATTAAATATTTTATTAGTTGATAAATATCTTTAATTAGATCAAGATTATAGTCATATATATCAAAAAATCGGATTAGGGTTGATCTAATATGATTAAGGTAAGTTTCCATAAGATAATCATGAAGAAATCCCGAATCTGGCCATTCCTGATGCTTGGACTCGCCGAGTGCACCAATGGACTCGCCGAGTCAGGCCAACTCACCGACTCCACTATGGAACTCGCCGAGTCCATGACTCAGAAACACAAAAATCGAATTTTGCAGTTAAGTTTCGACCAATTAAGCAACAATTTAATAGAAACCATGCTAGGCTCTGATACCACTGATGGGTTTTAGCCATAAGAACTTTCCTATGTGCACATGCAAAACCCTAATGCTTGGATCTAGGCTTTCTAATTAAACATGCTTTGAATCCAAGACTTCTAATAACTAATTAGGTATAAGAACAATACTAAATCAGATCTGTAATCATACCTTTGAATCTCTTGCTTGATCTTGTTGTCTTGGAGCTCTAGAGTCACAATTGTCACTCCTCTAATGGCTTACAAACACCAAATAGCAAGAAGGATGATTTGGGAGAGAGGGGCTAGGAGGAAATCGGCTAGAGGTTCTCTATTCTTAATGAAGTGTCGATTTCCCTTTGCCATAGGGTCTATTTATACTTGTAGACTCCTTAAGGGTTACAACTTAATCCCTAATTGGATAATCTTCTCTTAAAGCAATCCAAATCCATTCCTTAGATAGCCTTGGACGATTTGAAGCTATCAATAGCTTCTAGAATCCATCCACTATCTATCCAATATGAATTTACAGTCTAAAGTTTAACTATCAAACAATTGACAGTTTATACCCTTCTATTTAATTAATCTCTTTAAGTCACCAAATTAATTCCAATTAATTCTATGACTTATATTAATTAAATAACAATATATTATTCATTATATTATTCTCATAATATATTAATAATATTTATTCTCTCATAATAAATCATCCTATCAAGTTGCTATGGTGAAGGCAACCCAAAAGGACCACGCACAACCGGGTCAAATACTTGCCTAATATAGTTGCAGCCTTAGACACTATTCCAACACAACGTACCATAGGTACAACTAGCATACTAAGGGGAAAACCATGTGTCCCAAGTCTTGCTTAGGTACACCCAGCGCACCCCAATTATGCCCAACGTAATTAACACAAATGCAATTTAATTAAACATTTAAAACTTTAATGAATTTACCTGGGAACCGAGCGTTACAATTCTCCCCCCACCTATACCAGACTTCGTCCTCGAAGTCCGCCGATGCAAATAAGTCAGGGTTATGCTCCCACATCTCCTCCTCGGACTCCTATGTCCACATTGAACCCTTCCAATGTTGCCATTGCACCTTTACTAGACCCATAACCTTGTTTTGCAAAGTCTTCGTCTTCTTATCTAGGATCATAATTGGTATCTCTATGTAATTCGGACGCTCATCCACCTGAATATCCTTCAAAGGAACCAATGCGAAGTCATTAACATGTGCCAGTGAAGGTCAAACCCCACTCCATATTTTTAGATGGTGTTTTTGAAACCTTCTTAGTTGGTACAAGGTTTAGAATATAAGCAATAGTCTCTAAGAAAAATCCCTAGAATATGATAGGAAGTGTAGCATGATTCATCATATATCAAACCATATTGAGTAATTTTTTATTTCTCCTTTTAGACACGCCATTATGTTGTGGTATTACAGGTGGAACCAACTGTGAAACTATTCAATAGTTCCTAAGATGATCGTTGAACTCATGACTAAGATACTCTTTGTTGGAAGATAGTATCCACAACCACAATAAGTTTGTGATATTACTATTAATGACAGTGTCATTTTGGGTTACATGAAAGAATAAATATAAGCAATATTGATTTTGAAAAGAATTATAAGGATCTTGTTTGTTAATTAAGTCATTAATTAATTTAATGAAACTTATAGATGTATAAGGGTCTGAGTGTAAGACTCTGAAGGTCAGATAATTACCAAAGTTAAGAATAGTTGCTTGGTAACCAAGTAATTATTTCTTAGGGTTTAAAATCATTCTATCATAAACACTACTAGAAAAAGCTAGAGTTTCCTACATAAATTTCCGATGACCAATAATTCATCGGTGTTTCCTACACATTACTAATGAACTTTCAAGGAAAATGCATTATGATATTTTCTCAAAAATTCCTTAGTAATGTGTAGGAAACTCCAACGAGCCTCACATACGTTAAAAGTTTTTCATTTAAGTTTGGAGGTCAAAATCTCATCCTATCCACCCGGGCCGTCGTCACCACCTTCTTTTGTCCGATCCTTCTCCTTTTGAATTATCATCGCGCTTCTCTTGAGATCAAGATCAGCTTCCCAATTCAGAACTAGAAAGAATAGTAAATAGCACTACTGATAGACTTCTAGAACAATCATTTGATCTGTTTCATTCTTTGACTGCTCTGCTCCCCCAAAAAAATGGAGAGACTTGTTTCGCCAGTTGATCTGTTTCATTCCAATTAAGGAAACCAAGAAAGACATGGGAATTTTGGGTGTTGAGAAGTAGTACGCCCGGTTCACCAAATCATAGTGAAAAGAAGAGTTTGATCCTGACTCAGAAGGAACGCTAGTTATATGCTTAACGCATGGAAGTCGAACGTTGTTTTCGGGGAGTTGGGCAGAAGGAAAAGAGGCTCAAGTTTTTCATTTAAGTGGATTCCTAGAAAGTTTTTTGGAACTTCCGAAAATATTTAAAATAAAAAATAATATACATTATAAATACGGGATTTTTCCAGAAAAGTTCCAATATTTTGAGCAAATTTTTAATAAAGTCCTTAATTTTATTTTTTGAATAAAAAAGTCCTGACTTTTTCACATTTTGAATAGAAAAGCTCAAAAAAAACGGCTAATTTAGTCACTTTAACCCTTTTTGACTTGTTCAGCAGGTCATGGGACCAAATTGTTAATTTTTCGAAAATAATGGAACTTTTTTACAGATTTCGTCAAAATTTTTATGTAATGTATAAACATATCTTTTACATATCTATATCTATTTTTACGTATTTTTGTATTTTTTATGTTTTGTATGTATATATTTACGTATTTTTATATATTTTAAATGTATAAACGTATATTTTTACTTATTTATACGTGTTTTTAGCCAGTTTACATATTTTTTATGTATTTTTATGTGTTATTTTTATGTATTATGTATTTATATGTATTTTTATATATTTTTACGTATTTATATATATATTTATAAAACTTTTTATATAGATCTTTATGTATTTTAAATGTATATACGTATTGTTTTACGTATTTATATGTAGTTTTTAAAAGTATTTTACATATTTTTTGTGTGTTTTATGTGTTTTTTATGTATTATATATTTTTTTTAGTTTTCTTATATAGATGTTTATATATGTTTATGTATATTAAATGTTTAAATGTATATTTTAACATTGAAAATACATAAACGTCTACATAAAAAACTTTAAAAAATACATAAATATGTAAAAGTGTATAAAAATACATATAAATACATAATACATAATAATAACACATAAAAATACATAAAAAAATATGTAAAATGGTTATAAACACATATAAATAAGTAAAAATATACGTGTATACATTTAAAATACATAAAAAATACGTAAATATATACATATAAAAACATAAAAATACAAAAATACGTAAAAATAGATATAGATACGTATAAAATATGTTTATACATTACTTAAAAATTTCAACGAAATCTGTAAAAAAAAAGTCTCATTATTTTCGAAAAATTAACAATTTGGTCCCATGACCTGCTGAATAGATCAAAAAGGGCTAAAGTGAATAAATTAATCGGTTTTTTTTTTTTTTTTGGCTTTTCTATTCAAAATGGGAATATTGTTAATATTATCATATAATATTATTATACTATTAATATTATCATATTTAGGAATTTTTTGAAGATATCCCTTATAAATACTATTAATATTATCATATAATATTATTATTAACATTATTGGTAATATTGTTATTTATATTATAATTTGTTATAAACAATACGTCAATATCTATATTATCACTTTATTATTTAAAAATTAACAATTACATCGATAAAAGGAATATTGTATTCCTTTCAAAGCAAAGTATGTTGCTCCTTGACGTCAAAACAAATGACAAATATTTGACCAAATAAAAATTATAAAGCGCTTTACAAAAACTACAAAGACTCGTCACCTTTCTTTTAGTGGTAAAATACACAAAAAAATTTATGGTTATGTTTAATGAAATTTATAAGAAGGGCATTACAAAGATCACAAATTTTATCCCACTACCATCAGTATCAATCTTAACCCAAACCAAATCCAATGCATGTCAAACACAATACAAGGTCTATCATACTCTACCTTATCCGGTATAAAGTTAAGTTACTACAATTATAAACATAACATAACAAAAAAATAAAAAAATCCAAATCCTCCCCAAAAAAAAAAAAAAAAAATAACAAAATCAAACGGACCCACGTGAGCGTATATCACTCGCTTGCCCGTCTCCTTTTGTCGGCACGGTGTACATGTTCTTAAGCAAATCCTGAATCTTATTATACATCATCATCTGAGACGGCTCACCACGACCACCGCCGCCACCACCACCACCACTGCTGCCACTACTGCCGCCGCCTCTGGATGAAGTTTCCGCCAACTTCATCTTCTCAAATAAATACTGTTTTTCAGCTTCAGCCTCATGTAACCTCTGTTTCAAATACCTGCTGGCGTAATCGTCCTCTGATTTTTCAACTTTTGCAAGTGCGATCCGTTGCAGGTGGTCGGCTTCGCGGCGGGCCTCGGCGGCTTTAAGGTCAAACATCTCGGCCTCGGCCTGTTTGAGTCTGACAATGCTTTCGATGTAACGACCCGTTCCCGGTATGTTAATTCATTGGTAATTGTTGTAAGTTTTTCAAGAGGGACTCGGCGAATTCTAGCCTGACTCGCCGAGTAGGGTCGCGACTTCGAGCACGCGTGAGCCGGGGACTCGGCGAGTCCATCCGTCTGGGTGAAACCCTAAATCCCCGGGTTGCCCACTATTTAAACCACCTTATAGCCCCCATTCTCGCCTCCCTCACCCTGAGAACACTGTGAGAAAGAACCCTAATCCTCCCTTGTGTGAGCTAAGTGTTTTGTGCCATTTTGTGAAGGTTTGAAGAAGGAGAAGAAGAAAGAAGCAAGGAGAAGAGCTGTAGTGCAAAGATCCAAGGGCAAATCTGAGTTAATTGAGGTATTTTCGAAGTTTCCTTCTTGTTACATGCTTTAAACTTCCATTAGAGCTCTCCTAAGAGCTAGTTGATGCTTGTTCCAAGCCTTATGCTTGCATGAAGGCTTTAATAGGCCGAGATATCTTTAGATCTGAATGATTGGGTGTTGTAGAGCCTAGATCTACTGCCTTTTTGGAGTTACTTTGCATATTAACCATAGATCTACCCATTTTATGCATCTTTTAGCCTTATTTCCCTTATTCATGAGGTTGTACATGTAAAGTTGGAAACTTTACGTGGTAAATCAGCTTATTGGACCCAGATCTATCAATTGTATGTGTTGGATTCAAACAAAATCGAGTAAAAATCTGTTGCATGGCGGCAACTCGGCGAGTCGGGAAGAACGACTCGGCGAGTTGGGTCGCGAGTTCCCGATTCCATTGTTTTTTTCCAGTGTCGAGTGAACCCAGTGAGCTAGAGAGTGGACTCAGCGAGTTGAGGGTAAACTCAGTGATGGAGGGACTCGGCGAGTTGTTCATCAACTCAGCGAGTCCAAGGCAATCTCCTTAAGATCAAGAACAACTCGTCGAGTTTGTTCATCTGGCTCGGCGAGTCGAATGAAGATTGTCTGAGTTCTTGGATCAAGAGGGTACTCGTCGAGTCGATGCCAGACTCGACGAGTAGCAGCGAGTAAGAGTGAAAAGTGAGAGTAGGACTCGGCGAGTTAGGTGGCCCAACTCGGTGAGTCAGTCCAAATGAGAGTAACTTTGACCAAGGGTAAAAGAGTCATTTTACCCCAAGTGCAGTGTTTAGTATTTGATTGAGTGTGTTTATGGACTTGTAGCCGAGGAGATTCAGGAGCAGCAGCCGTTAGCTTCCCGAGCCTCACCCTCAGCAGCCAGCTTACAAGGTGAGTTTCCTTCCAGTAGGAACGGGTCTAAGGTCACAATGCCGGCCCGTTCAGCTAGTAGTAGTTTCCGGATTTAGGTCCGATGCAGTAGCTAGTATGTTCGATGCCTTCGTGGCTCGAAAAGGATTTGTGTGCTATGTTTTATGCGTTAAGTATTATGTGTTCCGGGCTACGGCCCGATGTAGTATGCCGTATATGTGTTTATGCTAGTTGATGTGTTATGTTATGCCATGTTCAGTCAGTCAGTTCCGGACTTCGGTCCGATGCAGTTAGTTCCGGACATTGGTCCGATGCAGTCGGTTCCGGATTTCGGTCCGATGCAGTTAGTTCCGGACATTGGTCCGATGCAGTTAGTTCTGAACTTCGGTCCGATGCAGTTAGTTCTGGACTTCGGTCCGATGCAGGGGACAAGGTCCCAGTCAGTTCCGGACTTCGGTCCGATGCAGTTAGTTCCGGACTTCGATCCGATGCAGGGGACAAGGTCCCAGTCAGTTCCGGACTTCGGTCCGATGCAGTTTCCGGACTTCGGTCCGATGCAGTTTCCGGGCTTCGGCCCGATGCAGTGGGCAAGGCCCAATATGTGTTTATATGTTATTGTATGGTATGTGGTAGTTTGGGGGAGCTCACTAAGCTTCGTGCTTACAGATTCAGTTTTGGTTTCAGGTACTTCCGCAAGCAAAGGGAACAGCTCGGGGTGACGGCGTCGCACACACCACAGCTTTAGCTTTTAGCCTGGGATTGATTTAGTTTGTTTTGATTTGCCGTAGTATGATACAGTTTCCGCACAGTGTTTTCTATTATGTTGGAATACATCACGTATGGTTTTATTATATGACACTCTGATTATGGTTTTGATTATATCGAAAAACGAAATTTTTTGGGTTGTATTTTTGGGTCGTTTCAAGTTGGTATCAGAGCCCTGGTTTGAGGGATTCGGATACACTTTCGGGTGTATCTGAACTCAAACTAAGGGAAATAAAAGATTTTAGTAAAATAAAAATGTTTTACAAAAAAAAAAAAAAAAAAAAAAAAAAAAAAAAAAAAAAAAAAAAAAAAAGAATTTTGAAAGCACTTAGAAAGAAAGAATTGTTTTTAACAAGATAGAGGTGTGTGCATGCGGTCAGCCGAGCTCAAGTAAGTACTCCCAAATTACCCATACAAGTTATTTGTTCAGTTTCAGTTTCAGTAGAACAGCATGCTAGTATAGGGCTAAGGATCTAGGAGAATGCCTTATGTGCCTGCTTATGTGTTACAGCTTTATGAGTATTGCATGCTAGAATTGAGTAGACAGCAGTAGGATAGCCTGTTTAGGTTATGCCTGATAGTATGAGCTTAGCATCCTATGCTAGTGCAGTTTCTTGTTATGAGAATAGCTTTTGCCTGAATCTGTTTCCCTTATCCGAATGCTGCTTGCTTCGTGCTTGGTGGGGTTCTGAGTACTGGGAGTTAGCCATTAAGTGAACACGTCACACCACATGTAATCAGGTTTGAATAATCCCAGAGTGCTGGAACTGGCCCTATTGCGCAGCTCTTGTTTGAGTCCAACCGTTGTAGGGACGGATCTTTTACTTGAAGGATTATCTGATCCTCATCACATGTGATGGTGTTTAGGTGGTGGCTAACTGGCATTATGAGGAGACCTACAGCAGTTGAGGACCAGTCGTGTTAAGCTTGAGGTTTCCCTAGGGCAAGCCTAGGATGAGAGTAGCAGAGAATGGCAGTAGTAGAAGTGACTTGGTGGAGTCAAGGCAGTTCTTGAGGAAAGTACGGATAGATGTGGAAGGTAGTATGGGCCCGTACTACTGAAAGCAGAGGATCCGTACTCGAATCAAGGAAGGCCAAGACAAGACCAGGAAGCTAGTAGTAGTATCATGATCCCTTGAGATATTTCAGTGTTCTGATGTGGTTATGATATGTTTCAGAATGGTAGTTTTGCGTCCGAGACCAGCAGTCGGCAGCTCAGATGCCGGAGGGGGATCAGGATCGGGATCAGGCCCGGAGGTCGGGCAGATGGATGAGCAGACTAGAGAGTTCCTTTCTTCTGAGGTTACCCGCATCATACTGGAGCAGACTCCTGTGATCTTCGGTTCGATCAAAGAGGGTATTTTAGAGCTGATGGATGAGAGATTGAGTACTTTCCGTGCTGAGATGGCGGCCGTGTTGGGGTCGCGCACACTTACGTTCAGGGAGTTCAGGGCATGCGGAGCTCCAGACTATCATGGGGCACGGGACCCCATAGCGAGTACCAGATGGTTGGCGGATGTGGCCAACGCTTTCCACACTAGCAGGTGTCCCGAGGGGGACAAGGTCAGATTGGCGTCCTGTCTTCTGAAGGACAGGGCACGGGATTGGTGGGAGGAGGTCGGACATGCCATCGGGGATGATGCGGCATTGGATGCCATGACCTGGGCTGATTTCTCTACCAGGTTCAGGGCGGAGTTTGCACCGGTCATTGAGGTGCAGCAGTTAGCTAGGGAGTTTCAGGACCTTACCCAGACTACAGAGACAGTGGCGGAGATCACCGCCAAGTTCAGGGAGAGGGCCCTTCTTGTTCCTCAGTATGCAGCCGATGAGGAGATGAAGAAGGCCCGTTATCATGAGATGTTGCGGAGTGACATCCGCATGTTTGTGAGCCGGTCCAGTTGTAAAACGTTGGACGACATGATTGCCAGAGCTAGAGAGAGGGAGATTGATCTCGAGATGGAGAAGAAGAGGAAACCGGAGGCGGTTTCGGGTTCAGGCAGTGTGGGCAAAAAGCCCAAGGTTTCAGATCACAGGTCTAGGAGTCAGCAGAGCCACGGTCGGTGTGGCAAGTGTGGGAGATTGCACGAGGGGGCGTGCAAGGCAGGGAGTTCCGGCTGCTACAAGTGCGGTCGGACTGGGCATTTGAGTAGGGATTGTACGGCCCCTGCTACTACGGTTACAGCATTAGATCTGATTTGCTTTCAATGCAATCAGAGGGGACATAAAAGGTCCCAGTGTCCCAGTTTAGCTGCAGCAGGGAAGGTGGTTGCACCTGCCCCTGCCACCTTGAGGATTACGGATGGCCGGCAGGGCCGAGCTGATGCGCCAGTGGCGAAGAGCAGGGCATTTCAGATGACAGCAGAGGAGGCGCGAGCGACTCCTGATGTGGTGACGGGTATGTATCTTTCCTCCATCTCTTAATTGTTATTATATCGGTTGAGTATTACTTATGTGGGTATGTTTTATTTAGGGTCGTTCTCTGTGAACGGCATTTCTGCTTTGGTATTGTTCGATTCAGGGGCTACCCGATCATTTGTATCACTTGCGCTTAGCAAGAGATTTAGCAGAGCTCCCGGGGAGCTGGATTGTCCACTAGAGGTTGAGATAGCAGATGATAGGACCGTGAGGGTCGGCAGAGTACATAGAGGGTGTTCCCTTCAGATATTTGATGAGCAGTTTTCAGTGGACCTGGTTCCTATTCCCCTGCGAGGGAATAAAGTTATTGTGGGTATGGATTGGCTAAGCCCCAATGGGGCGGTGATTGATTGTGAGCTTCAGCTAGTGAGGGTTCGCACTCCCAGTGGGGGAGAGATAGTGATTCAGGGCGAGAGGCCCCAGCGAGGACCGACCTTTTGTTCCGCCGCAAGGGCGAGGCGCTATGTTCAGCAGGGTTGCGCCGGTTTTGTAGCTTACGTCTTGGATGCCCGGGAGAAGGGCAAGATTACGATTGACGATGTTCCTATTGTTCGTGACTACCCGGATGTGTTTCCCGAGGATTTGTCGGGATACCTCCAGAGAGGCAGGTTGAGTTCAGGATCGACCTAGTTCCTGGTGCGGCTCCGATAGCCAAAGCACCGTATCGACTTGCTCCCCCTGAGATGCAGGAGTTGTCCACACAGCTTCAGGAGCTGTTAGACAAGGGTTTCATTCGGCCGAGCAGTTCGCCTTGGGGAGCGCCGATCTTATTTGTGAGGAAGAAGGATGGGTCGCATCGTATGTGCATTGATTATCGGGAGTTGAACAAAGTAACGGTGAAGAACCGTTACCCACTTCCGAGGATTGATGACTTGTTTGATCAGCTTCAGGGAGCGTCTTGGTTCTCCAAGATCGATCTACGCTCCGGTTATCATCAGATGAGGGTTAGAGATGAGGATGTACAGAAGACTGCTTTCAGGACCCGGTATGGTCATTATGAGTTCGTGGTGATGCCATTTGGGCTCACCAATGCCCCAGCCGCGTTCATGGATCTCATGAACCGCGTGTGCAGACCGATGCTGGATCGGTCGGTGTTTGTGTTTATAGATGACATCTTGGTGTATTCCAAGACACAGGGGCAGCACGAGGAGCACCTGCGGGAGGTGTTGGAGACTTTGAGGAGGGAGAGACTTTTCGCAAAGTTCTCCAAGTGTGAGTTCTGGTTGCGCGAGGTGCAGTTTCTTGGTCATCTCGTCAACCAGAAGGGTATTTTGGTAGATCCGGCCAAGATTGAGGCCGTGATGCAGTGGGAGGTCCCGAGGTCTCCATCTGAGATTCGGAGCTTCCTAGGGTTGGCAGGGTATTATCGGAGATTTATTCAGGACTTCTCCAAGATAGCAGTGCCGTTCACCCGGCTAACCAAGAAGTCGGTGGTTTTTTGTTGGGGGCCTGAGCAGCAGGCGGTGTTCGAGACTCTCAGGCATAGATTGTGCGAAGCTCCGATCCTTACCTTGCCAGAGGGAGTAGAGGGTTTCGTAGTCTATTGCGATGCTTCGATCACAGGTATGGGAGCAGTATTGATGCAGCGAGGCCATGTGGTAGCTTATGCCTCGAGACAGTTGATGCCTCACGAGGCTAATTATCCTACCCACGATTTGGAGTTGGGGGCAGTTGTGTTTGCCCTCAAGATTTGGAGACATTACCTTTATGGGGTCCGCTGTACTATATACACGGATCACAAGAGTTTGCGATATCTTATGGATCAGCCGAGTTTGAACATGAGGCAGAGGAGATGGTTAGACGTGATGAAGGACTATGACTGTGAGATCCTCTATCATCCAGGGAAGGCCAATGTGGTGGCCGACGCCCGGAGCCGCAAAGTGTCGACGGCTCCTATCAGAGGTCTGTGTATGGGGATGACAATGATCACTCCGTTGTTGGAGCGGATCAAGGAGGCTCAGATGGAGGGCCTCAAGGAGGAGAGGCAGAAGTGTGAGAGGATAGTGGTCCGAGTAGCTTCATTTGATTACGACAGTCGGGGTTTGTTGACGCTTCATGGTAGGATATGGGTACCGTACTGGGGAGGGGTACGGAAAGTATTGATGGACGAGGCTCATAAGTCTCGATTTTCTATCCACCCAGGAGCGACGAAGATGTATCGAGATCTTCGACCTGATTATTGGTGGCCCTGCATGAAGCGGGACGTCGCTTGGTATGTTGAGAGATGTTTGACCTGCCGGAAGGTCAAGGCGGAGCACCAGAGACCTCACGGCAATATGCAGCCGTTAGACATTCCCATGTGGAAATGGGAGGATATCACCATGGATTTTGTCACCAAGCTCCCCAGGACCGCACGTGGAGTGGACTCGATATGGGTAGTAGTGGATCGGTTGACGAAGAGTGCCCATTTTATTCCGATTCAGGAGAGTATATCGGCGGAAAAGTTAGCCGATATCTATGTGCGGGAGATTGTGGCACGTCATGGAGTGCCGGTATCGGTGGTGTCGGACTGAGATGTTCGTTTCACATCCAGATTCTGGAAGCGGTTCCACGACGAGATGGGTACTCGTCTCCATTTCAGCACCGCTTTTCATCCTCAGATAGACGGGCAGAGCGAGAGGACGATTCAGACTCTTGAGGACATGCTTAGGGCATGTGTTCTAGATTTTGGGGGCAGTTGGGATACGTATCTTCCGTTAGCGGAATTCTCGTATAACAACAGTTATCATGCGAGTATTGATCGACCTCCTTTTGAGATGCTGTATGGGAGGAAGTGTAGGACCCCGATTTGTTGGGGCGAGGTCGGTCAGCGAGTCATCGGGAGCACCGAAGTGGTGCTCAAGACGACTGAGTTGATCCAGCAGGTCCGTAGTAGGCTGCAGACTGCGCAGAGTCGGCAGAAGAGCTACGCCGATAGGAGGCGTTCGGACTTGGAGTTCCAGGTGGGAGATAGGGTTCTTCTGAAAGTCTCACCTTGGAAAGGTGTCATCAGGTTCCGGAAGAGGGGCAAATTGGGCCCCAGATTTATTGGTCCTTTCAGGGTTTTGGCCCGGGTGGGTCGGGTTGCTTATCGGTTAGATCTCCCTGAGGAGCTTAGTCAGATACACAACACCTTCCACGTGTCGCAGTTAAGGAAGTGTTTGGTGGATGAGACGGCAGTCGTTCCCTTAGAGGATATCCAGGTTGATAGCGGCCTGAATTATATTGAGAGGCCGGTTGCGATTCTGGAACGGAAGATCAAGACCTTGAGGAACAAGGTAATTCAGCTAGTGAAGGTGCAGTGGCAGCACCGGAAGGGGTCTGAATGGACGTGGGAGGCTGAGGAGGAGATGAGAGCGCACTACCCGGAGATTTTTGCAGATCCAGCCGTAGCAGACTTCGAGGACGAAGTCTGAGACAAGTGGGGGAGAATTGTAACGACCCGTTCCCGGTATGTTAATTCATTGGTAATTGTTGTAAGTTTTTCAAGAGGGACTCGGCGAGTTCTAGCCTGACTCGCCGAGTAGGGTCGCGACTTCGAGCACGCATGAGCCGGGGACTCGGCGAGTCCATATCCCTGACTCGGCGAGTCCATCCGTCTGGGTAAAACCCTAAATCCCCGGGTTGCCCACTATTTAAACCACCTTATAGCCCCCATTCTCGCCTCCCTCACCCTGAGAACACTGTGAGAAAGAACCCTAATCCTCCCTTGTGTGAGCTAAGTGTTTTGTGCCATTTTGTGAAGGTTTGAAGAAGGAGAAGAAGAAAGAAGCAAGGAGAAGAGCTGTAGTGCAAAGATCCAAGGGCAAATCTGAGTTAATTGAGGTATTTTCGAAGTTTCCTTCTTGTTACATGCTTTAAACTTCCATTAGAGCTCTCCTAAGAGCTAGTTGATGCTTGTTCCAAGCCTTATGCTTGCATGAAGGCTTTAATAGGCCGAGATATCTTTAGATCTGAATGATTGGGTGTTGTAGAGCCTAGATCTACTGCCTTTTTGGAGTTACTTTGCATATTAACCATAGATCTACCCATTTTATGCATCTTTTAGCCTTATTTCCCTTATTCATGAGGTTGTACACGTAAAGTTGGAAACTTTACGTGGTAAATCAGCTTATTAGACCCAGATCTATCAATTGTATGAGTTGGATTCAAACAAAATCGAGTAAAAATCTATTGCATGGCGGCAACTCGGCGAGTCGGGAAGAACGACTCGGCGAGTTGGGTCGCGAGTTCCCGATTCCATCATTTTTTTCCAGTGTCGAGTGAACCCAGTGAGCTAGAGAGTGGACTCAGCGAGTTGAGGGTAAACTCAGTGATGGAGGGACTCGGCGAGTTGTTCATCAACTCGGCGAGTCCAAGGCAATCTCCTTAAGATCAAGAACAACTCGTTGAGTTTGTTCATCCGGCTCGGCGAGTCGGATGAAGATTATTTTAGTTCTTGGATCAAGAGGGTACTCGTCGAGTCGATGTCGACTCGACGAGTAGCAGCGAGTAAGAGTGAAAAGTGAGAGTAGGACTCGGCGAGTTGGGTGGCCCAACTCGGAGAGTCAGTCCAAATGAGTGTAACTTTGACCAAGGGTAAAAGAGTCATTTTACCCCAAGTGCAGTGTTTAGTATTGATTGAGTGTGTTTATGGACTTGTAGCCGAGGAGATTCAGGAGCAGCAGCCATTAGCTTCCCGAGCGTCACCCTCAGCAGCCAGCTTACGAGGTGAGTTTCCTTCCAGTAGGAATGGGTCTAAGGCCACAATGCCGGCCCGTTCAGCTAGTAGTAGTTTCCGGATTTAGGTCCGATGCAGTAGCTAGTATGTTCGATGCCTTCGTGGCTCGAACAAGATTTGTGTGCTATGTTTTATGCGTTAAGTATTATGTGTTCCGGGCTACGGCCCGATGTAGTATGCCGTATATGTGTTTATGCTAGTTGATGTGTTATGCTATGCCATGTTCAGTCAGTCAGTTCCAGACTTCGGTCCGATGCAGTTAGTTCCGGACATTGGTCCGATGCAGTCGGTTCCGGATTTCGGTCCGATGCAGTTAGTTCTGGACATTGGTCCCATGCAGTTAGTTCCGGACTTCGGTCTGATGCAGTTAGTTCCGGACTTCGGTCCGATGCAGGGGACAAGGTCCCAGTCAGTTCCGGACTTCGGTCCGATGCAGTTAGTTCCGGACTTCGATCCGATGCAGGGGACAAGGTCCCAGTCAGTTCCGGACTTCGGTCCGATGCAGTTTTCGGGCTTCGGCCCGATGCAGTGGGCAAGGCCCAATATGTGTTTATATGTTATTGTATGGTATGTGGTAGTTTGGGGGAGCTCACTAAGCTTCGTGCTTACAGATTCAGTTTTGGTTTCAGGTACTTCCGCAAGCAAAGGGAAGAGCTCGGGGTGACGGCGTCGCACACACCACAGCTTTAGCTTTTAGCTTGGGATTGATTTAGTTTGTTTTGATTTGCTGTAGTATGATACAGTTTGCGCACAGTGTTTTCTATTATGTTGGAATACATCACGTATGGTTTTATTATATGACACTCTGATTATGGTTTTGATTATATCGAAAAACGAAATTTTTGGGTTTTATTTTTGGGTCGTTTCATTCGAGCTCCTCCACTTGTTGCTTCTTTTTTTGTCTTTCCATTTTTAAGGCGGCTACTTCACGCGCTTTGTCTTTCAGTTCTTGATCGCATGCCTCCAGTGCCAAACGTGCTTTTTTTGTCATTCGCACTTTTTCTTCTTCCACCATTTCCATTTTTTTAATGGATTCTTGGACCACGTCTGCTATTCGGTTGAATTCTTCTTGTGGGGCCATTACCCCGCCACTTTCTTCGTGTTTTCGGGGGTCTATGTCAAACTCTGCAATAAATGGCAATGTACTTTCATTTCCTATTTTAAGTTTTTCCTATTATTTAAACATTGTACTTCAATATTCTACCCAATTATAGCATTGTACTTTTAATTAGGACATTACACTTTGAAGAATCTATCGTGAAAATTTCATTTGTATTTGGATGACATTGCCTTAATTGTGTTAAAACAACCTTAACATTATCAAATGTTTAAAGGGAGGGAAATATGTAATAGCTTCCTACTTTTAATCCTTTTTAGGGTAAAATACAATAATTGCAATGTACTTTCATTGACATTTTACAGCAGCCTACTTTTGTTTTTTCCTATTATGGCGTTGTACTTTAAAAGATAAACCCAATTATAGCAATATCATCCAAATACAAAGCAATTAAACTATATTCCATCCCGATTATACCATTAAACTTCAATATTGATTTTCTAATTATTATAACGATAACTATTATTATTATTATTTTCTCCTTTCTCTATTTTTCTAAGTTTTTCCGATGTATTACTACGGAATTATGATATTTGACCATGAAGAGTGATCTCTTATCCCATATCAGACTAGTTATTTTTCATGGATAATTGCCGAATTATGATATTTGACCTTATAAAATGAAAACTACAATCAAATTAACTAATTAAATATTTCAGTAGAAAAAAAAAACAAAAGTAAATTACAAAAATGGTCCTCATGGTTTGGGGTAATTTGCACGTTTGGTCCGTAACTTATTTTTTTAACTTGGAAGGTCCCTACAGTTTGTTTTTGTTGCGCGCTTGGTCCCTATCTTACATAAAAAGAGTACTTTGCCCTTGATTTTTTGATTTACTTAAATAAGTTGGGGTAGGTAAGGTAAGGTAATGTGAGGCGGAAGTGGGGTAGGGGTGTGTTTACGTAAGACAGGGACCAAGCGTGCAACAAAAACAAACAGTAGGGACCTTCCAAGTTAAAAAAAATAAGTTATGGACCAAACGTGCAAATTACCCCAAACCATAAGGACCATTTGTGTAATTTACTAAAAAAAACTACATGAGAATATTGATTACCTTGGAAAAACGAGAGTATTGCCTTTGAAGCGACAGGTTCTGCTACCCCAGTTTTCAGCTTTTCCACAAGTTCTCCACACTTCCAATACAATTTCCTCCCTCTAACTTCTTCACTCCCTTGAAAAATCCTACTCACATATTCAAGTTCTCTAACCAAAGCCTCTCGATCCCACAAAGGAGCACAATGATGAAACACATCTTTCACCCATCCAAACAATTCAGATGTCCTCATACACGCCCTACACCTAAAAACCATCTCCCCCAAACTCCCACCATTCCCAATTTGTGCATTATGTATTGCACAATCCGTATGTGTCCAATGAGAACACACATCACACCCAATCCAACGACACGTATTCACCTCAAAATCAAACTTGCTACAGATCACACACATGCAGTTATCAGCAGGGATCTGGTTTCCACACGCGATGTTTCTACATCTTTTGTATAAAAAGATTTCGATTAAAGAAGCTTGAGATAGACTAACAGTTGGATGAAGGAAAGCTTGGATTCCAGTCTTTATAGCGACCAAGATTTCTAACTGTCCTCGGTGAGCTAAAACAATGGTCTTTTCGGTCAAATCACCATGACTCAAAACCATTTTTTGAAGGAAAATGTATTCTTCTCATTGTTGATGAACACCCATTCCTTCGATTAGACCACGGAGTTCGTTTTTTAGCTTGTCTAAATAATCGTTGGGAAGATGATGCATTCTATCTGCGATTATATCGACTCTTTCTCTTGAAATGTCTCTAAGGGACATTTTGTCAGTTATATGGCGGATGACAGAATGTTCGGCTTCTAGTGGTTTGGATATTGTTAATGGGTCGGGTGTGGGCCAGGTTTCACGGGAACTTGCACTTTCGGTTGGTGAATCACGGATTTGGTCTGAATTTGAGCCACGTTCTTGAATGTTGGGAGATCCACATGCTTCACCTGGAACCAGAGTTAGAGATGTGTGGAGGACCCCGGACTTTGGTTGCTGACGTGGCGGCAACATTGATTACTGATGTGATTAACAAACACATAGGGAGATTTAGTTTTAATATTCAGAATGAATCATCATGATTGTAATTGAAGATGATAAGTCAAACATTTGCATACAGTATGATTCAAGAGCAAATGAACAGTTACATATTTGAGTCTTTAAAATGTTCACGGAAAAAAGGGTATCATCAAGGAAAGGAAGTAGAGAGATTTTTCTCATGTGCCCTTATAAACCGTAAAATAAGTATGTAAAAAATCCCAAAATCTTTCCGGTGATATCCAAATACCAAAAATGGAAATCTAGATATAGTAAACACCCAATTTCGATCTTCATAAACGTCGTAAATTTCACATATGTCACCTTCGAAATCTTAAAAATGTTTTAGAATCGTAATTCGAGCAAAACAGTTGACTTTTGAAACTCAGAGAGCTTCTTCATTTTCAATTTCATCACACCGCAATTCATAAACCTCGGGATCCTAAGCTTCCAAACACTACCTTCTACACACGTCTAGTGCTAAATCAACGATTTGATGTTCCAATCGACAAAGACTATGACACGGGAACTATGGATTCCGTTAAAATCCAACATATATAACACGAAATGCAAAAATAACATAAATCTAATCGGAAGTATACTCACCAGAAACCAAAAAGTCCTCGATTTGAAGAGAAATTAGATGGATAGCCTTCAAATCAAGCTTTCAAATTAAGTAGATGAAGAGAGAGAAACACGTAATTTTAAGATCGCTCTCCCTTCTCTACTTCTGCAATCCTTCGATTTGACCTGACGAAAACCCTAATCCATTTTTCTTGTGTTTATACCAAAGAAGGAATCCGACCGTTTTTTCCCTTTTCACCTTTTTCTTCAATGCGTTGACCGGTTAATCCGGTCATCGTCTTGGCGGCTTCAGCGTTCTTTCACTTATTTCGGCAGTGCACTAACAAGCCCCACAACTATCTCTATATATTATAGACACCCCTCCATGATTCGGTAAATGGGAACACATTGACCCTTTTATAAATGAGAAACTAAAAATCTTTTATTTTTTATTCCTATAAATCTTCTTATCAAATAAAATGATAATATGTGTCACATTTAATGCTCATTTAATGATATTTTAGTATACTAAAATGACACATGTTATCATTTAATTGGATAGAAGAATTTGTAGGAACAAAAGTAGAAGAATATTTAATTTTTCTTTATAAATATGTTAGCAGTAAATGCAAAAATAGGAACGTAATTTGAATTATTTATCTTTATATTTTTACTATAACGTTATGACTTAAAAGAAAATGTTTAACTGTAATTTTCAATTTTATAGTGATAGAGAATTTTAAAATATATTAATATATAAAAAATAACTAACTGTAGGCTATAATAATTAAAGAGAAATTTTTCTTATTGGCTAAAACAAGTTTTTTTAGTATCGTCTATTGGTGTCGAAATTTGAATTTGGCTTTTTATTCGAGTTTTGATCTCATGAAGTTTCTTGTTAAATAACCCATTTATTAAGTCCAAAAGAATGGGACAGGTATGAAGTTCTTTTCATACAACTGTCGACGACCAAGATGTTACCGTTGTAGTAAAGATACAACGAATCAGAAAAATTGTCTCTATCTTCTGTATCTTCTCTTTCTCTTTGCAATTCTCTGTATCTCAAGAACACAAATCATCACAAAGTATTTTTATGTATTTTAAGTTGAAAAATTATTGAGAAAACATCTTAGTTATCATCGTACAACAAATAAGAAGGCAAACAGACAACAAGTTGTGCCGCTAAGCTTTTTTGTATGGCAAACCCAATTCTCTTGAAGACTACATCCACAGATCTAAGGAGATATAACATTGTTATGCATGATCCGTTATAATCTATTAAGAAGCTTCACTGCATCCGACACAAGAAAATCGAACGTATAAAATGCAAATGGTATGAACACGTGTTGATTTTCCTTGCACGATTTCTCATGTTTGGTGACATTACATGTGACAGCTTTTAATGCAGTCTGTCCCACCGTGAAACCCCTGACTCTCAAGCCTACGAGAGGGGATACCCCTGAAAGGTCCATGCATACATGTTTCCTTCCAACCCATCCCAAAATCAAAACATCAACTGGTCTAAGGGTTGACCTTCCTTATATTTTATGATTTTGGATTAGGTAGGGCTGTAAACGAACTGAACGTTCGGCGAACCGTTCGTGAACTGTTCAGCGGGAAGTTCGTTTATGTTCGTTTATTTAATAAATGAACGAACATGAACAAAAATTATCGTTCGTTTAGTTAAATGAACGAACATAAACAATGATCTCATTCGTTCATTTATGTTCGTGAACGTTCGTTTACGATGTTCATTTACGTTCGTTTATGTTCGTTCGTTTAAGTTTATTTATATTCATCTATATTCAATTATTTTTATTATATTGCTATATTATATGTTCGTTTATGTTCATACATGTTTAATTGTGTTTTTTTTTATCTTTGTTCGTTTATGTTCGTTTAGCATGTTCACGAACATAAATGAACGAACATGAACTAAGTAATTTGTTAAACGAACGAACATGAACAAGAAAATCTCGTTTGTTTATCCGTTCGTGTTCGTTTGTTGTTTTACTAACTTAAACGAACGAATATGAACAAGACCTTGTTCGTGTTCGTTTGGTTCGTTTACAGCCCTAGGATTAGACCTTTAATACAAATAAATTTTTTTTGGATTATCCTACTTCTGAAATTGTATAAACGCAGACAATAATAGACGAATAAAAGTAAATTAATCACAATCCAAACAATATCCTATTGTTATTCCGAAATCTTATATCTAACAAAATAAAAATAATTGCTATAATATAAACATTAAATACAAACATTTTTTATTTTCTTTATGTGTTCAAGTTGATTTACCATAAATATTCGATAAGTAATGAAGGTAAAGTTAAACATAATGGGATTCATCGCGATGCTCTCCTACTCTCCCTTGAAAACCATCAAACAAAAAGTCATGTCCGTAATTCACGACTCAAAAGAACTCCATATTATCTTCCAAATCCATGCATTCCTTCTAAAAACTTCCTTACAATCCGACAACTTCATCATCACCAAGCTGCTTCGGAATTTCTCTTTGAATTATTCAAACAATTTGCTTTATGCCAGATCCCTTTTTGACGAAATGCCATGTCCAGACACATTTGTTTGGAACACCATGATCAGATCTTACTTAAATTCCGAAAACCACGACGAATGTTTGTCTTTATTTCACCAGTTACATCGCCAAGATCACCACTTTATAGACAGTTTCAGCCTCTCTCTTGTGGTTTGAGCGTGTGGGAGGTCGGATTTTCTTCAAAACGGTCAAATGATACATACCCAGGTATTGAAACTTGGTTTTGGGAATGATCTCTTTGTCCAGACGGGTCTCACTGAAATGTACGTGAAATTCAGGTGGATAGAATTTGCGAGGAAGGTGTTTGGTGAAATGAAAGATCTAGACTTGGTTTCGTATAATGTAATGCTAGCTGAGTATGTGAGCATTGGGGAAATAAGTTTAGCACGCCAACTGTTTGATCAAATGTCTCAAAGAGACTTGGTTTCATGGAACATCATGATCCATGGTTATGCCTCACTTCCCCATGGAGATAAAGATTTGGTTTCTTGGAGCAAGCAGTCTCACGAGGCTTTGAATCTCTTCCATGATATGCAATTAGCTAACTTTTTACCTGATAAAATCACAATTGTGAGTGTGTTATCCGCATGTGGAGATTTATGTGCTTTAACTACAGGCATGAAAGTTCACAAGTACATAATTCAAAACCGAATTGAAATAGACATAAAGCTTGCAACTTCCCTTGTCAACATGTATGCAAAATGTGGAGATATAAACACTGCGTTGAAAGTTTTCAATGGCATAAAAAAGAAAGATGTGTTCTAATGGAGTGTTATGATCATGGGGTTTTCAAACCATGGGTATGGCGATCTTGCACTCGATCATTTCAACAATATGATAAATGAAGGAGTTAAACCAAATGGTGTCACCTTTTATAGGTGTTTTAAGTGCTTGTAGTCATATTGGTTTAGTGGATAAAGGGTGGGAATACTTTAACTCCATGAGTGATGTATATGGATTAACACAAGAAATGGAACATTTGATGGGTTTTGGTCATAAGACATCCTATGTTCTCATACAAACCCTAAAGCTTGGATCTAGATTTCTCTATTGTACATGCTTTGAATCCAAGACTATAAACCCTAATTCTAGCATATGGAAATCAACATTAACATATAATTAGGTTTAAGATGTTACCTTGATTGTTATGTAGCAATAACAATCCCAAATCTCCTTGTATTGAATTTGGAAGGCCTAGAGTCACAAGAGTCACTCCTCTAATGGTTCACAAACACCATAAGCAAGAGGATGAAGAGGAGAGAGGTTGGAGGCTGCCAAAAACCGTGTGAAACCCTAACACTAAGCTTAGCCACGTTTTTGAGCCTTAAGGGGTCTTTATATAGTTGGGCTATTAGGGTTATCTAACAAGGAAACCCTAATTTGGATGCTTAAGCCCTAAGCAACCCATGGAGCCTTTTCCTTAAGCCTTGAACGATTTCATATGGGCTTCCCCCATAGAATTCGTCCACCCCTTAATATAAGGCAATCCATGGCCCAAATTATAATTATCTTATAATTACAATTCCAGTCCCTTAAGTTTAATTAATCTCTTTTAGTCACAAAACTAATTACCAATTAATTATTGACTAATATTAATTAAACAATATGATTTCTCCTTTAATATATTATTCCCATAATATATTAATAAATCATATTTAATCCTTTCTCTCCATAATTCATCCTATCAAGTTGCTTTGGTGAAGGCAACCCAAAAGGACCATGCACCATCGGGTCAAGTACATACCAAAATAGTTATGGACTTAGACACTAATCCAACAGTCTCCCACTTGGATAAGTCTAATAACTATTATGCGTATGACTTCAGATCCTGATCTGCAATCGTAGCTTTCCAAAGCCGCTGTCAACTCTGATCCTATCAGATACGCGTGTCCTTAGATAAGGGATCATATATTCCTCCATTCTAGATATCGTCTGAGATATGATTTCTAATCATTCTCTTTGTACTATATCTCAATTTCCGATTTATGACGACTGACTAATTGAACAAATCAAATTATCCCTAGCCCGGTCGAGCATTTACGTTTGTCATCACTAAACCATCGAGGGGCCCAAAGATATCGCTTTTATCCTTCTTTGGATAAAAGGAACGGATAAACTTTGATACAATGCTTGCTTGCACTCACTAACCAAATCACATACAACAATATGTTTTATAACACCAAGTTACTAGTGCGTTTACATATTATCAATGTGCAACCGATTAGTAAGATACAACTCACACATCTCGGTTTCAAGAATATAAGATGTTATCGACTCACCAATCACTCGTGATACAATTCATGGAGTGATCCAAGTGAACGTGGGTTTAATCCAATGCTCAAATTCATATTCATAAGCACTCATGAATGTTGCATCAAACATTTGCTTATGTCTAATACTCTTTTAGACAATCTACACATCAATTCACGACAGTCTTCATTCATATCTACTTCCAACATATGAACGACTGTGGCCCGTTTGAATAATTTGATTATTCTTAATAAACTCCATTATTCTGGAAGTCAAAACATGCAAAGTGAAACACAAGAATAATACTAATCCCATATGGCCTCAACCCTTTGAGCATAAATAAAACACCTTTTATTTATCACCATATCGATTACTCATTATTTATCGTTTCGGGTAATCAACTTCTTACTTGAATTATTACACTTGTCCCATGCTCCTAGCATGCACACAATGTTTACCTATGGTTCTTACTTTGTGAAATAGATCACATTGGACACATTTCCAATCATTCTCATTTCACAACTCCAAATCCATTTTTCATAAGTTTAAGAATATCAAATTCTTGCCACTTATAGAATATGCTAGATTCTAACATTTTATGCAATGATTCTTTCGTAATGTCACTGCACCAAAGTCACAAAACTATTGCCAATGATATTACAAAGTCGTCTAACGGAGATTGTTACAAGACAATTCCTTAGATACGATGTCTCTCACTCAAAGTACATTCCTTTGAACATCCTTTTGCATAAAGGTTTCTAATCTAGTCATAAATTTTCAATATTTACTTCCTAGTATGGACACGCTTCCAAATGTTCCATATGATGACTCATTTCTTAATAGAATCTTATCTATTCATAATAATGTCAATATGGTCCATCCAATACCATGCTTCCAACTACTCACAAGCAACCAATCTTCGTCGAACTTTGGATTGTCCTTTAATAGTTGTTTAATTATTTTAGTCAAAACCAATTCTAGTCCCTTTTCCCTCTAAATGCGCTAGACATTTGGAAAATTTTAGAATGGTCAAACATTAAAGCATCTGCAATCGATCCTATACCCGAAGTGTATGGGACACGATGCACAATGTTTTATTTGCTATGTTCTCAAAATTCGAATTGTGAAAAGGAATTCTGTAATCATAATCGAAATTTTAAGAACACACCATGTACCTTTGACTAAATTTATTAACATTTCTCAACCTAAGCCTTTAGATTTGAAATGAAGCATAATATTCTCTCCCTTAATTATAGCAAAACAACTATACAACCTTTACGACTTTGCAATGTATAACTCTTGTTTTCTATAATTAATATTGCCAACTTGCAAAACTTTCCATAGTAATCATACAATCATAACTTTTATGCTCCCACTATCATGATGATTACTATAAAACATAACACTTATGCTCCCACTAGCTTCGACATGTATTCATAAACATCTTAACTTTCAGAAAGACAATACCTATTGAAGTTCTTAAGTCCATATTTCTAATACTTAGTGCTTTGATAATCTTTTATCAAGGCTTCTTGAACTTATACACCTTTGCCTAAGATAGTTCATATGTGTGTCTTAACAATTAAGACTAATTGCCAAACCTCACAATTCAAATTATGGAAAGGGATACCGTAACCATAATCGAATTCGAGAATGCAATTTTACAATCACTATCTTCTTAAAATCTTTCTTAGTGAAAGCATTTCCTCACAATCATTTTCATGAAAGAGGAAATCTTATGACATTTAGATTTTAATGGTGTATATGTTCCTATCCATGTGAATTTGTTAAAAACAAAGTTTATGACAAATTCAAACTCATATAGACCGAACTTTCTTAATCTTGATTTCTTGCCTTATGGTAGCACAGCTGCCCACCACGTCTTCCAAGTAGTTAAGCAGCTCACCTTTTCCTATCAATGTACCTTTCATTGATTAAGGTGCTTTGCCTTTTACGCGTTCAAAATGAGAACTCATAGGACTCACATGCATAATTAACTCAATTGGAGCAGCACAGAAACAAAATTATATCAACACGATAGGTTCTTAACCTCAACTCGTGTGCTAGTGATGACCGATAAGGTTCATTTGATTTGTTCTTGAAACCTTTCAAGACCATTAAGACTCCCACTGACTCCTTGACATATAAGATTCTCTTGTCAATAACCATTTCTTGACAAAACAAATATTCAAGAGTTAGTGTAGCTATTATCAAAACACTTCATAAATTGGTCCTAGTTGGCTTTTGTCTTATCCAAGACATCACAACTTTCCACATTTGATGAATGTTATAAACCTTCTTTATACTTTTCACTCATTGTCACAATCTTAACTTTAAGACTTGTTATTGAAACGTAGTATGATTGACCTTTTGATTTAACCATTTCTTCAATTCTTGATTCCTCTTCTTAAACATACAATTGTACTAAGACTCACTTAGAGGACCAATTGAGATATGATTCTTAATCATTAAGACCTATCATAAAGCATAAAAGCTACTCTCCCTCCTTCTTAAAATGGAGAAACTCTTATTTTTCTGCCTACTTGATTCTTCTTATTCATTCTACTATTGATCTAAACCCTTTAATCAATTCAGAATCACACTTAATCTTGTAAGTGTAATCATATTTACTAAGCCTTTAGTAAATCATGACGAATATCTTTGTTACTCTTATGGTGAACTTGATCAACACACAATTTTGTGTACTCGATCTCCTAGTCCTTCACTTGACACTTTGTCAACGAATTTGTCTAATTTCCAAATATGAAATTTCTCATTCATCGTGCAACCAAGTTGCATGATTCCAAATTTCAGTCCAATTGAAACTTTGGGCGATGAGAAACTCTCCCTATTTGGTAAATTCTCGACATTTCCATAAATAACATAACTAAGAATCATATCCATTCGTTGTAGAAATATGTAAACATCAATTTTCATAACGATTTCATTGCAAGGAAGTAAACAAATAAATAAATAAGTCAAACAAAATTTATTTTATTTATAAAAGCAGCGGAAAAACATTTGTCCTTACAATGCAAAATCTATTGAAAACTATGTAAAAGGAAAATTTCTAACAACTCTATCATAACTATCTAAGCTCAAAATCCAATCTTCAAGTCCATGCGATCGAGATCCATCTCTTGTGATTAGATTCATCTTGCTCTCTAATCAAGCTTCCTTTCTTTTCACCGATCCTTCAAAACATTCAAATGCAATCTTATCACATCATGTATTAAGAATCAATGAATAGGAACTTAATCGGAGTTAGATAGTGGATTTTACCTGAAGCGCAGTCACACTTTTGAATCTCTCATCTCTTAGATCTCTTAGGTAAATAGGGCAACTTCGTCTCCAATGCCCCTTCTCTTGGCAATAAAAGCAAATTGACTCTTTTGGAACAACACATGGAACTACTTCAGACATCGCCTTTCTCTTATGATCAAACTTTTCGATCATTTCATGTCTTTCATTGCCATTGTCTATATCTATAGAGGTCTTGAAGGCAGATTCACCAATCAACTTTGCTTTTCTATTGCGCCAAAACATTTATGATTCAGCAGCAATAAGCATGTAGGTGAGATCAATAAGGGTCACGTCGTGGTTCATCATATAGTACTCTCTTATGAACTCACTATACGAGTTAGGAAGTGACTGAAGAACCCAATCAACAGCCATTTCTTCACCGACAACGGATCCTATCAATGTGTGACTTCATCCCTAAGACGTGTGCACACACCGACTTTCCTTCTTTATGTTTACTTGCCAAAGGGGCTTGAGTGATATTGAACCTTTCAATTTTACAATCTTGTGGTTTAGGGAGAATAATTGGAGGAGGAGGAGGAAGTGAAGCATGATTTCTTGTTCCTCGATCGAATCGTGGAATATCATTTTCATGTGGAATGCTTGTTCCACGGGATTTGGGAAGACCATAGTTGTCGAACTTTGACATCCACAAACGGGAGAAAACAAATTCAAGTTAGTTGATCGATTGAGTCCTTAGTAAATCACCCAAATGAGATACTAAGGCTAGGACCCAACACAATACGCTACAACCTAGAAAAGGGATGCCGTAATCTAGTTGCAGAATATTTGAAGGTAAGTGAATGACGATTCACTAATTTCCACCATGAAAAATGAAAAAGAAATTTAAGTTTTAAATCTATGAAAACTCCTAGAACCTTTGAGATTCATTGAACATTTCAATGGCATGTTTAAATCTCGATATGCCCCTCTTTTTTGTGACTGGGATGTCGAGGATCACAAAGCAGGTGTGAATGACCATGCAAACTTACATGGTGCCCTCACATGTTACAGTCACCTATTCGATGTGCCGGTAAACCACACACGCTCCACCGAACTATGAAAAACATTGAGTCACCCTTTGCAACCTTTGCTTAGAACCATTTAGTGTGCCGGTAAACCACACACGCTCCTCTAACGTCTTCGCAAGGGCACAAAGTGTAATTTCATGGAATTGTATCAATTCACTTTGCCTAAGTAGCTAAGATTGGGAATTTGAAAAACATTTAGTTACTTTGTATTTCATTATACTTATAATGGAAGGATTCATCCTATCCTACCCATTCAGCTAACGACCCTCCACTAGTCAAGAGTGCGGTGGGTAAGAGTGGATACCCATTCAATCGCCATATTATAGGCAATTTCCTTAAACACCCCTTATAGACCAGCTTTGTGAATGAGGCATACTAACGGTAAGACTGACTTTTACTCATACATATATATATATATATATATATATATATATATATATATATATATGTATATATATATATATAATGTTAGACCTTTAATGTTATATATATAGGGTGTATTTTACACTTTTAAAATACTAGGTGGTCTAATTCAACAATTATACTTTTAATTCAATTAAATTGTAAACTTAAACTTTTATGGATTTATTAAACCTCCTTTAATTATACACCTTAATTAATTAATAAAACCATAAGGGTGTAAATTGAACTTTTCAAAACATTACTAGGGTTTTAGAATTTAGCATTCCTAATTAAACTCTTAATCAAATTTTAAATTCCAAAACATGAGGGCAAGTTTTGAAACCTTTTTCAAAACATTAAGGTTTTAACTATTTAAATTTCAAAACAACAAAACTTTTGGGTTCAAATTTAAACTATAAAACCTAAAGGGGAAAAATTAAAACTTTTTCACAAGATAATTAAAATCTAAATTACAAATAATCAAACTTTATCTAATAAAAAAAGTGATTATCTAAATTTTAACAATTATCTTCTATTTAGGTAAGGATAATCACCTAATATTGAAAAAATTCGGATTTTATCACAAAAACATGTTTATGGTAATTATCCAAAGCCAAAACAGGAAGAAAATCGCGAATCTGAGCTGTCAGACCCTTTGACTCGTTGAGTCTGGACCTGGACTCGTCGAGTACAGATGACTCGGCGAGTTCACCAAGTGACTCGGCGAGTCAAACACTCAGAAGCTCAAAAAATCGATTTTCAGTGCTTATTTCGATCAAATATGCATCAATACAATAGAAACCAATCAAGGCTCTGATACCACTGATGGGTTTTGGTCATAAGACATCCTATGTGCTCATACAAACCCTAAAGCTTGGATCTAGGTTTCTCTATTGTACATGCTTTGAATCCAAGACTATAAACCCTAATTCTAGCATATGGAAATCAACATTAACATATAATTAGGTTTAAGATGTTACCTTGATTGTTATGTAGCAATAACAATCCCAAATCTCCTTGTATTGACTTTGGAAGGCCTAGAGTCACAAGTGTCACTCCTCTAATGGTTCACAAACACCATAAGCAAGAGGATGAAGAGGAGAGAAGTTGGAGGCTGCCAAAAACTGTGTGAAACCCTAACACTAAGCTTAGCCACGTTTTTGAGCCTTAAGGGATCTTTATATAATTGGGCTATTAGGGTTTTCTAACAAGGAAACCCTAATTTGGATGCTTAAGCCCTAAGCAACCCATGGAGCCTTTTCCTTAAGCCTTGGACAATTTCATATGGGCTTCCCCCATAGAATTCGTCCACCCTTTAATATAAGGCAATCCATGGCCCAAATTATAATTATCTTATAATTACAATTCCAGTCCCTTAAGTTTAATTAATCTTTTTTAGTCACAAAACTAATAGTAATTAATTATTGACTAATATTAATTAAACAATATGATTTTTCCTTTAATATATTATTCCCATAATATATTAATAAATCATATTTAATCCTTTCTCTTCATAATTCATCCTATCAAGTTGCTTTGGTGAAGGCAACCCAAAAGGACCATGCACCATCAGGTCAAGTACATACCAAAATAGTTATGGACTTAGACATTAATCCAACAACATTATGGTTGCATGGTTGATATTTTGAGTCGTGCAGGACATTTAGATAAAGCCAAAGATTTAATCATGAATATGCCTTTTGAACCGGATGTGGTGGTTTGGAGAGGGCTTCTTGGGGGATGTAAGATTCATAAAAATGTTGAAATAGGTGAAGATGTTAATAGGAAAATAATGGCACTAGAAGGCTATGATGATGGAAATTATGTGTTGTTATCCGATATATATTGTGAAGGTAAAAGGTGGGAAGAAGTTGTAAATGTTAGGAAGAAGATGGAAGAAGTTAGAATACAAAAGTCTCCTGGAATTAGTTCAATCGAGGTTGATATCACACCCAATCAAGATCTAGATTGACAGACATTCTGTATCAAAATTCATAATTTTTTGTTCTCTACAGTATCGATATATTGTTATTATAATAATGATTACATCTATACATACAATTTATACATCCATACATACAAAAATTAGTTGGTCAGAATAACCAACGCAACCGATAAGACCAAATATTGTTGTTGATAATTTATAAATGAATGATTAAAATTTATAATTTTTATTCTTTACAAAGAAATGATGAAACTAAAACATATAAAGAGAAGAGAGGAGGTGGATGGAAGTTTGCACCATGTCTAGCAATAAGTTACATGCAAGTGTTCAAAAGCATCAAAAGAAAGAAATGAAAACAAAAAAAAAATGTATATAACTTATAACTCTTACACTAATTGCCATTCTAAATGCATAAATCTATCTATAGATCATTGAAGCTCTTTTAACAAACTAGACACCAATATATACCATGTTACATGATTAGGTACAAACCCTTTGACAACACCTCTACTTAAAAGCAAATACGCTTTATCAAACATGCTTTCTTTACAATACGAAGATATCAAAGTATTATAAGTAATCACATCAGGACTCATACCTTTCAACTCCAAAACTTCAAACAGCTTCATACCTTCTTCCACATTTCTCATCTTGCATAATCCACTAATTAAAGTATTATAACTCACAATATCAGGAATCATCCCTGAATTCTCCATATCTTGTAAAAAATCAAACGCCTTTTGTAGTTTTCCAGTTTTAACAAATCCATTCATTAAAAGATTGCAAGAAACAGTAGTTTGATTGAAATCCTTCTCCCTCATCTTCCCAAAAACATCGGATGCTTTTTCAACAGCTCCATCTCTGCATAAAGCTTTTATTAGGCCATTATATGTGATTTCATCAAGTGAGCATCCATGGAATAACATCGTGTCTACAAGGTTAAAAGCGTCATTAATCAAACCTTGTTTAAGAAAAGAACGAATCAAAGTGTTGTAAGTTACAGTATCCGCAACAACACCTTCCAACACCATGTCTTTTTGACACATTCTCAATGCATGTTGAATCATTTCAATCTCACATAACCCAAATATTAGTGAATTGAAAGTGAAAATGTCGCGTTTACATCCATTCATACGCATTTCTTCAAACAAGTTTACAGCTTTATAGACATCACCATACTTACATAACGAATGTATGATTGAATTGTATCCAATTGTGTTTAAACTCAACCCCTTTTGTGACATTTCTTGAATCACCTCACTTGCTTCATCAAATCTTTGATTCTTACAAAATCCATTAATCAAGATTGTGTAAGTGATTGTGTTGGGCTCATAACCTTTTGATTCCATTTCATTCATCAAATCATGAGCTGAAACCAAATGCCCAGTTTTGCAAAGACCATGAATGAGTGAAGTGTATGTATGAATATCGGGATGACAGCCATTAATGGACATCTTTTCACTCACAATTGCTTTAGCTTCATCAAACTGCCCTTTTGCAATAAACCCGTTTACTAACATGTTGTACATGATGCTATTTGGTTCATGAACTTTAGTAATTAGGGTTTTAGCTTCTTCCACTTGCTTATTTCGACATAATCCATGGATTAGAACCCCATAAGTTAGGGCATTTGGAGTGAACCCACGAAGAAGCATCCTATCCATTAATTTTGCAGCTTCATGGATTCGATTTGATCTACAAAGAGCATGAATAGCATCGTTGAAAGTTTCAAGATCAGGTGTACAACCCATGACTATCATCTCTTCCAAAAGTGTTAACGCTTTATCTACTCTATTATCTTTGGATAATGCGTGAATCAGGGTCTGGTAAACTTTTGAGTTTGGGGCACATCCGTACTTTGTCATGCGTCTAAGGAGAGTACATGCGGAATCAACTTCGTTAATGGAGCAATGTGCTTTCATTACAATCGCAAAACTGAAGACATCAGGAGGGATGCCTCTTTCAAGCATTTCGTCGAACAATTTGGGTGCGTCTTTGAAGCAACCTCCTTGGACGAGTATATCCAGAACGGCGTTATACGATTTGGAGGTCGGTTGACACAAGAAAACGTCTCGCATTTTTACCAAAAGCAATCTCCTGGCTTGACCAGGTAAATCGGCTCTCTGGTAATGCCTCATGATCATAACGAAAAGGGTTTCTTGAAAAACTATCCCTTCGTCTTTCATCTGCATCAACAATCTATCGATGGTCTTGAATTCTCCAACCGCTCCAATCTTATCGATTAATGCGTAATACACGTCGAACGTATGAGCGTAGCCTTTTTGGGTACCGGCGGAATTGAATATTTCAAGTGAAGTTGATACATCAAGTGGAAGGTGAAGTAATTTTTGAAGCTGAAGTGGGGTGATTCTATGGAGCGATTCCCTGAGTTGTTCAATGTCGAAAGGTTTAAGCAATTTCCCCCAATCGGTTTCAGACTCTGAACAACTTCCATTGCCGTTTGAAGTAGAAAATGGATAAATTTGGGTTTTGTTTAGAGATTTTAGGATTTGGAGAAGATGGGTTGATGAAAAACTTGATCTTTTCAACATGATTTGAAGGATTGACATGAAAATGCGTGTGGTGATGATAGTAGGATCGCAGAGAGCTCATATCTGGGTCGGAAGCGAAGAACACCGTAGTTGCCACATCAACTGAAAACAATATTCCAACATCTTCCTTTGTTGTTAACGACTCCAAACATAATATAGAGTAAAATTTAATTTTTAAATAATGAGACTTTCACAAATCTATTGATAATAGTTATTAATTTAAAAACCAATTCATAATATAATTTCTTTTACAAAAACAAAAAATTATATCTACGAGTACAAACAACACAATTTAGAGATTTATTTCAACGCCTACTCATCAAAACCACAAGAATTATTCTTGTAAAACCAATCAAGTTAATATATTTCTTTTATATAAACAAAGCAATGTAAAAATCTATTGCAATATCTTACTTTCAAAACCACGAGAGGTATAAATCATATAAAAGACGACAATGGTTGTCCATCACTTCCATGTAAATAGAAGCCATCTTAATGGAATCATTTTAATTTTTGAAGAAGATGAACATTGCATCATATATATATATATATATATATATATATATATATATATATATATATATATATATATATATATATATATATATATATATATATATATTTTTTTTTTATTTTTTTTTGTAGCAAACGATTATTCTTCTAGCAACAGAGAAGTAAATCTGACATACTATGCCCCATTAGATATTTGATATAAAGATGTAGTGCTCACAAAATTTTCAATCCATTATGGAATTAAACCTTTTATATAACTGTTGATGTATTTTTTATATGAAATTAGTAACAACATCAATATATTTCACTTTCTTATAATAAATATATCCATTGAATTTTGGTTTGTAATTTCCATACAACATCCCATTAAATATAGAAAACACGTACGTAAGTTTTTATACAATACAATACAAGGGTTGAATGTCAGGAAAGAGTAAGCACGTTTTTACAGATATTCCATGAATGAATGAGTAAATTGACTATAAGAATGAGCCACATTGAAGGTTATGTGTTTCCAGAACATTTCTTGCAGACTGTTTGACCTTTTGACCAGTCAAATAATGGTTTCTACAAACAGGCATGTACACGTCAGCACCAGCCACTACTTCTCTCTCTGTTTCCTCTGTTTTCCTTAAAGTAAAAAAAGCAGGCTTCCCACACACCTCACATCGTGCCTTTAATTTCGTTACAGTATCTGCAATCGGTATTATATCTAGCACCCCAAAGCTCCTCCTGAAAAATACCAAATTGAAAAAATAAATGAATAAAATAAAAATGTTGAATTACCACAAATGGAAAAAAATAAAAATTACCGCAAATAATCACCATCCAAGCCAGCAACAATTACAGTTTTGCCATCATGGTCAGCAGCTTTAATGCAGAAATCATACAAGTCTTCAAAAAACTGAGCTTCATCAATTCCAATCACCTCTAGCTATCATCACACATTATTAAAAAAAAAAAAAAAAAATCATTAAACATCTACCAAAAGACTAAAAATTACTCCATTTGTTTTGATTTAAGGTAAAACTAAAAGAGGACAAAAAAGATGAAGAAAATAGAAAAAGACAAGGGCAAAATGGTATTTTCTTTCAAAAGTTTATGAGCCGAGATGTTAAATCACACGGCTCAAAACTAGAAAGGTAATAAAAAAGCAAAATACGGACGAAAAAGGCAAAAAATATTCTTTTTTTGGACCATATCCAATAAAGTTGATATAATACAGGGACCAAAAGTGTAACTAACCTTATGATAAGCTTCAAGACCAATTCTTTCTTTGAATGATGATAAAGCTTCAAGTGGCCAACATGAAAGCTTCTCCCCATCATGTGTCACAATTGAATCCAATCCATATCTTGTATCCTTACTAGACTTTATAACAGCTGCATTTCTACACACAAATATAAACATTAATCACACGACTACAGCTAACAACAATTCAAACTAATAATTTTCCTCAACCAAAAAAAAAAAAAAAAGATCCACATCAGCTAATGAACTCACAAAAAATTTATGCTATCATAAAAAAATATGATACTTGCTGGAAGAATAACCCTTTTGATCAGAAAAAGTAGCTAGAAAGAAATAGAATCTTTTAATATACAATTCAAATCCTTGATAACTTCATATATTTTATCAGTTTCTTCATGCATGTTATCCCCCATAAAGAAAAAATGGAGCTTTTTTTGAACCTCAATCATGCTATAACCAGGCTCCTTTTTCATCCCCAATTCCATCAATCCACTCCTAATCTCAGCAACATTATCCCACTGACTAAAAGTCGCATAAGCATTAGATAAAACCACATATTTACCAACATTATCACTTTCCAATTCAAAATACTTTTTTGCTGCAATTTTCACCATATCCATGTTTCCATATACCTTACAAGCTTGAATAAGTGCACCCCATATCACTGGGTGGTCTTTACATGGTGCATTTTTTACAAACTCAAAAGCTTCATCTAACCTTCCTGATCTCCCTAAAATGTCCACCATTGCTGCATAATGCTTTTCCCCAGGGGTAATCACGTAATTTCTTCTCATTGATTGAAAATACTCCCAGCCCTCTTTTACCAAACCTCCATGGCTACAAGCGGAAAGAACTACAAGAAAAGTAACACTGTTTGGTCTAAATCCTTCGTTTATCATTCTATGGAAAGCATCTAATACCTCTTTTACCCTTCCATGTTGTCCATATCCAGATATCAAGGAAGTCCATGTAACAATATTTTTATCTGAGGCCTTGTTGAATACTAAATGTCCATCGTATGGACAGCTACACTTGAAATACATATCAATTAGGGCACTATTGACTACAAGATTTCCATTTATTTGGGTCTTGATCATAACCCCATGTGCTTGTTTACCCTGTTCTAGTGTTGCCAGGGTGGCACATGCCCTAAAAACTGAAGAAAGAGTGAACTGGTCAGGTGTTAAACCATTTTGTCTCATTTTGTAATAAAGATTCAAGCCCTGTTCCTCAAGACCCTTTTGGACATAACCTGAAATCATGGCGTTCCATGAAATCACATTTGGGATGAGTAATTTCTTGAAAAGAATGTGGGCAGTGACTAGATCGCCTGATTTTGCATATAATATAAGCAACTTGATGTTTAGGTACTCATTGGGAACAAAACCAGATAAAATCATTTGTGAATGGATTCTTTTCCCAAACTGATGATCTTTTTTGAATATGCAATCTTGCAAAAGAAGGGAGTAAGTCTCTGAGTCAACTTGGTGTCCTGTATGGCATAGTAATCCAACTGCTTCTGCTAGTCTTCCTGAAAAACATAGATTCTTCAATGTTTCATCCATGTTGAGGAAGCCCTTTGAGACCTTATCCTGAAATCTGGGAATATCTTACCAGTGATAATTGCATTCAGCTATTGGAACAGAAAGCAAGGAGAAATTTACGAATTTAACATGTGAATCGATTGAACATTCAGCTATAATTTAGATTGAATGCAAAATATGAAGATGAGGTGAATTTATTCCAGCTTTTGATGATGTTGTTGGAGCCATTTTTGCTTTACTAATGATCGACTTAACAACATTGTTTGGATGAATTGCGACAGATACAGTAAGACATCCATGTAATAAATTCAATGAAGTAATTGAATTAGCAGACTACTAAGGTGAGGTACAAACCTGCCATTAGAGCTTTCAGATTTAATCCGGCGAAGCAAAGTGGTGGTTTTTCCAGCGAACATAGGGCCCACAATTACGTGAATTTCACCCTCAGTTTGGTGGCAATGGCCGTTTTCTTCGGTGATTGGCGAAGAATAAGCTGAGGATAATCTAAGACGACGTAGTTGAGGGAGATAATTAGGGTTTCTAACAGGTAAGAAATTAGAAATGGAAGAAAGCGAGTTAGACGGATTAAAAACAAGATTTGGAATTAAGATCGCGGCTGTTCTTGTTGGAAAGATCAGTGATTTCATCGTTAAGTTATCAGCGGCATTTAGGGTTTTAGGAATTTTGGCGCCGGAGACATACACGCAGCTGCCCTGAAAATCCTCATACTTAAATTTCTATTTCTTTTATTATATCCTTTTTCATTTTACATGTTTACAACGTTTTTTTTTTTTTTAATTATAATTGTTTTTTTTTAACGTTTAACACACTCATTAAATTTTATTTTTGAATTACTCTGTTATCTATGGTGAGATTTGAACCATCAATCCTTTATATTTCCAACTAGGTTATACAACCTTGGAAACCATCGGTAAAAAATTTAAAAATAAATTTGTAAAAAAGTATTTTTTGTATTGGTTTGCTTACTATTTTTTATTGGTTATTTAAAATTAATATTAATATAAATTTGTAAAAAAGTATATAAATTTGAATGTATGTTGAAGAGAAACACAATGAATCCATGGAAAGGTAAATATGAAGATAACTAAAATGCATTTTTCAATATGTGAATGTTTTATGAAGTGTGAGGACAAATCATTATTTTTTGATTTGAGGGAGCAATCAAGAAACACCATGTGACATCTATTAAAGTCTAAAAATCAAATATGGAAACAAATTTAATATTATGATTTACAATGCTATATAAAATATAAAAGGAAATCTCCAAAAAAGTCCTAAAATTTTGGTCCAATTTATGAAAAAGTCTCAAACTAAATTTTATTTACCGAAAAACACAGAATACCGGTTAAAACTTCGAAAAAACCCTTTTCGGTCGGTTTCATAGATTTTGTCGGTATTCTGTCCTTTTTCGTTAGTTTGCTCAAAATTTTGAGACTTTTTCAAAAATTACATAATAACCAAAATATTGAGACTTTTTTGAAAATTACCATGAAATTAATGGATATTATTATTGGTTTTTTCCAAAATAGACCTTATATTTATATTTTTTTCTATTTAAACCAAATGTTTTACTTTTTCCCTAAAAAGACCACATGTTTTGATGATCCTTGTTATTTAGAAAGGATAACTGGTTGACTAGTCAATAGCCAGTATCATATGAAGGCGAGCATATCCCTCCTGCGTTTCTTTTCTTCTACACTTGTCTCTAGGTTTCGTTCATTGCACTTCAATATACACAAATCGATATGCAAATCTAGGGCTTTTTCTGAAATCACACAACAAGAAAGCCATGGCATCCAATTCTCAGTTCAATAAATTTGCGCTTCAAGATACACAAATCGATATGCAAATCCAGGGCTTTTTATGAAATCGCACAACAAGAAAGACATGGCATCCAATTCTCAGTTCCAGAAATCGCACAAGAAGGCTATGACATCTAGGAATCACTGAAGTAATTTCTTTTCTCGATCTCACGCTTTGTTCAGGTCGATAGCCTTCCGCTCCACTCACCAACTCCACAACTATCTACGTTCAACATTCCTTATTCTCAACCCTCAGGTTTAATTTTCGAATTCCCCTCTTAGTACAAAAACTTCTGAGTTTGTGATTTGTGCATTTCAGGGGAATATGTTTTTCGATTTTGTTTGTTTTCTTAGCTCCTGATTTGATCTTTTGGAGTTATGTGTTAATTGATGTTGATTCAGGAGAACATGTTGATTCATTTTACCAAACTACCCTTAAGAAATCTAATAGAAAACAACGACAGAAGAAAAGAAAACCAAACTTATATCACTTTATCAAATTCTGTTTTTTTAGTATGCACAAATCTAATAAAAAGTTTGTTTTTTTGTATGAAAACATTGTTATATGAAATTGAATTGATGTTTATTGATGTTAATTCAGGTTTATAAAACTGAATTGATCATTTTTTGCTTGATTCACCAACTTGTTAGTCCTCAAAAATGTCATCTTCTTCAAGCATCAAGAGCATCAGAAGTAGAAGGATAGTAAGGAGCGGTGGAGTTGACTTGTGCAAGTGTAATGAAGAAGCTCCTATCTTTACATCATGGACTGCAAAGAATCCTGGTAGAAGATTTTATGGATGTCCAAATTACAAGGTAAAATGTTTGTAAATTTTTTTTGTGGATGTCCAAATATAAACCTGAACTTATACCATGTAGTGATATAATTTATCATTCTTTGCATTGTACTGGAATAAAATTATAAACCTGTCACTTAAATAAAATTATATTCTTTGTAGGATGAAAGTATGAATTGCAAATATTTCACGTGGATTGATGATGAACTTACAATCCAAAGGTACAAGGATCTACTCTTCAATATGAACCATGATATGAAGGGTATGGAAGATGAGATCAAAGAATTAAAGTTAAAGTTAAAGAAAAAAACATGTTTGGAATGTGAAGAACGAAGAGTAAAATATGTTAGGATTGTAGTATTCTTGGTAGTTGTCTTGACATTGGTCATCTTAAGGTTGTGTTACTTTTGATGAATTAAGGTATGTTAGGGTTATGTTTTCTATCTTAAGGTTGTGTTACTTTTGATGAACTAAGGTATGTTAGGGTTATGTTTTGTATGGCAAGATAGTTGGTTATGTTTTATATGAGTATATAAGTACTTTTCTATATATGCTATTTTCAGTTTCCAATTTTACCCATTTAAAGTTTACATTCTTTCAATGTTAAATTTTGCAGTTTTGGTAATTTATTATATATATAATTACATATTACATATTATCTAAAAGAGTAATAAATACTAATATATATTTTAACGTTTATTGTAACATAAATAGAAAAATAAAATAAAAAACTGTTAATATGGGAGCTGTTAAGTTAAAAATTGGTTGAAAGTAGAATGTCGTAATAAGAAAAAGACAAAAAGACAAAAAGGAATTTAGAACATAAAGGAATTTAGAACATAAAAAAAGTACACAACATTTGATAGATATTTGAAAGTAGAATGTCGTAATAAGAAAAAGACAACAACAAATTTAGAAAATAAACAAAGTACACAACATTTCATTAACAGTTTACAAAGGGGAATGTTAGTCCAAAGTGGATTAGAGTTTCTAAATAACATGTGGGTGTGAACTTGGCGATCATTAACACTTACAAAAAGGCCAAATAATAAGTTACAACAAAAAGACCAAAATGGCCATATTAATAGTATCACACAAAAATACCCCCACCCCCTCTACAAAAATACAATCACCTCTATTGTACTAGTCCAATGTCATTGGTTATGTCCGGTCGAACCAGGTGCAATAGTTTCAGGTACAAAAGTTACATCACCCATTAGTGTTTCTTCAATGCCTGCTACTTCAAGTGTGACATCATCCATTGTTGTTCCCGCTACAGTTTCAGGGACAAAAATGACATCATCCATTGTTGGTAGTTGCACGGGTTCTTGGGTAAAATCATCCATTGTACCCATTAGTTCCTCAATTTCTTGGGAAATGTATCCAGACGCCCGCAAATCAGCAATTGCTTGTGAATATGCACTTGGAACTTTAGTTTTTTTTTTCTTGTTCTTTTTGAAGTACCTTCAATCTTCTCCACACTTGGCCTTCCTATCTTCTTTTTTGGTTTGGGCTTAGGCTCCTTTGTAGGATTCTTACATGACTTTTTATTATGCCCAAACTGTTGACAATTGTTACACTTAACAGTTCTTTTCCTAGATCTGCAGTCTCCTTTCTCACTGGCATGCTTCTTCCTATTCACAGTAGGCCTCCTAGGCATCCGCCTAGACATAGGTGGCAAAGGTTTTTCATAAGGAGTCTTTGGCCATAGGTTGCTACCATTCATAGGTTGTAAAAAAGTAGAATAACTCTCCTTGAGTTTTTCACTTGAAAACCAAGGACTGATGAAATCCTCTGGATTTTGTTGATTGTAAAACATTGTAGCTATTGCATGAACACAAGGAATTCTTGATAATTCCCATAGTCTACATGAGTAGTACCAGGACTGCAAATCTACACAGTAGGACTTATGGGTTGACCTTGCCTCAAATACCCCTCCGCCACTTGGTATGACAGACCATGACCTACAAATACATTAAATGTACTTATTAGAAGGTGTAATAGGCCAACACATGTTTCCAAATACAAGCAATGTACTAACATGTAGTGTTCACCAAATATTTCCAATTTCGTAATGATTGCAGGGCAAATAGGAGCCTCCCACGTTTGTTGTAGGTTATACATAAAAGAAACTCTCTCCCTGACACTTAAACGTATCATCTCCAACATTGTTAACAATGGCCTTTTTATAGCATCAACAATCATCACATTGAAGCTTTCACTAACACCGTTCTCAAAAGCCTCACATGCTCTATCTGTTAAAAAATAAACATACCTGTTTTTTCAGATTTACGTTTTTCAGATTTCAAAATTTTATTTTCAGATTTCAGATTTTCAAATTGTTGTTTTCAAATTTCAAATTTCAAATTTTCAGATTGCTGTTTTCAGATTTATATTTTCAGATTTCAGATTTTCAGATTGCTGTTTTCAGATTTCAGATTTTCAGATTGCTGTTTCAGATTTTCAGATTGTTGTTTTCAGATTCCAGATTTTCAGATTGCTGTTTTCCGATTTATATTTTCAGATTTTTGTTTTTCAGATTTCAGATTTTCTGATTTTTTGTTTTCAGCTTTACATAAATCACAACAACCTTATCCACTTTGATTTACAAATTCATCCACTTTGGTTGCATTGGAATTGCTCATTCCTTTGTTCAATCTAGCACAATCTAGCACATCAACAAGGGCAAAAACGTACAAACCACAAATGTTAAGTGCGAACACCAAATGTTAAGTGCTATTTTAAAGTATAAGGATCAAATTTAAGTAAAAAGGAAAATGAAATACTTACCTTAACAAAAGTAAGCACGACTCCATGAGCTTGGGTTATGGGACATTACGTATTCATATGCACCCACATCTATAGCCTTCAATCTCTCCATCACCGATATGAATTCAGGTTCGACAGTGCAACCAGCAGCAGGCCAAAACAGATCTTTGTACTCTTCTCCTTTATATGACTTCTTAAAGTTTGCGTATATATGGCGAACACATTGTCTATGCTCCGCATTTGGCAAGACCTCCTTTACTGCTTCAAGTAGCCCCTAAAAGAATAACAATGTTATTTGACACTTTTTTTTATGAAAAAATGGACAAGAAAAATTTGAAATTTATGACATAGGGGACAAGAATAACAATATACCTTATGCTGGTCTGATATAACTATAAGACCTCCACCTTCTTGTACTCCAACATCCTTACTAAGAAGCTCCAAGAACCATTTCCAGTTTTGCTTGTTCTCAATGTCTACCACAACCCAACATATAGGATATACTTGGTTATTGGCATCCCTTCCTATAGGTGTTAGGAGTTGACCCTTTACTTGCCCTTTAAAAAAGCACCCATCTAATCCTATCACTCTCCTACATACAACAATCCATCTTGTTTTCAATGCATGAAAGCATACATAGAATCTATGGAAGTAATGTTTTCCATCAGGATTAAGGGTTACACCCACTTGCACAGTACTACCAGGGTTGGATCTTTGTATTTCTGCAACATAGTCCCAAATTCTAGCATAATGATCACTAGCGTTCCCTTCAATCATCACCATTGCCTTATGTTTAGCCCTGTTACATTTACTGAGAGATAGGGTGATCTTGAATTTTGTCCTAATGAATTCCCTCAGTTCTTTAAGTTTAATAGATGGGTTGAAAACAATCTCCTTCACAAGATGAGAATATTGCATTGAGGGGATACAAGGTGTCCAAAAGTAAACTTTCTTGAACACGAGTGCTTCTTTTTCATTGACTTTACTTGGACTGTTCTTTCTGTATTCATCCATGATGCATACAAACGAAAATCACATTTTTTTGTCTATATCTCTACCACATCTAGCTACTAACCTAGTACTTTCAAGTTTCTCAAACCTTAGGGGATACCCATGGGCCACAGCGTAGTTAATAAGACAATTTTTCAATTGAGAAAAAATTTGTTATTTCTCTCCGACCTTTGGTTCCATGAGATTCCACTCTATGGTAGGATCATGGACAGAATTGGAACCACCAATGTCATTCTTGTCATCTTCTAGATGAACTAAATCATCTACATATTCATCTTTTTCACCAAAAAACTCAGATTCATCTTCAAAAAGTTTGGTAAGAAAAGGAACTTTAACAGATTGGAATGAAACAATTATTACCTTTTCCCTCTCATAATCCATGGGCATGTCTGATACGAGAATTTCATCTTCGGGATCTTCATAATCAACATATATTTTTTTGTGTTTCTTAGTTTTCTTCTTGGCATCGTTGTTGGATGCCATGACTTTCTTCTTGAGCAATTTTAGAAAAAGCCCTCGTTTTGCATATGGACTTGTGTATCTAGAATCGCAACAATGAAACCTAGCGACAAGTGTAGAAGAATAGAAGTGACGTATAATGGAGGGGATAAGATATATACATACTTGATACCTTGATACCAGCTATCGACTTAGTCAACCGGTTATCTCTTCTAAATAACAAAGATCCTCCAAAAATGTGGTCTTTTTAAGAAAAAAGTAAAAAATTTGGTTTAAATAGAAAAAAAGTATAAATATAAGGTTTATTTTGGAAAAAACCCTATTATTATTAACAAATCATTTATAAACATAAAAAATATTATTATTATAAAAAAGGAAGTACATTTGTTGCTAATTTCTAGGAATAAATTGGTAGTGTAAGTACTCTATTGTTTCCTGACCACTCAAATTCTCTACATTCTTCCTATGCATTGTTGTGGGTATGATGGTGAGATGAACTTAGTTAGCATTCCTCTAATGTTGGTGTTCCAATTGTGCTGTTTAACCTAACTACAAACCAACATTTATACCTTACATGTTAACAACTATCGGTTAACACACATCTATAAAATGTGAAAAGTGAAACATGAATGATAATTTATATGGAAACAAGTGAAGGGTTATTATCTATTTAAATTTTCATTCAAAATTTACTTTTCACTATCGATAGATGTGTGTAATTTTATGGTTGTTACCGGGTAATGTTTGGAGGTTAGATGGTAATTAGGTTAAAGAACATAATAAAAGATATATATGTTCATGTAATGATATTTTATAATAACATGTGATCATATAACATCATGCCTAATAGCAAGTAGACACTTATTGATTGTGTATTAATAAATATTATCAACTCTTGTATTGTAACGACCCAAAAATCACGACTAAAAATTTCTTTTGAAATATTACTAAAATCATATTTATAAAAACATATCACCGGTCATAACATAAATTCAGAATGTTAATTCCGAAACCTATTCTTTTCATCAGAGTAAACATCCCAGGTTGTCTAACTATGGTGTGTGCACTGCAATCTTCCCGAGCTCCTCCTTTGAATACTGAGTACCTGAAACCAAAAACTGAAACTGTAAGCACAAAGCTTAGTGAGCTCCCCCAAACTACCACATACCATACAATAACATATAAACAACTACTGGGCCTTGCCCACTGCATCAGACCGAAGTCCGAATACTAACCAGGGTCGTGCCCTCTGCATTGGACCGAAGTCCGGAAATTGCATCGGACCGAAGTCCGGAACTAACCAGGGCCTTGCCCTCTGCATCGGACCGAAGTCCGAAAACTGACTGGGACCTTGTCCCCTGCATCGGACCGAAGTCCGAAACTAACTACATCAGAACGAAGTCCGGAACTATCTAGAACCTTGTCCCCTGCATCAGACCGAAGTCCAGAACTACTGAACATAGCATGGCATAAACATATCAACTAGCATAACAACATATACTACATACTGCATCCGACCGTAGCCCGGAACACTTAACACATAAATCCTGCATGAGCCACGAAGGCATCAAACATACTAGCTACTGCATCGGACCGAAGTCCGGAAACTACTGCTAACTAAACGGGCCAACATTGTGGCCTTAGACTCGTTCCTACTGGAAGGAAAAATCACCTGCATTGCTGAAGTTCTTGCTGATACCCTTCTGACTGCTATCTGACAACTCCCGAACTGCTAATCCAATAACTCCCTGATCTACTAATACCAAAAATAACACTTAGTCCCAAACTGCCCTCCAACAGTCAAACTAAGTCAACTCTAGTCAAAGTCAAAGTACTGGTCAAAGTCAACCCTCCAGATTGACTATACTCGCCGAGTTAGCCCGTTGACTCGTCGAGTCCTTGCACTCTGAAAATTCTTAGAACACAACTCAACTCACCGAGTCACCCCAAGACTCGCCGAGTCTAACGATCTCCGAGTCCTATCCTGCTCAACTCACAGAGTCTCGTCCCGACTCACTGCTTCAAGGCTTAACCAGAAAAGGTTTGAGGTTCTGCGACCAGACTCGCTGAGTCCAAGAACAGACTCGCCGAGTCCAAGGTAATCTTCAACAGACTCGCTGAGTTGTTCTTCCAACTCGCCGAGTCCATGCTCATGTTCATACAACTCGCCGAGTACACCCATGTGACTCGCCGAGTCTCTTCAGTTCTTAATCCATACAGTGGATTTTCGAGCCATGCAGGGGCTCAAATCCATAGATCCATTCCTCTAGATCCTAAGCCCCATATAAAGTGGCAAACTTTACGTGTAACCAAGGAGTTAGGCTTAGAACACTCTAGGGCTAGGGTTTGTAAGAAAGGGGCTTCACCAACAACTTATTGGCCTAAACTTTATGACTTTTTGGATTATTACCAACCTAGATCTGAGGTAGCAACCTCATATCTACTCCAAACTCAAAATAGATCTCATCCATACTCAAAATGCCCAAATCTCAAACATAAGTTAGATCTAGATGCACAAAAGCCCAAGAAACAGACTATTACCTCAAATGAAAGCTCCAACTGAAGTAAATCCCAGATCTACACAACTCCTTTGCAGCAAAGCCCTTGATCTTCCAGCCCCTCTCAAAGATTCTCCACTCCAAGGCTCTATTCTCTCAAATAATAAAGGCTCACTAAATTCTAGGGTTTCTGGAACTCAAAAGGGGAGTAAAGAGGCTGAGGGTGGGTTATAATGTACTTTATATAGGGCACAACCTATGGGATTAGGGTTTTTCTCGCCCAGACCAGACTCACTGAGTCCACTCGCTGACTCACCGAGTCGGTCACTTACTCAATGACCCGGATCCCGCTCCGACTCGTCGAGTTCCTCCCTAGACTCGACGAGTTGACTCTTGACTTAGAGCTTAACCTTTCTTTTCTTAGTCTTCCTGATTCTGGGTGTTACATGTATTGGTCACGCATAACAGATTACTTCTCACTATGACATCCACAACGATACATAGGAAAAACATAGAGACTTTGAAGTGATCAACAAATAATAAAGAAGTAGATATTCGACCATTCTAATCCTAGAAATTAGCAACAAATGTATTTCCTTTGTTTATAATTAAAAAAAATATATTTATAAATGATTAGTTAATAATAATATCCATTAATTCATAGTAATTTTCAAAAAAGTCCTAATATTTTGGGTATCGGGTAATTTTCAGAAAAATCCTAATATTTTGAGCAAACTAACGAAAAATGATAGAATACCGGCTAAATCTATGAAACCGGCCGAAACGGGTTTTTTCGAAGTTTTAGCCGGTATTCTGTGCTTTTCTGTAAACAAAATTAGTTCGGGACTTTTTCATAAATTAGACTAAAATTTTAGGACTTTTCTGGAGATTTCCCAAAAATAAAATATTAACATATTAAAAAATGTAATAAAAAAAAGAAAAAAACATAATTGTTTGAATTTAAAAACTAAGAAGCATTTATAAATTCCTAAAAACTTCCTTATACACAACATTGAAAGTTTTGTTTGTAAGTCTACCATCCTTATCTAAAATTAACAATTTCAATCATTCTCTACTTTGAACTCTAGATAAGGCAACATACAACTGTCCATGTGAAAAAACAGGATCTTTGAGATACAGAGCAACCTTTGATAACGACTGCCTCTGACTTTTATTAATTGTCATTGCAAAACATACTGCCAATGGAAATTGTCTTCTTTGAAATTTGAAGGGATTTTTTTTTTCAGATGGACTTAAAGACATTCTTGGAATAAACGTTTGGTTTCCAATATTACTTCCAAATATGATAATTGTCTCAATAACACGTTTGCGTAGAGATTTCACTTGTAGTCTAGTGCTGTTACATAAACCATTTTTCTGATCAATGTTTCTTAGTAACATAACTGGAACACCGACCTTTAAAATTAACTTGTGATTTGGCAAACCTGATACTTTAAGCACATTTAAAATACTTGGGGATTATAAATTGGGATCAAACTGATCATGAACAAACTCTGATTGGAAAAGACTATCTGAACTTAAATATTCTACTTCGTCTCTGGGAAACAATGCTAACAAATGATCATTGATTTTTGGACAACTTCATTTTTGGGAGCTAGTATAGATCTTTTTTGAAAATAACTTGTAACGTTGAATTTTTCCAAGATTGAAGGATATACAAACTCAATTAATGAACCTATAGGATCATGTGGGTCATTGATGAGAATATCATCCGGAACATCAATAATTGCTTCACCATCATTCGAACCATCGACTTTTCCTTTTCCTATATCCAAAAGCCAGTTTACAAGATTATGTATTTTTCGAATATCAGATGGATCCCTTCCAATGTTTAGTCTCATGTTCATTGTTAATCTATGGACTTTGCATTGTTGCCATATATATGAAGAACTTAAAGAAGCATTAACGATATTTTTTCTACTACCTTCTTAAACAACAGGTAGAATCTGTTTGAAGTCTCCTCCAAAAACAATTGCTTTTCCTCCAAATGGAATTTTTGAGTTGCTTGACTTATCAAACTTACATACATCTTTCAGAGCTCGATCTAAAGCTTTAAATGCATGCGTGTGGACCATAGGTGCTTCATCCCAGATAATCAATGAGCTTTCTCTTACTAATTTGTCGAGTTCGCTATCAGGCGGTATCTTACAAACTGAATACTCCGTAAGATTCAACGGAATTATAAACCGAGTGTGTGTTGTCCTACCTCCAGAAAATAATAATGATGTAATACCACTTGAAGCAACCTTTAAAATTATATCACCATTACATCTAATTATTGCAGATATTGTCTTCCAAAGAAAGGTTTTGCCCGTTCCACCATATCTATACACAAAAAGCACACCTCCTTTCTTATCATTGGTCAACAATGAAGATGTTATTCAACAATGAATGATTTTGAATAATATTATTGAAATGAGCAAATAAACAGATTGTCCAATTCTTTAATCAATGAAGATGCTATTGGAATAACAGATTTTACCATTTCATCCATCAATATCATCTCAATTGCTTTGACAATAGAGGGGTTAACATCTGAAATTGATCTCCATAGCCGGATGATAGACACTTTTAATGTATAATCATCCTTCATACTGTCCAATTCTTTAATCAAAGTGATGTTTCTATCTGCCATTGTCTCTATAACAGAAAGATAGATATACAATAATAAGAAAAACAATGGAAGAAAATTACAATTATGCAATAAAGTATAAGAACAAAATCAATAATGCAATAAAGTATATTCAAACATTCAAACAAAGAAAAGATAACTAAAAGACACATAAAAACACAAACTATATACCACTGTACAGAAATTTACCATTATGTCCCTGGAATATTAAAATAAACCATTTTCAATTATTAAAACACATAAAAATACAGACAGTTTACAATGATTCAACCAACAGTTTAAGCATGAAAGATCCTGTAAGTAGGTTGCTAGAACATTACTATAATAAATAAATTTGAAAATAAGCTTCCAAGTGAGTTTAGAAGTTTTATTTTCGTTGTCTTACACAATGAATTCACACTTGTCATATTAAGTTTTAATGTGACACCTACCACCAAAGGTAGGTTAACAAATATAAGCAATACTTGGTATAATTACAAAATATTTGTATTAAAAGGGTAATAAAAAGAACATATTCTTGAATTAAATAGGCTTTGCAGGATAAAGATTTCAAATAGTGTGACAATAGTTACAATCCTTTAGAAATTTGAATTGTTGAAATAATATAAGTAATGTTATTAACAAAACATTAGCAAACACCACCTACAGTGATGCTATAGTTTATAGATATGGAAATAAACGAATGCAATATACACAATGCAACAACCATTCGATCAATAGTAATTTCATGCTTTACAACGCTTTGTATGGAGTGTTTGAAATAAACCAGATATGCAAAACCCACATAAAACAAACCAGATGTGAAACAAATTAGATATGGAAAAATTAAACCTCATAAATAGAAAAGTGGTAGGCAAAAGAAGATTCCTAAATTAACATTCACAAACATCTCTATCTAAAATTGTGCAACAATAATTTAAATTAGAAGGGCAAAAATTGGTTTCTCTATTGGAATATGAACCGATTTAATAGGCAGATAAATTGAATGAAAAAAGATTTAGCATTGATATTAAATCAAAACTTATTATGAGTATAACAAAGATGTGAATAGGAAATTTAAGTAAATAAATGAATAATCTCATAGAAAATTACTAGGATGCGTCTTACTTACCCCTTGGATATATTTATAGAGAAATCTTTATCCTAACTCATCATTACAAACTAAATCTTTATTTTCTCCACCTTTGAAAATTACAATGCGATAGACTGTACATTTTTTTAAGTGAAATGTTACTATATATATATATATATATATATATATATATATATATATATATATATATATATATATATATATATATATATATATATATATATAAAGAAATAAATCTTTGTTTTCACCATCTAATATGGTACACATGACTTTCAGTGCTTATAATTTGGTAACAATGTAATAATTTACTTTAAACCAAGTCTTTATAATATCATCTTATTTAAAGTAAATTGACCTAAATTCTTTTTGAAGTAGAGTGTTAAAATTGAGTAACATTTTGAAACTATCAGGGTTAATATAACAACTTTTAAAAAAAATTGTGTGTGCGTTTGTGAGGTCCTTGTTTACAAAATTTAACAAAAACTATAACATCGTAAAATTTAAAACAAATTTTTGCATCTTAAAACACATTTTCCAAACATATTTATTAACAAATTCCCATTGTATCATAACTTTGTTTCACAGAATATTTCCCAAGATCAAAATACATAAATCCCATGCATGTGTAGGAATCATGCCGACGCCTTCCCGCGATCATCACTGGCACCTGAAACACATAACACATAACACTGTAAGCACAAAGCTTAGTGAGTTCCCCAAAATACCACACATAACACATACTAGCCACTCATGGCTATAACTCTGTGGGCCCTTGGGCCCTAACTCTATGGACCCTCTGGTCCTAACTCTGTGAACCTTCCAGTTCTAACTCTGATATACTCTGTTATACACATGGCATAAATCACACAGAAGTAATGCAGTGCAACACATCACACAAATAGCATACAATAACTCTGTCACATAACTCTAGTTACCACTCAAGGTAAAGTATAGTGAGAAGACTCACCTCAGATGTCTTGGTAAATCTCTGACTCAGTAGAAATACAATCTAGCCTCCACCTTATCACATAAAGTAATACTCTCATAAATATAACTCTCAGGACTAGACTCAACCCTCTCTTGGCACCCTTGGAAGGGTAAAAGACCATTTTACCCCTCCTTTGGCTCAAAGGCCCTCATTGTTGACCAACCCTAAAAGTCAACTCAAGTAAACGGTCAAACTTTGACCCGACTCGTCGAGTGCACTTGGGCAACTCGGCGAGTCTACACGTGTCCATTAACTCCCTAGTCTCGCTTGACATGTTGAGTCCCTCCCCTTGCTCGACGAGTCACACCTGACATGAATCGCGAGGCTACCTCGACTCAAGTCACCGAGTCTCAAGAACAACTCGACGAGTTCCGCCTTGTACTCCGGTCCCCTAATCCCTCTCTGACTCACAGAGTTATTTCCCCCAACTTGGCGGGTCTACTCGCTGAGTGATTTACGGGAAGCCCTAACCCTACTCGCCGAGTCTGCCCTAGAACTCGGCGAGTTCATGCCATGCACAAACTCAATTGACCTCCTGAGGTCAGATTTGTTCCTTTGGTCCATAGATCTAACCTTCCCAAGCCTGATAAACACGTAAAGCTTAAATCTTGACACTCATGGGACATCTAAAAGGTTCCACTTGGTGATTTAGCCCCAAAAATAACATCCTAAGCTTATGGCTCCCAAAACAACCCAAAAAGTTCCCAGGGTTAAGGTCTCTGGACCTCTTTGAGTCCAGATCCAAAGCATAAACTCGAGAAGGGACCAATTGCTCCACATATCCATTTTCTAAAGGGGTTAGAAAACCCTAACTCTAAGAATCAACACCAAAACTGAAGAAGGTCCGAATAAATACCTCAAGATAAAGTCTCTGAACTCTAAAATAACCAGAACCGCTCCTCCTTCAACCTCTTCTTGCTTTGGTCACCTCCTTCTTGCAATCACACAAACAAAATGATCAAAAGTGGCCTCTCCTTCCTCACAATCACTCTAGGCCTCTTAGGGTTTCTCTTTGGGGTTTGGTAGCCGCAAATGACGGCCCTAAGGGCCTTAAAATAGGTCCCAAACCTGGGATATTAGGGTTTCATTAAACAGCATGGACTCGCTGAGTCCACTCATGGACTCGCCGAGTTCAGTCATGAACTCGAATGAGAATCCACGACCTTACTCGGCGAGTCTAAGCACTAACTCGCCGAGTCCCTCCACAAAATTCAAATTAAATGAATAAAATAATATACCTGGGAATCCGGATGTTACAATTCTCCCCCACTAGAATCAGATTTCGCCCTCGAAGTCTCACTCAACAAACAACTCTGGATGCTGCTCATGCATCTTGCGCTCCGCTCCCAAGTCAGCTCTGACCCTTTCATATGCTGCCACTGGACCTGCACCAGAGGCACTTCCTTGTTTCTCAGAACCTTGATCTTCCGATCTGTAACTGCCAGCGGTCTCTCAACATAGTTCAGGCTCACATCCACCTGAATATCTTCTATTGGTACCACTGCCGACTCGTCAGCTATACACTTTTCTCAACTGCAACACGTGGAAAGTGTCATGAATCTGACCCAACTCTGCAGGTAGCTCTAAACGGTAGGCTACCCTGCCCACTCTTACGATCACCCTGAAAGGTCCAATATATCGAGGCCCCAACTTGCCCCTCTTCCTGAATTGGATCACTCCTTTCCAAGGAGAGACCTTCAGGAGCACGAAGTCGCCGACCTGAAGCTCGAGCTCGGACCGACGCTTGTCCGCATAACTCTTCTGATGACTCTGAGTGGTCAACAAACTCTGTCTGACCTGCTGTATCTGCTTAATCATCTAAAGCACGATCTCTGTACTACCCATCACACGTTGCCCAACCTCTCCCCAACAAATAGGGGTCCGACACCTCCTCCCATACAGCAGCTCAAAGGGTGGCATACCAATGCTCGAATGATGGCTGTTGTTGTAGGAAAACTCTGCCAAGGGAAAATACGTGTCCCAACTCCTGCCGAAATCCAACACGCATGCACGGAGCATGTCCTCGAGCATCTGAATCATCCGCTCGCTCTGCCCGTCAGTCTGTGGGTGATATGCGGTACTAAAGATGCAGCCTCGTACCTAACTCCTCATGAAATTTCTTCCAAAATATGGAAGTGAAATGCACATCTCGATCTGAGACAATCGAGATCGGAAATCCATGCTGCGATACCACCTCTCTCATGTACAACTCTGCCAGCCTCTTCGTAGAAGAGCTCTCGCTAATAGCAAGGAAGTGAGCGCTCTTCGTTAACCTGTCTACAATCAACCAAATTGCATCGACGCCACTCACAGTCCTCGGCAATTTGGTGATAAAATCCATAGTAATCTTCTCCCACTTCCACTCGGGAACCTCTAACGGCTGCACCTTACCATGCGGTCTCTGGTGCTCGGCCTTAACCCTACGACAGGTTAGGTACCTCTCAATGAACCATGCGACGTCCCTCTTCATACAGGGCCACCAATACTCCTTCTTCAGGTCCAAATACATCTTAGTGGCCCGGGGATGGATCGAGAACTTCGATCGATGTGCTTCTTCCATCACAATGGTACGCGTCCCGCCCACAAACGGTACCCAAATCCGATCCTGAAATGTCATAAGCCCCCAGCTATCGGTAACGAACTCCGATACCTGCCCGATAACTCGTTCCCTCTTCTGGTTTTCTGGTCTCACAGCCTCAGCCTGGGGCCCTCTAATGGTGTCCAACACCAGAGTCATCACTGTCAATCTCATGCAAACGTCCCGCATCGGGGTGCTTTCTGCCCTACGGCTCAGGGCATCGGCTACCACGTTAGCCTTACCCGGGTGGTACAGGATCTCGCAATCATAATCCTTTACCACGTCCAACCATCTCCTATGTCGCATATTCAAGTTGGGCTGATCCATCAAGTACTTCAGGCTCTTGTGATCCATGTATATGGTATAACGGACCCCATACAGATAGTGATGCCAGATCTTGAGGGCGAACACTACTGCTCCCAACTCTAGATCGTGGATGGGATACCTCATCTCATGAGGCTTCATCTGCCTCGATGCGTATGCTATCACGTGCTCCCTCTGCATGAGCACCGCTCCCAACCCTGATATCGACGCATCACAATATACCACGAAGTCCTCCATTCCCTCCGGAAGGGCTAACATCGGGGCTTCGCATAGCCTTTGGCGAAGTGTTTCGAAGGAGGCCTGCTACTCTGGGCCCCATGAGAAAGCAACACCCTTCCGGGTCAACTTGGTGAGTGGCACGACGATCTTGGAGAAATCCCTGATAAATCTCCGATAATAGCTTGCCAATCCTAGGAAACTCCTGATCTCTGTAGGTGACCTCGGCACCTCCCAACTCATCACCGCCTCAATCTTGGCCGGATCGACCAATATCCCTTTCTGGTTAACGAGATGCCCTAGAAACTAGACCTCTCGTAACCAGAAATCACACTTGGAGAATTTGGCGTAAGCCTCTCCGATCTCAAAACTCCAAGGATCTCTCTCAAATGTTCTTCATGCTGCTCTCTGGATCTCGAATACACCAATATGTCGTCAATGAACACGATCACCAAGCGATCCAACATTGGCCTACACACTCTATTCATGAGATCCATGAACACCGCCAGTGCATTGGTGAGCCCGAAAGGCATCACCACGAACTCGTAATGCCCGTAACGAGTCCTGAACGTTGTCTTCTAGATGTCCTCATCTCGCACCCTCACCTGATGATATCCCGACCTCAAATTGATCTTGGAGAACCAAGATGCTCCCTGTAACTGATCGAATAAATCGTCGATCCTCGGCAACGGGTAACGGTTCTTGACCGTCAGCTTGTTCAATTCCCTGTAATCAATGCACATCCGATGTGAGCAATCCTTTTTCTTAACAAAAAGGATAGGCGCTCCCCATGGCGAACTGCTCGGCCGAATAAACCCCTTCCCTAGCAGCTCCTGAAGTTGCGAGGATAATTCCTGCATCTTTGGAGGCGCAAGGCGATAAGGTGCCTTGGCGATAGGCGCAGCCCCCGGAACCAAATCGATGCTGAACTCAACCTGCCTCTTGAGAGGCACACCCGGTAAATCTTCCAGAAATACATCCGGGAACTCATGCACTATCGGAACCTCATCCACTGACCTCGGTCTTTCTGAATCAACCCTTGAATCCATCACATACGCTACAAATCCCTTATAGCCCTGCTGTAGACTTTACCTCGCCCTAGCGGCTGAACAAAATGCCGACCCAGAACGCGTACCCTCACCGTACACTGTAAGAACTCCCCCACCAAGGTATCGTATGGTCACCAACTGTCTCTCGTAGTCGATAACCGCTCCAAATTTGCTCAACCAGTCCATGCCCACAATGACACAGACATCTCCCATCGCAATAGGAACTAGATCAATCGGAAAACTCAATGATGAAAATCCCGAGTACACACCCTTGGATCACCTCGGTGGCATACACCGCTCTGTCGTCAGCTATGGAAACTCTCAGAGATCGACTTAACGCCTCTCGACTAATACTGATGTGTTGATTAAAAGCCAAAGATACAAAAGACCGACACCAAGGCATGTACAAAATTCACAAGAAAAGTACCTACGCATAACATAATATAAGCACAAAAGTAAATATATGAAAGAATACATACCAGCCACGACATCGGGCGCTGCGCGGACCTCCTCCGCAGTCAACTGGAAGGCTCTCCCTCGTGCCTTCAATACCTCGAACTTCATTGGCCGGCTCTCAGTAGCTTTGATAGCAGCAGGGGCAGATCCCTGAGGTGCTCCTTGGGTTGTCCCTCATAACTGTGGAAACTCTGACTTGCGGTGTCCGGTCTGATTGCAGTGAAAACATACTGCAAATCCCTTGGGGCAATCCTTGGCCATATGCCCCTCCTTGCCACATTTGTAGCAAGACTCCGCTCTACACACCCCATCGTGTCTCTTGCCGCACTTGCCACAAGTGCGGCCATTCTGACTCCCAGATCGCGAATCAGCGGGCTTGGCCTGCTTGGCTGCCGACTGAGACTGTGCCGGTCGCCGATCCCTCCCCTGAGACTCAGCCTCCTCCCTAGCCTGGGTCTCCAGCTCTATCTCCCTCTTTTGTGCATTTGCCTGAAGCTCAACAAATGTCTGGTACGTCGAGTTCGCCACGAACTCCCGTATATCCCTCCTCAAAATACTCAGATAGTGGCTCATACGTGCCTGCTCGGAGGACACGTGCTCTGGGCAAAACATCGCCTGCTCATGGAACTTCCTCGTAATCACTGTGCATAATCAGTACCCTGCTTGAGGGTCAGAAAGTCCTGGGCCAAACGCTCCCTCTCCACCTGGGGAACGTACTCATCTCAGAACATAGCAGTGAACCTCTCCCAAGTCACTGCAGCAAGCTCAGCAGGTGAATAATGCGCCGTCACAAACTTCCACCAATCCTTCGCTCCCAAGCGAAGCTGGTTCAATGCGAACTGGACTCTCAAGTGCTCAGGAGATGAGTAAGTAAAGAAACATCCCTCTATGTCTGATATCCACCTCATCGCTGCAATCGGGTCCTGGGTCCCATCAAACTCCGGTGGTTTTGTGTTGCTGAACTCCCGGAACAGCAACGCATCACCACCCTGCGGTTTAGCCGCAGCTACAGCTGCAGTGGCTGCAACAACAACAGCATCAGAAAGAGCAGCGTATCTCTCGTCGAATGTCTCTATCAGGGTGGTCTTGATAGACCCAAACATCTCTGGAATCTCATTGCGGATGGCAATAGCCACCTCATCATGAATCATATGGCGGAGCTCTTCGTCGCTCACACCCCCTCCACTGGTCCCTAGTCTGTGGCGTGTCCCTACCATGATGCCTCTCTGAAATATAACATAAAATATCATTTATTTGCTCGGATGAACACACACTCGATATCCCAACCCTACTTGATCTCTGGTACCCTAAGGATTCTTACTTGGGTTGTGCACTAAGCCAGTGCCTTCGGTAGTACGGGCCCAATACTACCGACCACACCGACTCAGCATTCAATCCAAGTCCTCCTCCCGGAGTCCCAAATCCCAAGTACGCTATTATCTCTAATCATGTGCTACTCACTAGCAGATCTCTCATGAGCTCCTTGCTACTATCTAAACACTCTCAAGCATCTCTAGCAGCAAAACCCCTAGACTAAGGCATCATATATCAGGCCACGCTAGTCCTAATAAGAATACCTAGTCTACTCTAGCATGCATAACATAATTCATCATATAGCATAGCATAACGTATCTTTTAACACTTATTGTAAGAGTATTTTGGGAAATCACCGTTCAGGTGCTGGCTGATCGTACACATGGCTCTGCTCTGTTTGTCTCCAAAACTCTTTTTACTCTTTAAAATTTTACTTTATTATCAAAATTCTCCTCAAATCCTTAGTTTGAGTTCAGATACGCCCGAAGATGCATCCGAATCCCTCAAACCAAGGCTCTGATACCAAATTGTATCATTGTAAAATTTAAAACAAATTTTCGCATCTTAAAACACATTTTCCAAACATATTTATTAACAAATTCCCCTTGTATCATAACTTTTTTTCACAGAATATTTCCAAGATCAAAATACATAAATCCCATGCATGTGTAGGAATTATGCCGACGCCTTCCCGCGATCATCACTGGTACCTGAAACACATAACACATAACACTGTAAGCACAAAGCTTAGTGAGTTCCCCAAAATACCACACATAACACATACTAGCCACTCGTGGCTATAACTCTGTGGGCCCTTAGGGTTTGGTAGCCGCAAATGACGGCCCTAAGGGCCTTTAAATAGGTCCCAAACCTGGGATATTAGGGTTTCCTTAAATAGCATGGACTCGCCGAGTCCACTCATGGACTCGCCGAGTCCAGTCATGAACCCGGATGAGAATCCGCGACCCTACTCGGTGAGTCTAAGCACCAACTCGCCGAGTCCCTCCACAAAATACAAAATAAATGAATAAAATAATATACTCTGGAATCCGGATGTTACAAAAACAATACATGAAATAACCAGTGAACTTGTAATTTTATTACCATAATATCAATTTACGTTTGATTTTTAAAATTTTGCATTATATCAAACACATATCTAATCAAAATTAACCAAAAGGTAAAGAAAAAACACAAATAGAACATGGCAAAAAAATTAAAGTATGATGATATATTTGGCTTAGAACTGAAACTGCATTTCTATTTTATTATATAATACACTGATGCCATTTGAATTAATACAAACAAAAAGAATACCCAAACATGCACAAAACACACACACAACACACAAAATCATAAAGATCCTATACGATGAACAAAGTTTATTAATAAACACACATTAGTTGGGTCTTTAGAGTCATTCAAAAAATAAAAATAAAAACAAATAATCAAGAGAATAGTTCCATTGACTTATTTGACTTACTGTAAACATTTACAGACAGAACAATCATAGGTTAAACAACAGAAATAGCAGCAGTAACATGCGAGAACATTGGGAAGGGACAACAATTATCGTTTTAATTGTATTAATTCCAGTCAAAGTTCAATACACTAACTCAAATTTGCCATGTTCTGTCAATGAGTGGGAAACAGAGACTTACAAAATACAATTTAGTTAGAGAAAACAAATACATATACACATTAAGAAGCAGAAACTTACCAAAAGGATTGAACTGTGTGATTGAATATTCGAAAACTGAATAATCGATGATGCAAAACCTTGGAAACACAATGCTGTAAAGAAATGTTTATATCATATATTTCAAGTATATATTGAGCAGATTATGATAAAATCGACATCGACATCGACATAGTATAATATAATAATTGACATAATAATTTCAATTAAATGTAATCGATTGATTGATATCATACCTAATATAAGAAATTGGATTCCATAATCACATTCTATTAATTGGGTATGTGCAGGATTTGAGTTAAAGAATACAGCTGTTATCACTGATAAAAATGGAAACAAAACAGAGCGTTATATGGATTCGATATCGAATTGTATTCAATGTGAAACCAATTAGGGGTATAATGGGTATTTAACTTTTACAAAATTCTGATGTTTTGAAGGGACACGTGGACATATGGTTTTGTTTATTAGATAGGGAGATTCCTTGGATGTATTTTGCTAGCTAAAAAAAATATAATGTAACATTTATAAAATTGATTTAGAACAATTATTAATAAATTTGGTTATATTTTTAAGGTTCGACCAGGCTTTTAAAAGATCCATCCTAAATTTTAATTTTTAGGAAAAAAGAAATCTTAAGCTCACTAATAGGTTAATGAAGTTCGATTTGAAAATGAAAGCTAGATATGGCTCGATTTTTCGTTCATTTGCTGCTAATATTTTTAACGAATTTATTATAGATGTTGGACTCTTTGATATTCCTCTGCCCAAATCTTGCACCGAATAATAAAAGTGCCCCATTGCTAGCCAAACATAATGATCACTCAGATCTTGAGATCCTGAAGATTACTCTTGTAATCTTAACCAATTGGATGATCCCAATCGCTTTCGAAGACACCCTTTTACCAAAGAAATCTTAAGGTGAATACAAATTTACCACCATCTTACCGCAACCTAGAGACCGGTAAATGCTATGGGCTACACTACAGTCCTAAAACACTCTTGCCACGACACAATTGTCCAAAACATTGCCGTCGATCCATCTGATTGGTCTCACCTAGGGTCGAGCACCCATTAGCAATGTCACCTGTTGACATGATCAATCCTTCTACGCTTGTAGCAACCCATACACCTGGAGCGATAACCCCATCGTACGGTTCCCCGCACGTGCCGTACTGACTCCAGCTTACTGGCCTTTCAAACGCTGTTCAGAAGTCTTAGGTCTCTTCCCGTGACCCTCCGCTAAATGCACCTGACCTAAACCTATCTTTCTGAGGTACTCCAAATTGATTTCCTGCCCTCGGGCTCTGGGATTCCTATCATTTAGGGTCTGGCACCCTGACACACTAACTAGCTCAATCGTCAATGGTAGAATTGCAATAGCTGGAGTAACCTCTTCCCTAAACCGGACTACAATCTACTCCCCAGACATAGTCTCCAATCCCGAAAGTGCAATAGGTCGCACAACCAATCCTTGTCGCCCGATACAAGAGATCTAAGGCGAACCGAACCTTAGCTCCTATAGGGCAGGGCTAGTGTGGAAAACACTTTCCATTCTCGTGAACTCAAAACTCTGGCAGTCCTTTCACTACTAGCTCACCACCAGAGCCAGGACCAAACACTAGTCCTTCCCCATGCATGCTCATCCTCATCTTGCAAAGCATCTATTCCCATGATCAAAGCATAACTAAGAATTCTCCTTTTGATAAGTTTCTTAGATTTTCCAAGACTCTTCCCGATTCGAGTATGGATCCTGTGCTTTTAGCAATATAGGCCTAATACTACCTTCCACACTTATCCACACTTTCCTCAGCAATCATCCCGGATCCTCCAAGTCACCATCTCAAACTGGCACTCCAAATGTTCGCTAACAGCACAACGAGATCCACTAAAGCATTTCCTAGGCCTTCCTAGGTTTTCGTCCTCATCCCTGAAAAACTCTCCATAATGCCAATTAGCTATGTCATGAATATAGTCACATGGAATAAAGTTCAGATAATCCTTCAAGTGAAAGACTAATCCCTACAACGGTTAGACTCAAATAAGAGTTGTGCAATATGGTCAAATCCATCACTCTGAGATTATTCAACCCTTACTAAATGTGACTTAACACATTCACTTAATAGCTAACTTACTGTTGGATTAGGTGTCTAAGCCCATACCTATAAGTGGTATGTACTTGACCCGAGAGTAACATGGTCCATTTGAGTTGCATATCACCAGGACAATTTGATAGGATGGACTTTTGAGAAAGGTTGTTTACGATTTGTTAATATATTATAAGTTCTAATATATTAATATAAATCATATGATTTAATTAGTATTGATCAATAATTAATTTGGAATTAATTTTGTGATCAAAAGAGACTAATTAAATATATGGGGATTGATTTGGTAAATTATTCATTCTTATGATGTGGGCCAATGATCCATGATTCCTTAGGTTGGGCTAAACCCATGTGACAACCGATGGATGATCCATGGAGCCCAAGGAATATAGAAGGTCATGCACATTATGGTTTACCTGGTGTAACCCTAATCTTGCCACACTATATAAGAAGCCCTTTAGCATCTAAAATTAACTACTAGATGTGCTAGTGTTCTTGGAGATCAATGAGCCGATTTTGGTGCAAGAAAATACTCTCTCAAAAGTCTCATTTGTTTTAAGTGTGTTGTGATTCCATTTGAGGTGCAACACTTGGGGCACTAAGTTCTTAAAGGCCAAACTCAAGAAGTTCTACAAGCTACAACAAAGAGGTAATTCTATAACTCTCTTTTATGTTGATTATGTCATTTTCATGCTAGTTGTAGGCTTAATGCTTTGGAAACAATATTGCATGTATAATTAAAGAAAACATAGATCCAAAGCATTTAGGGTTGTATCTATTGGATAAGGTGTCTAACTCCATAACTATATTTGGTATGTACTTGACCCGATTTGGTATGGTCCATTTGGGTTGCATGGCATCATAACAATTGGATAGACAAAATGAGAAAAAGGACACTTGTGATTTGTTAATATATTATAAGATCTGATATATTAATATGAAATCATATTATTTAATTAGTATTGATCAAGAACTAATTTGGAATTAATTTTGTGATCAAAATAGACTAATTAAATATATGGGGATTGATTTGGTAAATCATTCATTCGTATATAGTGACCTTATGATCTATGACTCATTAGATTGGGCTAGGACCCATAGGGTGCTCCACGGATGCTCCATGGAGGTTAAAATCCATGGATCATGGAGGAAATGAAAAGTCATGCACATTAGGGTTTGCATGGTGTAACTCTACATGTGACACATTATATAAAGAACCTCATAGTAACAAAAATTGGCCATGAAGACAAAAAGGTGAGGGCTAGCCGATTTTGTGCTCAAGTGTCCTTCTCTCAAGTTATTCCAAGAGTTGTAGTGTTGTGTGAAGCATTTGAGGCATCACATTTGGGGTGCTAGGCTCACTAGGTCTTAAGGAACCCAAGCTACAAAAGGTATGTCCTTCTACTAAGTTTTGTAATACATATACCCCATGATATGTTAGTTAGGATGAAAACCTTGGGAAATGAATGTTTGCATGTATAATAGAGAAAACATAGATCCAAGGTTTCTAGGGTTGCGTGTATACCATAGGAGTGTTAGAATGCTCAAAACCCATCAGTGGTATCAGAGCCTAGACTTGATTTTAATGATAGTTGATGCATAATCCTAGAAAAAGTCGAATTTGTGCTCACTAATCAGTAGACTCGCCGAGTCCATGGGGGGACTCGACGAGTCCAAGTGAAAACTCATCCAACTCGTCGAGTAGGTTCTTGCACTCGGCGAGTAGGAGTCCCTGTGTACATAATTTTGAGTTTTGTTGATGGAAATGGACTGAAATCATTACCCTAAACTGTTTTATACTTGTAAAATATGTTTTTGATGTGGTAATGATTATGCTAATCCATTTTCAATGTTTATTATCAAAGTTTCAAGTTTTATATATGTTTATGTGATTCTTGAAAATTGTTGATATGAATGTTCATGCTTACGAGTTTTGGTAGATCATAGGAATTATTTGCAAATTGTTTGTTAGTGTAATTCTTGATCTAAATGCTAATTAATGGACTCCATAGCTTGTCCTCAAGTTATGGAATTCTAAAAGTCTTTTCTTTAAAACCAGTACGACTCATAAGTTATAGAAATAAAAAGTTTTGAATAGTTTCAAAACTTGCGCTCAAGTTTTGGAATTTGTAAAGTCACTTTAGAAAACTTTAATTCCGAGCCCCATAATTTTAAAAGTTTAAAATTCAACCCATATACTGTTATAGTATTATAAGTTGATAATATATATATATATATATATATATATATATATATATATATATATATATGTATCAGATCAAGTCAGTTTTATCGTTAGTAGGCCTCATTCACGAAGTCGGTCTATAAAAGAGGTATAAGGTTGTTGCCTATAAAATGGCAGCTTATTGGGTGTCCACTCTCACCCACCGCTTCCTTGACTGGTGGAGGGTCATTAGCTGAACGGGTAGGACAAAGACTATAATTCTCATTAAAAGTATAATGATGAACATAAAGTAACTAAACCTTTTATAAATTCCCAATCTTAGTTACTTTAGGAAAATGTGAAGTTGATGCTAACCCGTGAAATTACACTTTGCACCTTGCTAAAGTCGTTAGTGGAGCGTGTGTTGTTAACAGACACACTAACATTGACTTAACAAGGATAGCAAAGGGTGGCTTAATGTTTATCATAGATTAGTGGAGCGTGTGTGGTTAACTGACACATTGATTAGGTGATAAAATTAAGAGTACCAAGTTAATTTGCATGACTATTCACACCTTGTTTGTGATCCTTGGTATCCCAGTCACAAACTTGAAGGGAATAATCGAGATTTAAACATGCCATTGAATTGTTCAATGGATCTCAAAAGATCTAGGAGTTTCAATCCAATTAAAACCTAATAATCTATTTCATTTTTCATAGTGGAAATTGGTAAATCGTCATTTATCTACCTTCAAATATTTTGTAGCTTGGATTACAACATCCCTCTTCCAAGTTATAAAATATTGTGTTGGGTCCTAGCCTTAATATTTCATTTGGGTGTCTTATTAAGGATTCTATATTTAATCTAAACTTGTCTTTCTTCCTTTTTCAGATGTCTTCCAACAATGCTGCTTCTGGTTCAAACCCTACCGGTTCCTTCTTTCTCATGAACCTTTATGGGAGAGTCATCTTTGATGGAACTAATTTCAATGATTGGATTAGGAACATAAGGATGGTCACTCATTATGAGGACAAGGAATATGACCTCGACAAGGAGCTTAAGGTCATCGATGAGTCGTCTGCTACTCCCGAGGAGATTGCTGAGTACACTAGCCATGAGAAGGATGCCACTAAGGTGTCTTGTATCATGTTGGCTACCATGACAGCAGAATTCTAGAAATCCTATGAAGATTTCTGCCCTTATGAGATGCACCTTGACTTGATGGAAAGATACCATCAGAGTGCTCGTCAGGAAAGGTATGAAATCATCACCTCCATGATAACAAAAAAAATGAAGGATGGAAAGTCTATCATGGGCCACCTGCAGAAAATGCAAAGATTCGTGGACCGATTGCTTAAACTGAATGTTAACTTTGATGAGGAGCTAGCAATAGACATTATTCTACACTCCTTACCCTACTGTTATGATCAGTTTCGTATGACTTATCATATGAACAAAGAGGAAGTTACGCTTAGCAAAATTCAAGGACTTTTGAGGACTGCTGAAAGTAGTCTCAAAGGTAAGAATGTTGTTCCTACTCCTACTACCACTCCTGTCCTGACAATCGGGAAAAGTAAAGGGAAGAAGAGGAAAACCCCTTCGAAGGGTACCAAGGGGATAGTCTCTTGATGGCTCCTCTTTGAGTGGAACTAAAGGTGGTTCTGCCACTCCCTCTTCCAACCTGAAGGATGCACAATGCTTCTACTGTCAGGAAAAGGGGCACTGGAAGCGAAGCTGCCCCAGGTACTTGTAGGATGTTAAGGATGGGAAAGTTAAACCCACCCATGCAGGTATTTACACTATATTGTCTAATAACTCACCACATACTAATTCTTGGGTCCTTGATACAGGGTGTGGAATTCACAATTGTTCTGATTTGCAGGGCGTAAAAAGAAGTAAGGATGTGGAGCACAGGAAGATAAACTTGATCATGGGGAATAGGAAAGCTTCACATGTCACCAAGATTGGAGTTTATTCTTTGTTGCTTAGAAGTGGGTTAATATTAGATTTGAATAAATGTTGTTACTCATCTGAATTGGCGAGAAATATTATTTCCTTTCATGGTTTGTATAAACAAGGATTTACTTTTTCATTTGATAATGAATGTGGTGGTATTAATGCTTTTTATAATGGTATTCTTTATTTTAAAGCATTACTTTGTGATAGTGTATATGAACCTATGTCGGTTGTAGACACCTTAGGAAATAATGTATTGCATATTGATTCTTCCACTAGTTTGGATAAGGCATCCTTGTGGCATTATCATCTTAGACATGTCAACAAGAAGAGCATATGCCAACTCTAAAAGGCTGGAGTCTTGGAGTCATTTGACTTAAAGTCAGATGATAGTTGCGAATCTTGTTTACTTGGAAAAACAACTAAGTCACCCTTCATTGGTACTTGTGCCAGGGGTGAAAGTTTGTTGGATCTCATACACACCGATGTGTGTGAGCCCTTCAGAATCGCCACAAGGGATGCTAACCGCTTCTATGTGACTTTTACTAATGATTAAAGTAGATATGGTTATATCTACTTAATCAAGCATAAGTTAGAAACCTTTGAGAAATTCAAAGATTTTAAAAAAGAAGCGGAGAATCAGTTGGGCGGGACAATAAATATGCTCCGATCTGATCGGGTTGGTGAGTATCTTAGTATCAAGTTCCTTGACTATCTTAAGGAATGTGGAATTGTTTCACAATTGACACCTCCTAGGACACCATAGTTGAATGGTGTGGCTGAGAGGCATAATCAGACCTTGTTGGACATGGGTCGTTCCATGATGATTCAAGCTTTATTGCTAATCTCATTCTGGGGGTATGCCTTAGAGACTGCTGCCCATATGCTTAATCTAGTCCCTACCAAAAAGGTAGCCAAAACACTTCACGAGATGTGGACTGGGAAAGTTCCCAATTTAGATCACATCAAGATTTGGGGTTGCGAGGCTTTTTTGAGACGCGAGACTCACGACAAGTTAGAACCTTAAAGTGAGAGGTGTATATTTCATCGGCTACCCATAGAGATCCTTTGGTTATCTCTACTATAGACTGAGTGACAATGATGTGTTCACGACGAGGAGAGGAGTCTTTCGTGAAAGAGAGTTCATAAGCCCAGGAAAAATTGGGAGGAAAATTGATCTTGAAGAAATTCAAGTGTCAAGCGGTGAAGGAACCTCAAACACTAGCAATCAACCTGAGGAGGAAACACCTGTTGAGCCGATTGATGAGTCTGTACCTCTGAGGCGTTCTACTAGAGTTAGGAATGCACCTAAGCATTATTATGGTTTCCATATTACTACAGAAGGTGATGCATTTATCAGTGATAGTACACTGATATATTTGGATGAACCTAACAACTTTAAGGAAGCCTTTAAGGAAGCCATGGCAGGCCCTGAATTTGCCAAATGGAAAGAGGTTATGGACAGTGAGATTCAGTCCATGTATGAAAGTCAAATTTTGAACTTGGTTGACAATGTACTGGGTCGTAAGACAATCGGGTGCAAATGGATCTTCAAGAAGAAGAACGACATGGATGGGAATGTACACACTTATAAGGCATGATTGGTTGCGAAGGGCTTTACTTAAACTCCAGGAGTTGACTATGATGAGACCTTCTCATCAGTAACGAAGATTAAGTCTATTAGGGTTATGCGGACCGTTGATGCATTTCATGATTATGAAATATGGCAAATGGATGTCAAAAATGCTTTCCTTAATGAAAAGTTGGCACAGGATGTTTACCTGAGTCATCCAGAGGGTTTTGTCAATGAAAAGTACCCTAATAGTGTGTGTAAGCTTGAGAAATCTATCTATGGATTAAAACAAGCATCTCGCAGATGGAATATTTGTTTCGATGAGAAAGTCAAAGAGTTTGGCTTTTCGAGGAGCGAGGATGAGTCATGTGTATATGTTAAGGCTAGTGGGAGCATAGTTAGTTTTTTGGTATTATATGTAGATGACATACTACTCATAGGAAATGACATCCCAACCTTAGAGGAGGTTAAGTCCTAGCTTAGGAAGTGTTTCACTACGAAGGACCTTAGAGAAGTTGCCTATCATAGGGATAAGGATATTAAGAGTCAGGAGTAAAAGACTAACTGGACTTAGTCAATGTACCTAGTTGGGTAAGGTGCTAAATTGGTTCAGCATGCCGGATTCCAAGAAAGGTGACTTACCAATCAAGAGTAATGCCAAACTGAGTAAGACTCAGAGCTCGAGTACAGAGGCTGAGATAGTTGAGATGAGTCGAGTACCATATGGTTCCGCTGTAGGCTCGATCATGTATGCTATGACTTGTACCCGCCCTCATGTGTCCTTTGCTTTGAGCATGGTCGGCCGATATCAAGGGAATCCTGGAAAGGCTCACTAGACTGTGGTGAAGAACATTCTCAAGTACCAACAGAGGACTATGGATTGGGTCCTTACCCTTGGTGGGAGTGATGACTTGAGAGTAGTAGGGTATGGTGATGCTAGCTTTCAGAATGATAGGGATAATTTCCTCTCTTAGTCGGGCTGGGTCTTTACCCTAAATAGAGGAACAATTACTTGGAAAAGTTCCAAGCAAGAGATAGTAGCTGATTCAACTTGCGAATCAGAGTATATAACAGCGAACAAGGTGGCGAAGGAGGAAATATGGCTGAATAACTTCATTGGAGACCTTGGAGTTGTACCAGCTATAAAGGAGCCCCTGGAGATTTTTTGTGATAACGAGAGTGCAATTGCCTTAGCCAAGGAACCAAGGCATCACGGAAGATCCAGACACATCTACAGAAAATACCATTTTATTAGACATCGAATCAAAGGACTCCTCGTGGCAAAGAGGGTATCATCAGATGAGAACCCAACAAATCCCCTCACGAAGGGACTGTGTAGGGTTAAGCATTTACAGCATGCGAGGCGCATTGGGTTGAAGGATGATATTAGTTTTAGTAGTTAGATAGATTTTGAAACTTGTAATAGTTGAAATGTAATTGACATTTGATGTTTAAATAAAAGGTGTTTTTATTTACTAGTATGGTACTATCTTGTGTCAATCATTTACTATTGTTACATTTTTCATGTTTTGACTTCCAAAATAATTATGTTATGGTATATAATATTATTCAAAACTATCCACAGTCGATCATCCTTTGGAAGTAGGTATTGAAATAAGACTTTTATGAATTGGATTTGTAGATTTTTCTGAATTGTATTAGACATAACAATTGTTGCTGCAACATTTATGAGTGCTCATAAGTTCTGAGTATTGGAATCAACCCACGCTCACGTGTTTCACTTCATGGAATTTTGTTTCGAGTGATCATGAGACGGTAATATCATATAAGTCTTCAAACCAAGAGATATGAGTTGTTTGACTATGAGTTGGTTGTACATTGATAATACGAAAACGCATCAGGAACTTGATGTTATAAAACGTGTTGTTGTGTACAATTTGATGATTAGTTAGTACAAGCATATGAGTTGAATTTTATCTGTTCCTTTTAGTCCTTGGAGGATTAAAAGCGATATCTTGGGCCCCTCGATGATTTTGTTTGGACCTATGTACCGAGCCCGGTCTGGACTTAATTGATGCGTTCGATTAAGTTCTATGTCAAACAAGTCGAAAATCAGGAAACAACTATTGGACAATAAGTACGACGTTGTTCCATGTATTTGTTCGGCTGATATCTCGAACAGAGGATTATATGGTCACTTATCCTAAATGGCATGTCATCTTAGTTCCGCGAGACTTTGAAAGATCTACGATTGCTAGGTGGATCCTGAAGTCGTACTTGCAAATATAGTTATTAGACTTATCCAAGTGGGATACTGTTGGATAAGGTGTCTAAGTCCATAACTATATTTGGTATGTACTTGACCTGATTTGGCATGGTCCTTTTGGGTTGCATGGGATCGTAACAATTGGATAGATAAAATGAGAAAAGGGAAACTTGTGATTTGTTAATATATTATAAGCTCTAATATATTAATATGAAATCATATTATTTAATTAGTATTGATCAAGAATTAATTTGGAATTAATTTTGTGATCAAAGAGACTAATTAAATATTTGGGGATTGATTTGGTAAATCATTCATTCTTATATAGTGGGCTTATGATCCATGACTCATTAGATTGGGCTAGGACCCATAGGGTTCTCCATGGAGGTTAAAACCCATGGATCATGGAGGAAATAAAAAGTCATGCACATTAGGGTTTGCATGGTGTAACCCTACATGTGACACCAGTCTTGGCCAAGGCAGTCGAACACCGGGATGGTAGTTCGTTTCCCTCGCTGAGGTACGAATATCCCCCACAATCTGCTCACTCAATCACGACCAATCAGGACATAACAAAAATCTTAGGTGATGCTCAGAGCTGACATCACCAGACAGTTAGTTAACATGGGCGTGATTCATCTAGTCAGAGGAGGCCACATTTCACGCTTATCAGATGAGGTCCTCACGATCCGTTAGAAGTAGGTATAAAAGGATCTCTTCCACCTTAAGGATGGGATCCACCTTCTCTCACAAAAAGATTACCCTAAAATTACCTATCTCAAAAATCTTACTTGATCGTCAGAGTGATGTCCCGGGAGAACACCCAGACGTCCTTTAACGATTCTTCTATGTGTTGTGTTCTGAGGACAACTCTCAAGGCAGATCCATCATCCGACATCTAAACCCCGTGAAACGTGTCACAACAGATATCTTCTGCTTCCTTATGGGCAGTTATAAAGAATTTGTTCCGTGTTGGAATTTTGACTTGGGATTTGGGTAAGTAACATCTTGGATGGATTTTCTGCTATTGTTGGGATTATATTATCAAGAAGTGTAATATGACATTCTGCACGCTGGAAGTCTTCAATGAATCATTAGAGGGTCATATTTTGTTATGTTGGGTTCCAGTGGGTTCCAGTGTGTTCCATTGTCTATCCTGGTCCTTGGCAGGATCAATTCAGGGGTATTGCTTGGAGGATCTTTGTCCAGGGTTGGCATGATAGTGTTGGATTAGGTGTCTAATCCCATAACTAGTTTGATATGTACTTGACCCGATTATGAGCATGGTCCTTTTGGGTTTACTTCACCATAGCAACTGATAGGATGAATTATGGAGAAAGAGGATTAATTGTGATTTATTAATATATTATGTGAATAATATATTAAAAGAGAAATCATATTGTTTAATTAATATTGATCATGAATTAATTTAGAATTAATTTTGTGATCAAAAGAGATTAATTAAATCAAGGGGACTGATATTGTAATTATAAGATAATTGCAATTAGGTTGATGGATCACCATGGAATAAAGGTTTGACATCCCAAAAATCAAGGCCAAAAATTTCATTTTTAATTAAGTGGTTTATAAAATAACTTATCAAGACATTACGAAAATTATGTCAATACATAAAACCGTAGTGTCATGTCTCAAAACCATAACATCAAAAGTAATGAAAAATCAGAGTACAATCCCAAAAACCCAAAGTGGAAACCATGTGTGTGTGTGATGCGCTGCTACACCGCCGACTCCTTCCCCTTCGACGGAGAGGTACCTGAAACCAAAACCAAAAACTGTAAGCATAAAGCTTAGTGATTTCCCCTATCATACCGCATACCATATAATATCATCAGTATCTTTCAACAGGTAACTGGCATCGGTATCTTTCAACCGGTAACTATCATCGGTATCTTACAACCGGTAACCGCCATCGGTATCTTTCAACCGGTAATTGCCATCGGTATCTTTCAACCGGTAACTACCATCAGTATCTTTCAACCGGTAACTAAGGACTATTTCACCCCTACCACTAGCATACAATAGCAAGATATAAACATACAGTCAGGCATATCGGGGTACGGACCTACCCCTTGGTCCTAACGACCTATGCAAGGGAAAGACTATTCCCTGTCACTACCACTGACACATATATCATATCACGCAGGCATATCTCCTGAACAAATCACATAACCAAACCAAGATAATTATCATAAAGACAATTATCTACTAAATACCCATGTTGGTGGGTCGGCATTGTGGCCTTAGACCCACCCCCACTGGAAGGTAACTCACCTCGATGTCGTGTAGTGTCTGAACCGTCCTCTGTGCGAAGTTCGACTCTCCTTGACTCCTTAATCCCTACACGACAATCCTCATGTCATCAAATAGAAAATATGACCCTAGCCAGGGTCAATACCATAACCAGTCAAAGCCAACACCTAGTTGACATGACTCGCTGAGTTGGTCTACCAACTCGTCGAGTCCATGCTCCACTAACCTGATCAAACCTCGACTCCACTCGTCGAGTCTAGCAAGAACTCGTCGAGTTCTCCTTTCATCCAAGCCATTGAGACCATCTTCATCCGACACACCAAGTTCTTCTTTCATCTCGGCGAGTTCATCTCCCTCCTAGAAATGTCGCTAGTCTATGACTCGTCGAGTTGTATGAACAACTCATCAAGTCCATCATCAATGGTTGGGAGATTTCCTTGGATTCGCCAACTCTATTTTTACACTCGCCGAGTCCCATGATTCCCAGGTCCCTTTACGTGTCTAAGCATCTATGGGACTTTCTTTCCAAACAACTGGTCCATCCACAGAAAGGATTTGGTAGTCAATACACACTGACTCGCCGAGTTCCAAGAACAACTCGTCGAGTCCCTGCTTGATCCTTGCTATACAGTTGATTTAAATGGGTCTTAACACATCAAAACCATAGATCTAGCCTCCTAATGGCCATTTTATACGTAAAGTTCCAAACTTTGTACACATGCATGAGGTTTTTGGCTCAAAAATCCATAAAAGGTGCCCTACAATGTGCATGGGGCTCTCATGGCCATAAAGTTGGCAGCTTTATGCCATGAAACCCCTCCAATGACTGAAATATGAAAGTAGAACCCCATGAATCACTTCACAAATCCGAAAATAGCTTGGGAAACCCTAAATGAACCCAAAATCTAGGCCCTAAAGATGAACAACCAAGTGGAAGACCAAAACTGGGGGCATTTACCTTGATTGAGCTAAAGATGGAATAAGATCTCTGGATCTTCAAGCCCTAACTCGAATTCCTAAGCTTCTTCCTTCCTTTCAAGCTTCACAAACCACCCAAAAGCACCAAAATGGCCTTCACACAAAAATGGTTAGGGTTTCGATATACAGCTTCTTGGGAGAGATAGGGATGAAGGAGGCTGAGTTAAGTCGTTTAAATAGGGTGCAAACCCTCAGATTTAGGGTTTCCTCAAACAACACCTACTCGCCGAGTTAGTCTCCCGACTCGTTGAGTAGATCACTTAAAATGCCCGCGGATCACGACCATACTCGACGAGTTCGGTGTCACACCCCGAACCAGACGATGGAAACGTCCGGGGGCTTGTGCGTGACTTCATCTTGAAATATCATTACAGAGAATATAATTGAAACATAACATCATCATCACACATGTAATATAACAACATTCATTGTTTACATCGAGTATTGTATTTGAATATTACATGCCGAAATAGTAAGAGTATGATGAAACAAAATATCACACAATATCCATTAGTTTGTTTCGTTCATCCGGCTTCAACGGTTTCCTGAGAATACAAGTTATTTTGAAAAACGGTCAACATAAAATTTTGGTGAGTTCATAAGCATGTTTGTGAAAATGATTTGTATAATTTTGAAAACCACCAGAAAACCCGATATTTTCTGCAAACTGTTTAGTATGTTTGTGTCAGATCTTGTATTAATGCATGTATGTTATTGTTTATTTAACTAAAAGGGTAAAAAGAATGTAGAGAGAATGTAAAGAGCATGTAAAGAGAATATTCCTAGACAACCCGTTGTTGTCTGTAAAAGAGAAAGTTGCCATACCAACCCCCGAGGTTGAGTACTAGTAAGAGTATATTTTCGAGTAATCCAAGAGAAAAGAGAATGGTCTTCCGTAAACTTCATAACGTTAATTACTCTAAGCGAGACGTCATAACCATACTAAATAATGACAATTTCACCTGTCTTGGCGTTGTGGACGCCGACGGAAAATAGAATAAGGTTTTCGTCACCCTAGACTGAGTTAGTCTAACTGTAGCGAACAGCTTAGGTGTGGGGTGTCATCCCCGTATAGATCTATACAAAAATCCTCGCTCTCCCTTCAAGAGACTCTGGTTATAAGTACAGGCTACAATCGTACACTTAATAGGTGCCAACCGATAAAAACTCACTAGATCCTTAATCGAATTTACACGAAGAAAAATGTATAAACTCATTCTAGGTCCAATGATCCATGTAAGTGAACCACTAAGGCATCACTAAACATGAAATCATTTCAAGGTCCAATGAGATTATATAGCATGGGCCCGAAATATAAGTGAAAGGACAACTAAGGCCCATTTCACATGTAAGGTATTTATAGGCCCAAATAGCACGCAAATAGTATCCAAGGTCCGTCTCACATGTTAATGGGTCAATGAGGCCCAACAAACATATAAATAGTATACACGACCTATCACACATAAAAATGGGCCACTAAGGCCCGATAACCTAGAAAATGATCAAATTAATCCGTTTGCTAGTTTATCGTTGGTTTTGGTTCTAGTATTCACTTAAATAACATAAAAGTCCACTTTTTGTAAAAATGACGTTCTTGGCCAAAATAAGCCAAAAATTTACAATTAAGGCCCAATTTTGTAAGAATAATACTTTAGTCTCTATTTTGTTCAAAACTTGTGTTAATGACTAGTTTGTGGTAAAAATAACCTTTTAAACCCATTTTTGTCAAAAATATCAATTTTGGCTTGATTTTTGTGAAAACACACAATTTTCTGGTTTTGGGCTTTTCAGAGCTAGTCGTTAGAAAATTTGTAGAAAAATCATCGTAAGTCTAAATTTGGATCTGTAAATTTTGGAAGTTTGGAAATTTTGTCTACTTTGTTTGCAATTTTTTCAAATAATTTTTAATGGCTTCTAAAAAGTGTGAAACTGCTCACCTTCACAGGCTGGTCCGAAAATATTTCAAATATGATTGACAGTTTTGTAAAATTCCCCCAAAACTGTACTTTATCCACGTGAGAGTAGGCATTTTCAAGGTATAAATCTGAACTTTATCCATGTAAAACAGTTTTGAAAAATATTTCCATTAAGAGGGTCAAAACAGTCCGAGATTGGACCAAAACTTTTCTGTCAAGGGCTGTTTTATGAGTTTAAATTATAGATCTTAGAACACAACACTCATTTTTGCTATTTAAAGTGTATAAATCCCAGATCTACTAGTTTATATCTAATATATGTGATAAAACATACTTTTCTCAAAGTTCTTATGAAGATCCAAGTGATAAACTTCAAGTTCTTAACATATTTTTAGATTAATGAAGAAATCAACACATAATCACCAAATAATTCATGGAAAACACACATACTCATGCATATACACATAGATCTACACATAAGACTTGTATTCTCCCCCAAAAACCAAGTAAAAATCGAAAATAAGGGGTATGAAATCACCTTAGCTTGGATATTTCGGTTAAGAAGAAGAATGGAAGAAGATGATGTGATTTTTGGTCCTAGTAAGCTCCTTGGGAGGTTTTTGGGCTTGGATGGGGTCTGAGATGTAAGATCACGAAATTTCATGAGTTAAGAGGAGATTTTTGAAGTAATAAGGAAACTAAACCATGGATCTAAGCAAAAACTTACCAAGGATGATGATTTTGGTGAAGAATCCTCTTGAAAACATCCACAAATCTCGAAATTTTGATGGAAGAAAGAGGAGTTCTAGTGAAACGACCCAAAAATACGACCCAAAAATTTTGTTTTTCAATGTAATCAAAACCATAATCTGAGTATCATAACATAAAAACATACGCGATGTATCCCAAATCATAATAAAATACTGTGCGGAAAAACTGTATCATACTATATCAAATCAAGACAACTAAAACCATCCCCAGGATAAAAGCTAAGCTGTGGTGTGTGCGATGCTATCACCCCGAGCTCTTCCCTTTGCTTGCGGAAGTACCTGAAACCAAAACTGAAACTGTAAGCACGAAGCTTAGTGAGCTCCCCCAAACTACCACATACCATACAGTATCATATAAACACATATTGGGCCTGGCCCACTGCATCGGGCCGAAGCCCGGAAACTGCATCGGACCGAAGTCCGGAACTGACTGGGACCTTGTCCCCTGCATCGGACCGAAGTCCGGAACTAACTACATCGGACCGAAGTCCGGAACTAACTGCATCGGACCAAAGTCCGGAACTAACTGCATCGGACCGAAGTCCGGAACTATCTGCATCGGACCGAAGTCCGGAACCGACTGGGACCTTGTCCCCTGCATCGGACCGAAGTCCGGAACTGACTGACTGAACATGGCATAGCATAACACATCATCTAGCATGAACACATATACTGCATACTACATCGGGCCGTAGCCCGGAACACATAACACTTAACACATAAAACATAGCATACAAATCCTGTCTGAGCCACGAAGGCATCAAACATACTAGCTACTGCATCGGACCAAATTCCGGAAACTACTGCTAACTGAACGGGCCGGCATTGTGGCCTTAGACCCGTCCCTACTGGAAGGAGACTCACCTCATAAACTGGCTGCTGAGTGTGTGGCTCTGGAAGCTAACGGCTGCTGCTCCTGTATCTCCCCGGCTACAAGTCCATAAACACACTCAATCAAATACTAAACACTGCACTTGGGTAAAATGACTCTTTTACCCTTGGTCAAAGTTACTCTCATTTGGACTGACTCGCCGAGTTGGGCCACCCAACTCGCCGAGTCCTACTCTCACTTTTCAATCCTACTCGCTGCTACTCGTCGAGTATGGCATCGGCTCGACGAGTACCCTCTTGATCCAAGAACTCAGACAATCTTCATCCGACTCGCCGAGCCGTATGAACATACTCGACGAGTTGTTCTTGATCTTAAGAAGATTGCCTTGGACTCGCCGAGTTGTATGAACAACTCGCCGAGTCCCTCCATTACTGAGTCTACCTTCAACTCGCAGAGTCCACTCTCTAACTCACTGGTTCCACTCAACACTGCTAAAAATGAAGGAATCGGGGACTCGCGACTCAACTCGCCGAGTCGTTATTCCCGACTTGCCGAGTTGCCGCCATGCAACTGTTTTTCACCCGATTTTGCTTGAATCCAACACATACAAGTGATAGATCTGAGTCCAATAAGCTGGTTTACCACGTAAAGTTTCCAACTTTACGTGTACAACACATGAATAAGGGGAAATAAGGCTAAAAGATGCATAAAAGGGATAGATCTAGGGTTAATATGCAAAGTATCCTCATAAAGGCAATAGATCTGGACTATGGGACTTCTCAATGAATAGATCCAAGGTTATCTCGGCTTATTAGGGCGTTCATGAAAGCACAAGGCTTGGAACAAGCATCAACTAGTTCTTAGAAGAGTTCTAATGGAGGTTTAAAGCATAAAACAAGAGGGGAATCCGAAAATACCTCCAAATAACTCAGATTTGCCCTTGGATCTTGCACAACTCTTCTTCTCCTTGCTCCTTTCTTCTTCTCCTTCTTCAAGCCTTCACAAATCACACAAAATCACTTATAAACTCTCAAGGATGAACTAGGGTTTTTCTCACAGTGTTCTCAGGGTGAAGGAGGCAAGAATGGGGCTATAAGGTGGCTTAAATAGTGGGCAACCCGAGGATTTAGGGTTTCACCCAGACGGATGGACTCGCCGAGTCTCCAGCTAACACGTGCTCGAAGTCGCGACCCTACTCGGCGAGTCAGGCTATGAACTCGCCGAGTCCCTCTTGCAAATCTTTAAAACAATTACTAATAAATTAACATACCGGGAACGGGTCGTTACATTTCTCCCCCACTTATCTCAGACTTCGTCCTCGAAGTCTGCTACGGCTGGATCTGCAAATATCTCCGGGTAGTGCGCTCTCATCTCCTCCTCAGCCTCCCACGTCCATTCAGACCCCTTCCGGTGCTGCCACTGTACCTTCACTAGCTGAATTACCTTGTTCCTCAAAGTCTTGGCCTTCCGATCCAGAATCGCGACCGGTCTCTCGATATAATTCAGGCTGCTATCAACCTGAATATCCTCTAGGGGAACGACTGCTGACTCATCCACCAAACACTTCCTCAACTGCGACACGTGGAAGGTGTTGTGGATCTGACTAAGCTCCTCAGGAAGATCTAACCGATAAGCAACCCGACCCACCCGGGCCAAAACCCTGAAAGGACCAATAAATCTGGGGCCCAATTTGCCCCTCTTCCGGAACCTGATGACACCCTTCCAAGGTGAGACCTTCAGAAGGACCATATCTCCCACCTGAAACTCCAAGTCCGAACGCCTCCGTAGCTTTTCTGCCGACTCTGCGCAGTCTGCAACCTACTACGGACCTGCTGGATCAACTCAGTCGTCTTGAGCACCACTTTTGTGCTCCCGATGATTCGCTGACCGACCTCACCCCAACAAATCGGGGTCCTACACTTCCTCCCATACAGCATCTCAAAAGGAGGTCGATCAATACTCGCATGATAACTGTTGTTATACGAGAACTCCGCTAACGGAAGATACGTATCCCAACTGCCCCTAAAATCTAGAACACATGCCCTCAACATGTCCTCAAGAGTCTGAATCGTCCTCTCGCTCTGCCCGTCAGTCTGGGGGTGAAAAGCGGTGCTGAAATGAAGACGAGTACCCATCTCGTCGTGGAACCGCTTCCAGAATCTGGATGTGAAACGGACATCTCGGTCTGACACCACCGATACCAGCACTCCATGACGTGCCACAATCTCTCGCACATAGATATCGGCTAACTTTTCCGCCGATATACTCTCCTGAATCGGAATAAAATGGGCACTCTTCATCAACCGATCCACTACTACCCATATCGAATCCACTCCGCGTGCGGTCCTGGGAAGCTTGGTGACAAAATCCATGGAGATGTCCTCCCATTTCCACACGGGAATGTCTAACGGTTGCATCTTGCCGTGAGGTCTCTGGTGTTCCGCCTTGACCTTCCGGCAGGTCAAGCATCTCTCAACAAACCAAGCGACGTCCCGCTTCATGCAGGGCCACCAATAATCAGGTCGAAGATCTCGATACATTTTCGTCGCCCCTGGGTGGATAGAAAACCGAGACTTATGAGCCTCGTCCATCAATACCTGCCGTACTCCACCCCAGTACGGTACCCATACCCTCCCATGAAGCGTCAGCAAACCCCGACTGTCATAATCGAACGAAGCTACTCGGCCCACTATCCTCTCACACTTCTGCCTCTCCTCCTTGAGGCCCTCCATCTGAGCCTCCTTGATCCGCTCCAACAACGGAGTGATCACTATCATCCTCATACACAGATCTCTAATAGGGGCCGCCGACACTTTGCGGCTTAGGGCATCGGCCACCACGTTAGCCTTCCCTGGATGATAAAGGATCTCACAATCATAATCCTTCAGCACGTCCAACCACCTCCTCTGCCTCATGTTCAGACTCGGCTGATCCATAAGATATCGCAAGCTCTTCTGATCCGTGTATATAGTACAATGGACCCCATAAAGGTAATGTCTCCAAATCTTGAGGGCAAACACAACTGCCCCCAGCTCCAAATCGTGGGTAGGATAATTAGCCTCGTGAGGCTTCAACTGTCTCGAGGCATAAGCTACCACATGGCCTCGCTGCATCAATACTGCTCCCATACCTGTGATCGAAGCATCACAATAGACTACGAAGTCCTCTACTCCCTCTGGCAAGGTAAGGATCGGAGCCTCGCACAATTTCTGTCTGAGAGTCTCGAACGCCGCCTACTGCTCAGGCCCCCAACGAAATACCACCGACTTCTTGGTTAGTCGGGTGAGCGGCACTGCTATCTTGGAGAAGTCCTGAATAAATCTCCGATAATACCCTGCCAACCCTAGGAAGCTCCGAATCTTGGATGGAGACTTCGGGACCTCCCACTGCATCACGGCCTCTATCTTGGCCGGATCTACCAAGATACCCTTCTGGTTGACGAGATGACCAAGAAACTGCACCTCGCGTAACCAGAACTCACACTTGGAGAACTTTACGAAGAGTCTCTCCCTCCTCAAGGTCTCCAACACCTCCCGCAGGTGCTCCTCGTGCTGCCCCTGTGTCTTGGAATATACCAAGATATCATCTATGAATACTATCACCGACCGATCCAGCATCGGTCTGCACACGCGGTTCATGAGTTCCATGAACGCGGCTGGGGCATTGGTGAGCCCAAATGGCATCGCCACGAACTCATAATGACCATACCGGGTCCTGAAAGTAGTCTTCTGTACATCCTCATCTCTAACCCTCATCTGATGATAACCGGAGCGTAGATCGATCTTGGAGAACCAAGACGCTCCCTGAAGCTGATCAAACAAGTCATCTATCCTCGGAAGTGGGTAACAGTTCTTCACTGTTACCTTGTTCAACTCCCGATAATCAATGCACATACGATGCGACCCATCCTTCTTTCTCACAAACAGGATCGGCGCTCCCCAAGGCGAACTGCTCGACCGAATGAAACCCTTGTCTAACAGCTCTTGCAGCTGTGTAGACAACTCCTGCATCTCAGGGGGAGCTAGTCGATACGGTGCTTTGGCTATCGGAGCCGCACCAGGAATTAGGTCGATCCTGAACTCAACCTGTCTCTCAGGAGGTATCCCCGGCAATTCCTCGGGAAATACATCCGGGTAGTCCCGAACAATAGGAACATCATCAATCATCGTCTTGCCCTTCTCCTGGGCATCCAAGACGTAAACTACAAAACCGGCGCAACCCTGCTGAACATAGCGCCTCGCCCTTGCGGCGGAACAAAAGGTCGGTCCTCGCTGGGGCCTCTCGCCCTGAATCACTATCTCTCCCCCACTGGGAGTGCAAACCCTCAATAGCTAAAGCTCACAATCAATCACCACCCCATTGGGGCTTAGCCAATCCATACCCATAATAACTTTATTCCCTCGCAGGGGAATAGGAACCAGGTCCACTGAAAACTGCTCATCAAATATCTGAAGGGAACACCCTCTATGTACTCTGCCGACCCTCACGGTCCTATCATCTGCTATCTCAACCTCTAATGGACAATCCAGCTCCCCTGGAGCTCTGCTAAATCTCTTGCTAAGCGCAAGCGATACGAATGATCGGGTAGCCCCCGAATCGAACAATACCAAAGCAGAGATGCCGTTCACCGAGAACGACCCTAAATAAAACATATCATCAAGTAATATTCAAACGATAATGATAATTAAAAGGTGAAGGAAAGATACATACCCGTCACCACATCAGGAGTCGCTCGCGCCTCCTCTGCTGTCATCTGAAACGCCCTGCTCTTCGCCACTGGCGCATCAGATCGGCCCTGCCGGCCATCCGTAATCCTCAAGGTGGCAGGGGCAGGTGCAACCACCTTCCCCGCTGCAGCTAAACTGGGACACTGGGACTTTTTATGTCCCCTCTGATTGCACTGAAATCAAATCAGATCTGATGCTGTAACCGTAGTAGCAGGGGCCGTACAATCCCTGCTCAAATGCCCAATCCGACCGCACTTGTAGCAGCTGGAACTCCCTGCCTTGCACGCCCCCTCGTGCAATCTCCCACACTTGCCACACCGACCGTGGCTCTGCTGACTCCTGGACCTGTGATTTGAAACCTTGGGCTTTTTGCCCACACTGCCTGAACCCGAAACCGCCTCCGGTTTCCTCTTCTTCTCCATCTCGAGATCAGTCTCCCTCTCCCTAGCTCTAGCAATCATGTCGTCCAGCGTTTTACAACTGGACCGGCTCACAAACATGCGGATATCACTCCGCAACATCTCATGATAACGGGCCTTCTTCATCTCCTCATCGGCTGCATACTGAGGAACAAGAAGAGCCCTCTCCCTGAACTTGGCGGTGATCTCCGCCACCGTCTCTGTAGTCTGGGTAAGGTCCTGAAACTCCCTAGCTAGCTGCTGCACCTCAATGACCGGTGCAAACTCCGCCCTGAACCTAGTAGAGAAACCAGTCCAGGTCATGGCATCCAATGCTGCATGATCCCCGATGGCATGTCCAACCTCCTCCCACCAATCCCGTGCCCTGTCCTTCAGAAGACAGGACGCCAATCTGACCTTGTCCCCCTTGGGACACCTGCTAGTGCGGAAAGAGTTGGCCACATCTGCCAACCATCTGGTACTTGCTATGGGGTCCCGCACCCCATGATAGTCTGGAGCTCCGCATGCCCTGAACTCCCTGAATGTAAGTGTGCGCGACCCCATCATGGCCGCCATCTCAGCACGAAACCACCCAATCTCTCATCCATCAGATCTAAAATACCCTCCTTGATCGAACCGAAGATCACAGGAGTCTGCTCCAGTATGATGCGGGTAACCTAAGAAGAAAGGAACTCTCTGGTCTGCTCATCCATCTGCCCGACCTCCGGGCATGATCCCGATCCTGATCCCCCTCCGACATCTGAGCTGCCGACTGCTGGTCTCGGGCGCAAAACTACCATTCTGAAACATATCATAACAACATCAAAACACTGAAATATCACAAGGGATCGTGATACTACTACTAGCTTCCTGGTCTTGTCTTGGCCTTCCTTGATTCGAGTACGAATCCTCTGCTTTCAGTAGTACGGGCCCATACTACCTTCCACATCTATCCGTACTTTCCTCAAGGACTGCCTTGACTCCACCAAGTCACTTCTACTACTGCTATTCTCTGCTACTCTCATCCTAGGCTTGCCCTAGGGAAACCTCAGACTTAACACAACTGGTCCTCAGCTGCTGAAGGTCTCCTCATAATGCCAATTAGCCACTACCTAAACACCATCACATGTGATGAGGATCAGATAATCCTTCAAGTAAAAGACCCGTCCCTATAACGGTTGGACTCAAACAAGAGCTGCGCAATAGGGCCAGTTCCAGCACTCTGGGATTATTCAATCCTGACCACATGTGGTGTGACGTGTTCACCTAATGGCTAACTCCCATCACTCAGATTCCCACAAAGCACGAAGCAAGCAACATTCGGACAAGGGAAACAGACTCAAGCAAAACTATTCTCGTAACAAGAAACTGCACTAGCATAGGATGCTAAGCTCCCACTATCAGGCATAACCTAATCAGGCTATCCTACTACTGTCTACTTAATTCTAGCATGCAATACTCATAAAGCTGTAATACATAAAGCAGGCACATAAGGCATTCTCCTAGCTCCTTAGTCCTATTTTAGCATGCTGTTCTACTGAAACTGAAACTGAACAAATAACTTGTATGGGTAATTTGGGAGTACTTACTTGAGCTCGGCTGATCGCATGCACACACCTCTATCTCGTTAAAAAAACGATTTCTTTCCTTCTAAGTGCTTTCAAAATTCTTTTTGTAAAACGTTTTTATTTATTTATTTATTTATTTTTTTTTAAAAAAATAAAATCTTTTATTTCCCTTAGTTTGAGTTCAGATACACCCGAAAGTGTATCCGAATCCCTCAACCCAGGGCTCTGATACCAACTTGAAACGACCCAAAAATACGACCCAAAAATTTTGTTTTTCAATGTAATCAAAACCATAATCTGAGTATCATAACATAAAAACATACACGATGTATCCCAAATCATAATAAAATACTGTGCGGAAAAACTGTATCATACTATATCAAATCAAGACAACTAAAACCATCCCTAGGATAAAAGCTAAGCTGTGGTGTGTGCGATGCTATCACCCCGAGCTCTTCCCTTTGCTTGCGGAAGTACCTGAAACCAAAACTGAAACTGTAAGCACGAAGCTTAGTGAGCTCCCTCAAACTACCACATACCATACAGTATCATGTAAACACATATTGGGCCTGGCCCACTGCATCGGGCCGAAGCCCAGAAACTGCATCGGACCGAAGTCCGGAACTGAATGGGACCTTGTCCCTTGCATCGGACCGAAGTCCGGAACTAACTGCATCGGACCGAAGTCCGGAACTAACTGCATCGGACCAAAGTCCGGAACTAACTGCATCGGACCGAAGTCCGGAACTATCTGCATCGGACCGAAGTCCGGAACCGACTGGGACCTTGTCCCCTGCATCGGACCGAAGTCCGGAACTGACTGACTGAACATGGCATAGCATAACACATCATCTAGCATGAACACATATACTGCATACTACATCGGGTCGTAGCTCGGAACACATAACACTTAACACATAAAACATAGCATACAAATCCTGTCTGAGCCACGAAGGCATCAAACATACTAGCTACTGCATCGGACCAAAGTCCGGAAACTACTGCTAACTGAACGGGCCGACATTGTGGCCTTAGAGCCGTCCCTACTGGAAGGAAACTCACCTCGTAAACTGGCTGCTGAGTGTGTCGCTCTGGAAGCTAACGGCTGCTGCTCCTGTATCTCCCCGGCTACAAGTCCATAAACACACTCAATCAAATACTAAACACTGCACTTAGGTAAAATGACTCTTTTACCCTTGGTCAAAGTTACTCTCATTTGGACTGACTCGCCGAGTTGGGCCACCCAACTCGCCGAGTCCTACTCTCACTTTTCAATCCTACTCGCTGCTACTCGTCGAGTATGGCATCGGCTCGACGAGTACCCTCTTGATCCAAGAACTCAGACAATCTTCATCCGACTCGCCGAGCCGTATGAACATACTCGACGAGTTGTTCTTGATCTTAAGAAGATTGCCTTGGACTCGCCGAGTTGTATGAACAACTCGCCGAGTCCCTCCATTACTGAGTCTACCTTCAACTCGTAGAGTCCACTCTCTAACTCACTGGTTCCACTCAACACTGCTAAAAATGAAGGAATCGGGGACACGCGACTCAACTCGCCGAGTCGTTCTTCCCGACTCGCCGAGTTGCCGCCATGCAACTGTTTTTCACCCGATTTTGCTTGAATCCAACACATACAAATGATAGATCTGAGTCCAATAAGCTGGTTTACCACGTAAAGTTTCCAACTTTACGTGTACAACACATGAATAAGGGGAAATAAGGCTAAAAGATGCATAAAAGGGATAGATCTAGGGTTAATATGCAAAGTATCCTCATAAAGGCAATAGATCTGGACTATGGGACTTCTCAATGAATAGATCCAAGGTTATCTCGGCTTATTAGGGCGTTCATGAAAGCACAAGGCTTGGAACAAGCATCAACTAGTTCTTAGAAGAGTTCTAATGGAGGTTTAAAGCATAAAACAAGAGGGGAATCCGAAAATACCTCCAAATAACTCAGATTTGCCCTTGGATCTTGCACAACTCTTCTTCTCCTTGCTTCTTTCTTCTTCTCCTTTTTCAAGCCTTCACAAATCACACAAAATCACTTATAAACTCTCAAGGATGAACTAGGGTTTTTCTCACAGTGTTCTCAGGGTGAAGGAGGCAAGAATGGGGCTATAAGGTGACTTAAATAGTGGGCAACCCGGGGATTTAGGGTTTCACCCAGACGGATGGACTCGCCGAGTCCGGGATATGGACTTGCCGAGTCTCCAGCTAACACGTGCTCGAAGTCGCGACCCTACTCGGCGAGTCAGACTATGAACTCGCCGAGTCCCTCTTGCAAATCTTTAAAACAATTACTAATAAATTAACATACCGGGAACAGGTCGTTACATCTAGAGAGTGTTTTGTAGTAGTTGAAATGAGAAAATGGAGGTGGGTGGTGGGTGTCTTGGCCGTGAGTAGAAGAAAAGAAGTGAGTGAAGTGATGTATGCATAGGAACATGAGTTATAGCATGGAAATCCAAAAGGTAATAAAGAGGTGGCAAATGGAACTCAACTCTTCCTCCATTTGAGTTGTTGGGCCGAGAAGAGGAGAAGGGAAAGAAAGAATATTGGGATTTTTGTGTTTAAGCCCATATTATGATTCAAATTGGAAAATTTTGGCCCATATAAATCAAGGAATGATTTTGAAGACCCATTAGGGCTATATAAATTTGTTGTGACCCAATAAGGCCAATTAAGGTTATCCTAGTTCATTTTAAGCTTATAGGGCCCAAAATATTTAAATTTCAAGTATATGGGTTGTGACAACCCGAAATTTCTATTCTGTACAAACATATCAAGTCAATAGAAGTCAGAACAGTTGCTGTTAATTTTCAGACTTTTTAGAATAAGTTTGAGTATTTCAGGATTCACACTTTAGTGATATCGGGAGAGAGGATGCACTAGGGTTATTGTGCAACCACTATTATTCCAAAACTCTAAGAAAATAGAGTTTACTACCTGAATAAAATATTTTATGCCAAAAACCCTAAATCTGAGAGTATATATATATATATATATATATATATATATATATATATATATATATATATATATATATATATATATATATATATATATATATGAGAACTTGTCATTATTTACACTTTTTTCCAAAAACTCAAGATCCAAAACCCATTCTCTCTCAAGTATCATCGAAAAGATTTTCAAGATCTTCAAACTAGTAAGTGATTCTATCTTTATTAAGTGATTATATGCTTTGATCTAGTGTTTTAACACACTTCTAACCGTGAAATCATTCCAAAAATGTTGATTTTTCCTTTTCACCAAGAACACCAAGAACACACACTAGTGTTCTTGGACTTTTAGCTCACTTCAAGTTTCCACATAGTAAGTACTTCTATCCTAGAGTCTTATAAAGCTTGTTATACATCTTTACATCAAGGAAATGTCCCTAGAACACCAAGAACAAGGTGTTCGCGGTTCAAGAAGTTCTTGAACCGTAAACACCAAGTTAAGGTGCCAAAGGGTGCCTTAGGGTGCCTTAGTCCTTCACAATGCCTTAGGGACTTGTCTAGATCCTTCCTTGGTGTGTTTATCACATAAAAAGGCACAAAAATCACTCATTTATATGTGTTTACGGTTTGGGGATCTCCCAAAACCGTAAACACCCCAAAGAGTGTATAAATGGCCCATATTTATTCCTTATGCCTGGAATCTAACCTAGACTATTACCTTGATGAGCTAAGGACTTGAAAACCCCGAAATACCATAAAACTTTTTAGTTTACGGTAGTAAACTCAAAGGAAAACGGTTTAGGGACCGTAAACTCCAATTAGGAGTGAAATTGTGCCCTAGTACCTTCCTTGGTCACATACATCAAGTAGAAAAGCTTCTAGGGACTTTTAAGGCTTCAAACATCAAATGGTCAAAAAGTGTGTGAGCTTACGACCGTAAACCCAAGGGTTTACGACCGTAAACTCTTTTGGTTGTGACCACAAAACCGTAAAACACACTAGCCTTTCCCTACAACACTTACATGCAACCCTTGGGACTTATAACACTTGTATAAGGTTTTTAGCATTTTGTAGGGTGTCTTAAGTTTGTTTATTAGTTGTTTAAACACTAATTGGATACATATATGTGATATTATATGTTAACTAGGATCATAGAGTGTGTTCAAGACTTCACTTGACACCTAGCAATCCTACATCTTCAGTTCATCCGTACCACTCACTACAGGTGAGTTCATACCCCTTAATCAATGGTTTAAATGTTTTTAAATGCTTTTATGGGGGAATACAAGTTAAATACTTATAGTTATTACATCAATCACATGCGATTAATGTCACAACTAGAAATTTTGTGCCTTGTAACTACAACACATAAGTAAAATTTTGAATCAAAAACTTAAGAGCATGTATGATGCTTACTTTATGACATCAAAATTTGCAATCAAATACACCATACAAGCACTACAAATAGTCAACAAGAAATTGGAAACCCTAGAAGTTCTTGTTTAGGTCCATTTTGGACTAGGACTTCCTTATTAGGCCCAATGGACCAATAAGCTTCCAACTTGACTATCTTGGGCTTAGAACCTTTAAATAGGCTCTAATTGGACCCACTTTCATTATTTCAACATTTTGGGCCATATTGGGCCTAGAATGAAATAAATTAAATATTATGAACTATTATCGACCATAATTAACCTAATCTAGCCTAATAAAGCATAAAAATCACACTTATATTTTATAGGGCCAACAATCATTCAACCTAACTCTAATATGGGCTTAGGGGCAATAAAGCCCAAAAAAATTCCCTTTTCCTCTCCAAATCTCGGCCCAAGCCCAATCCATGGGGAAGAGTTGACTTAGGCCTTGCCACCTCATTTTTACATGGAGGTTATCCATGCAAATAACCCAAGTATCCATGCACTATCTCATCAATCTTCTCTCTCCCTCTCCTTCTTTTTCCTTAGGCCGAGAGCAAGAAATGAACACACACACCTCACAAAACTCTCTCTAAATTACTCAAGGTCCACTCTCTCCATCCAAAATCTCGACAATTTGGCTTGAAGTCTAAGGATCTTCATAAAGTAATTCATCATCTAAGGTAAGTTAATGGCTAACTTATGATCTAACTCTCTTCACTTCATAGAAATCTCTTCTAAATTCATTCAATCTTGTGATCTTGCACCTTAGAAGCTCCTTAAATTCGAGATCTTCCAAGGAAAGGTTGCTAGGGCCGAAATAGCAACAAACTCTTCTCTTTTCTTCTTCAAATCGAAACCACAACTCATGGTAAGCTTCACACCCCCTATTTTTGGTTTTTATGAGTTTTTTTTTTTTTTTGGGGGGGGGGGGGATACAAGCAAATGTGTAGATCTATGTGTATATGTATGCTTTGTGTGATTTCTATGTTTATATATATATATATATATATATATATATATATATATATATATATATATATATATATATATATATATATATATATATATATGTTCTTATGTGATTATGGTGTTGGATCTAGTCAAAAAGTCCTTAAAACCGAGATTTACATTAGGTTGTAAGAAACAAGTATAAATCATATTATTACACACAAATCATTTCTATAAAAATAACTAAGTTGGTTAATATGAACATTTTTGGGCTAAAAACCCATTTTTGGGCTCAAAATGTTAAAAATATAAAATTAAAGGGCCCAAAATGACAAAATATGAATTCTGATGGTTGAAATGGGACAAAACAGTTTTAACAAAGTATTTTCTGGAAATATACTCTCTTGAAGGATGAGAATGTAAAAGTTTAAGCATAATGGGCCAAAAATGAATTTTTAGGCCCAATAAAGCCCAATATGCGAGATTTTCAAATTTGAAGGGCTGAAACTGTACTTTTCTGTAAAACAGGGGACTACTAGTGCTCCAAGTCCATTTCAAGGGTTAAAAATACTTTTCATATTTAAAAAGGACCAAAGATGCAAAAATTTTCTATTTTGGGCCAAACGTGTAAAAGTTGCGAAAAATGAGGTTTCAGCCGAGAAAGCTTCATTTTGAGGGACTAAAACTGTTTTTCAAAAAAATTTGAGCTGAAAAATACTTTTTCAACAAGTTTTGATACTAAAGTGTCAAGAAAAATGGTTTAAGGACTAAAATGGAAATTCTTTTATTCAAAGGGTTAAAAGTGTAAATTTATCCAAGAAAGGTGCTGCAAAAAGAAAAACTCCAATGATTTAAACAATAAATCCATTGTGATAAAATACTTGTACCGCGAGTGCCGACAAAACATAATACACCATCAATACCAGAATCGTTATCAAATGAATTGATTCGGTCTCGAATCAATAACGAAACGAAACTTAATACACGACGATATTCAATACACACGCGGAAATTTCGGGAAGTCAATACATACGTGGGAATACACAGACGTCGATACACCATCTTTGGGCCCAAAAGTGTCAAATCTTGCTTGTTGGGCCTAGCTAGCCCAATGACCTGATCTTTAGGCCCGAAGGCAACTTGCTTACATGTTGTTGGGTCTTATATGACCTAACTCCGTGTAAAAGGACTTTCAATGGATTTTGTGCTATTGGGCCCCAAGGGTCCTTTGGTACTACTAGTAAAGTCAAGAATTCACAAATGTGGGTCGGGCCAAGGGCCCTTTGCATTCACGAAATCCTTGAACGACTTATGGATTATCGAGGTCTTCGTGCCCTCTTTTCTCCTCGGTTGTGGGGCTATGAGAAGTCAGGGTGGTTGGATTAAGTGAATAGTACAGACGACGCCTAAGGGGTCGTTAGTATAGTTGTAAACTAGTCGTTTCTATTAACGCGTGTTTATAACAATTCACAATACACATTTAATCCAATGTCACCTGGAATCATCGAATACACACGTCGCAACGGAATAACGAAACATAAAATGTGTAATTCAAAGTATTAGGAAAACATCGGGTTCTCCTAGGGTTTTCAATACATACACCTACAAGATGCATACCAAGTCTAACATTTTTCACATTTATAGAAACAAACAAGCATACTTACGGATCTTCACACTTTTTATACGATAGTCTTTTCAGAAAATATCGGATTTTCTGGTGGTTTCAATACAATACAAAACATTATTTTTCAAACATTGCTTATGAACTCACCAACATTTCATATGTTGATGTTTTTCAAAATACTTGTATTCTCAGGTAACAGGTAAACCGAAGGAAAAAAAATGTACTCAGTGATGTCTTGTTGTTTGTTTAACTAGTATCGAACAATTTACTTTTGGGAATGTAATGTTTAAAACAATGTACTAAATGTAAACACTACCAGTTGTACTATTTCAATGCATGGTGATGAATGATGTTATGTTTCATGTATATTCACAATGATGGTATTCAATTGAGTCACAACAGCCCTCGGACGTTTCCGCCGTCTGGTTCGGGGGTGTGATAGGTTGGTATTAGAGCTTTGTTTATAGTGAACTAGCATATCTAGCCACACATTGATATGCAACTATAAACCAAAAGAGGGAGTAACACAACTCTGAACAAAACAAGTAAAACACAATAATAAAACACCCTTGCTTGCATTAGGAATAAGAACATAACGCCAAACCAAACAAGATAATGCTAGTATTCCGGTTAATTCAGGACTGTTCTTAGTGGTATCAAGGAATGGATGTAGCCTGATCAACTACATTCTCTCCAAAGTATAACTAACACACGTTCTGATGAGATCGTGATAGCTAGGGAACCTAAAACTATACCCCTTTAGCACCAAAAAGAGAACGCCTGCTTAGTCTGTACAATAGTTGTAGCATACTAGGAATAATGTTAGCATATTTACAAACTCACGTAGACAGCATGGATGGTTTTCATCACCCCAGAGATCCTTACTTCCCTAATCAGGGGAATAACGGATGGTTAGACGAGGAGCCTGAGGAAGAGCCTGAGGAAGACCCCGAAGAGGAATCTGACGGGGAACCGGAGGCAGGAGTCGAGTGCGAGCCTGCCGAACCAGAAGAAGATAAAGGAAGCTTCGAGGAGGAACCCGATGACTGTGAAGGGGGTGATTCGGATGCGGAGTCCGAAGTCATCAACCCCCTTACCCGATCAGGGTGCCTGCTTACCGAGTGGGCCCTACTGGTCCTACACCTCCCTAGGGTATTGATCTTTGGAGATGGAGCAGACAGCAGGGACAACGACCCCCGTACGACATGTTACGCGAGTTCTTTGACCTGAGGGACGGAGGACCGGCTGATCGAGCCCTTCCAGTCATGGTGAGACGGTTACGGAACACTAGCGACCTTCCTCAGGGCACTGTTGATCAGGTACGCCAGTTGTGGACTAGGGTCGAGCGTGCGGAATAAGAGACACGTGACGTCCTTCGAGAGTTCCACATGAGGCAGGTGAGGTGGGAGTCTCGATTCCAGGATGCAGAACGACAGGTGGCTCATCTTCAGGGAGCATCCACATCCTCAGCACCACCCCCGGACACAGCTCATCGCGGTTAGGGATAGACTTATCTTACTAGGTCATTAGGAAAGTGAGGGCAAGAAAGGGAAGAACAACAAAAGGAAGGGGCTCCAAGGCTCCGAGACTTCCAAGAAGCAGCAGACAATGGCGGTTAATGCTACCACCGCGCAGGTTCCAGCTACACCACATGCTCCAGCCTCAGCTGCTCCAAATGCTCCTAGACCTTATTCCGGTAATCTTCCCAAGTGTAACAAGTGCGGTTTCCATCATAATGGAGAATGCAAGGAGTTGTAGTGCACCAGTTGCAATCGGAAGGGACACACGGTGAGGTACTGTAGGACTTACCCTCCCCATAACCAACAACAACAACAACAACAACAACAACACCTACAACAACAACAACATCAACACCGGCAGCAACAATGCAGGGCCTAGCCACACCTACTATGGGTGTGGGAGGACTGGGCATTTCCGCCGAGATTGCCCTAACAACAAAAATCCCAGAAATGGAGGAACGAGAAGGGTGCTGGCCATGGGTCAGGGGGATGCAATTCAGGATCCCGCAGTTGTTACCGGTACGTTTCCCCTAAACCACACTTATACATGCATCCTATTTGACACCGGAGCGGAGCGAAGTTTCGTAAGCAATAAGTTTAAGCATTTATTAAAACAACAACCCAGAAGCTCAATGAAACCTTTACGGTGGAAATGGCCAATGGGAAAACCGAATCCACTACGAAAATCTACATCAGATGTTCCCTAACTCTAAATCAACACGTCTTTCAAATAGACTTGATGCCTGTTTCCATTAGGAGTTTCGATGTGATTATTGGCATGGACTGGTTAAGCCCCCACCATGCTGAAATTATGTGTCACGAGAAGGCCGTTCGCCTTCATCTTCCCAATCACGAAACCCTAGTTATTTACGGAGACAAACCTAGCATGAACCTCCGCATCATCTCGTGCGTCCAGGCACAGAAATATCTATGAAAGAAAGATTTGACATTTCTGGCTCACATAGTGGATAAAACCAAGGAAGAGACTAACATTCAAGATATTCCAGTACCATGTGAATTTCCAGACGTATTTCCTGAAGATCTTCCTGGAGTACCCCCAGAAAGGCAAGATGAATTCCGAATTGACCTTGTTCCAGGAGCAACCCCTCTCGCTAAATCGGCCTATCGGCTAGCGCATGCTGAGATACAATAATTGTCCAGTCAACTCAGCGAACTCCTGGACAAGGGATTCATCCGACCTAGTTACTCGCCATGGGGAGCTCCGATCCTATTTGTCAAAAAGAAGGACGGATCTTTTAGGATGTGCATCGATTACAGAGAGTTAAACAAACTCACTATCAAAAATCGCTATCCACTCCCACGAATCGACGATCTATTTGACCAGCTCCAAGGAGCTAGTTACTTTTCTAAGATAGATCTACGGTCTGGATACCGTAAACCAAAGTCCGGGAAGAGGATATTCCTAAAACCGCTTTCAGAACTTGTTACGGACATTATGAATTTGTCGTAATGCCCTTCGGTCTAACGAATGCTCCTATCGCATTTATGGATCTAATGAACCGAATCTGTTGACCATTCCTCGACAACTTTTTCATTGTCTTCATTGATGACATTCTCGTCTATTCCCGAAGCAAGGAAGAGCATGGTCAACATCTCCAACAAATTCTAGAAACTCTGCGATCGGAAAAGCTATACACAAAACTCTCCAAGTGTGAGTTCTGGCTCCGTAGTGTGAACTTCCTAGGTCATGTTGTTAGTCAAGAAGGAATTCATGTGGATCCTTCCAAGGTCAAAGCCGTCGATGGATGGGCCGTCCCGACAACATCCACAGAAATTCGTCAATTCTTAGGTCTAGCAGGCTACTATAGGAGGTTTATTCAAAACTTCTCTAAGATCGCCAAACCACTTACCTCACTTACGCAAAAAGGGCGTATCATTCAAATGGACGGACAAGCAAGAGGTTGCATTCCGAACCCTAAGGCAAGCCCTCTGTAGTGCCCCGGTACTATCTCTATCGGAGGGAACGGAAGACTTCGTAGTCTACTGTGACGCGTCAAATCAGGGTTTAGGTTGCGTTCTCATGCAGTGAGGAAGGGTGATAGCTTACGCATCCCGCCAACTAAAGACACACGAAGTGAATTATACAACCCATGATCTAGAATTAGGAGCAGTGGTCTTTGCTCTGAAGATTTGGAGGCATTACCTTTATGGTACAAAGTGCACCATCTTCACGGACCACAAAAGTCTTCAGCACATCTTGAACCAGAAAGAGTTGAACATGAGACAACGAAGATGGGTTGAATTATTAAACGATTACGAGTGTGAAATCAAGTACCACCCAGGCAAGGCCAATGTGGTAGCTGATGCATTGAGCCGGAAGGAGTACTCTAATCATTGTATGAAAACTCTCTCAATAACCATCCAATCTCACCTAACCACTCAGATTGGGGTAGCCCAATCAGAGGCCATGAAGATGGAAAACAGAGCAAGCGAAGCATTACGCGGAATGGAAAAGAATCTAGAGGCAAAAGAGGACGGAGTATACTATTTCATGAACCGTATTTGGGTCCCTAAACTCGGAGGATTTAGGGAGGTAGTCCTGAAGGAAGCTAACAGGACGCGATACTCCATCCGTCCCGGCTCAGACAAGATGTATTTGGTTATTAAACAACACTATTGGTGGCCTAACATGAAGGCGGAAATTGCCACCTATGTTAGTAAGTGCCTTACTTGTGCTAAGGTAAAGGTGGAGTACCAGAAGCCCTCAGGGTTATTGCAGCAACCAGTAATCCCTGAGTGGAAATGGGAAGGGATTTATATGTATTGCGTGACCAAGCTACCCAAGACATCGGATGGACTAGACACCATATGGGTAATAGTCGATCGACTAATGAAATCTGCCCATTTCTTGCCAATAAAAGAATCCTACAAGATGGAGAGATTGACACGTTTATACATTTGAGAAATCGTGAGACTCCACAGAGTACCAGAGTCTATTATCTCAGATAGAGACAGTAGGTTCACTTCACATTTTTGGCAATCACTCCAGAAAGCACTTGGAACCCATCTCGACATGAGCACCGCTTATCATCCACAAACGGATGGTCAAAGTGAACGAACCATTCAAACGCTCGAAGACATTCTTCACGCATGTGTGATAGACTTTGGGAAGTCTTGGGATACCTACTTACCTTTAGTAGAATTCTCGTATAACAAATGTATCACTTGAGCATCAAGGTTGCTCCTTTCGAAGCACTATACGGACGTAAGTGTAGATCACCATTATGTTGGGCTGAGGTGGGCGACACCCAGTTAGCAAAATCACTCACATCGTGTCACACCCCAAAACAGGAACGGCGGAAACGTTCTGGGGTGGATGAAGTATCACAACACGTGCATTATAGTAATCAAAGTACAACAAAACATTGCATTAATAGTAATAGTTTTACAAGGTTACATTACAACAATTTAAAGTAATACAAGTAATAGAATAAATACAGCGTGGTACTAAGCTATCTTCATCAACAACTCCGGGGATGTACCTGTCTAATGCTAACCTGAGAATACAAGTTATTTGAAAAGCGAGTATCACCAATTTTACTAATGCTGGTGAGTTCATAAGCATTTGGTGACATTTCATTCAAATAACTTAAGGAAGTAATAATTTAAGAGATTTCAGTGTATTAGAGTCCTTTCTAGAAAATCCTATATTTCCTTTAATAAAAGCAGCGTTATACCAAGACTGGTCAGTGATGTGGGGTAAGAAGTAGTTTTCCCTAAATTGCTATCATTATCAAAATACTGAATTTAATTATTGAGGAAAGCAACGACATCAGGGAATATCATATGCCTCAGCAGTGAGGGCTGCTGACTAAGGCAAAGAACCATAGACTCCAGGAAAGTATCAAACAACGACACGCCTGGTTCAGTCTGATTAAGTGGAGACACAGACCCCAGAAAGTACCAAATGAAGGGTACAACTAGTAGGGTCTAAACAGTGAATACAGACCGCAGACGACATCAAATGAAAGATAGGTCTAGCAAGGTCTAGAACGGTGAACACAGTGAATACCGTGAACGCAGTGGATTCTGTGAATACAGTAGATACTGACCCCAGATAGCATCAAATGAAGGATACTTCTTGTAAGGTCAAAACAGAGATGACAGACCTCAGACAGTATCAAATGAAGGATACGTCTTGTAAGGTCAAAACAGAGATAACAGACCCCAAACAGTATCAAATGAAAGATACGTCACGTAAGGTCTAAACAGAGATAACAGACCTCAGACAGTATCAAATGAAGGATACGTCTTGTAAGGTCAAAACAGAGATAACAGACCCCAGACAGTATCAAATGAAAGATACGTCATGTAAGGTCGAAACAGTGTGATTCTGAAAATGAATTACCAGCATACAATGTAGATTGCCGGTGAAATATCGTTACCTTAAGGCCAAAGAATTATAAAGTAACCCGGGATACTCGTAACCATACTAACTGACACTAGAGAACCAGACGCCCTACGAGCATCTTGAGAATGTGACATTTGTCACCCCTTGGCTTGGTGTGCCGTGGACTGTAGCTAGCAGTCAGGGTGCGGGGGTGTCAATCCCATATAGATCTATACACACAATGTCTGCTCTCCCTACAGGAGACTCTGGTTACCAACTAGACGACGGAGAAGATCGTGTCGTGAAGATGCATCCCAAATAGTGGGTAGAGACTTCCAAATAGTGGGTAGTGTGTAAGTGTTGAACTAGAGGTGGAGACTTCCCAATAGTGGGTTTCTAATGTAAGTGTAGACTAGAAGTAGAGACTCTTAACTGAACTGACTAGAGAATTTCGTATATGTCCATTCTCATATACATAATATATAACTAATGAGTCAAACGACCTTCGGACGACCATCCGATCCCAGCAAACCACATCTCAATGAAGAAAAGGAAATAGGGCAGACGAGTCTTCCTAAGTCTTTTAAATCATTACTTAGATGTACCTATATAAGCATGGACATACATCTAACTACGACTGATTGGGCATCAAGTAAAAGTGCACCTTCTGAAGTAGAAGTGTCTAGCAAGTGAAGTAGAAGCGGTTGCAAGTGAAGTAGAAGTGTCGAACAAGTATAAGCGTATCACGAAGTAGAGGCGACATGTAACAGCCCGAAATCTCAAATATTGTTAAATCACATTTTGGGGTGTCTTAAAGGAGGGGACTCGGAGAGTTGGAGCCTGACTCGCCGAGTAGGAGCGCAGATCTGGTCGCGGGTTCGCGACTGGACTCGACGAGTCCAGTATGGACTCGGCGAGTCGATGCTGTTTAGCGGAAAACCCTAGCCGTTCAGTTTGGGGCGTATAAGAGGGAATCATTGGCCTTCATTGTTCGTTTTGGCCTTCTGAGAGAAACCCTAAACCGATTGTGTGCATCTGGAACAAGGCTAAAGGCCATTGATGATTTTGAAGGAATTGTGGTGCAAGGAAGAGAAGGGCTTGGCTAAAGGAACAGCAAGGGAATCACGTTTTGAGGCTTGGGGATACAGAGAGGGTGTTATTCAGGTAACATTTCGGATTATGTTCTTCTATGTGAATGTGTGCATGGATTTAGGGTTTATGGAACCCATTTGATGATTAGAGGGATTATTACTTTGTTACCCAAGTGTTTATAACCCTGTATTAGGACCCTTAGAGGTCCAGAAGGTCCCATGTTTGTGTATTCGGAAAAATACGTATCTCAGGAAGCAGTTGGATCGACTGCATGGCATGGACTCGCCGAGTCGGATGAGCAGACTCGGCGAGTAGCTTGAAGATTCACTGGGACTCGCCGAGTTGTTCTTCAGACTCGGCGAGTGGAGTCGGGGTGGCCCCGCGATTCTTCCAGGAGTAACTCATCGAGTCAAAGAGGATAATCGACGAGTAGAAGGGGATCTTAGAGGACTGAAGGACGACCAGACTCGCCGAGTCGCAAGGGAACTCGCCGAGTCTAGTCGAGTTGACAGTGGACTGTTGACCAGAGTTGACCTGTGTGATTTCTTAGGGTCAATTAACGTGGAAAATAGAAGTATTAATAAGAGATATATGATGTCATAGGGAGCTTGTAGCTCGGCGGATCAAGTGCAAGGGATTTCAGGAGTTGCTAACTTCCAGTATTCGCGAGGTGAGTCTTCTCACTATACTGTACCCGGAAGGGTTTGATTGTGTGACCGGAAGGTCGAACATGTTATGCGTTATGTATTTATACTATAAATGGAAGTTAGTTGCTACGCGTGATATGCATGTTTATATGGGCCGGAAGGCAAAGTGTTATGTGATAGAAAGGTCAGGTATGATATATGATATATGTGCTTTAAGTGTTAGAGTAAATGTATTATGTGCTGTGTATGTTTCGGGCCGGAAGGCAGGTTGATATATGATATATGTGCTTTGTGTGTTAGAGTAAATGTATTATGTGTTATATATGTTTATGGGCCGGAAGGCAATTATCTTATGGGCCGGAAGGCAATTATCTTATGGGCCGGAAGGCGATTATCTCATGGGCCGGAAGGTATTGTGCAGGGACCGGAAGGTCAGGGCCTGGAAAGGCGTATGTGCGTAAGGTGTATATTGGGGAACTCACTAAGCTTCGTGCTTACAGTGTTTTATGTTATGTTGTTGCAGGTTCTTTCAGTAACGCGGGATGGCACCGGCTCGATTGTACACACCAAAGAAAGAGTTGAATTCTGGAGGATCCTGGTGTTCTACTAAGTGAAAATGGAACTATGTTTTTTTGTAATTCAAATATGTATGAGATTTTAAACAAGTGTTTTAATAGTAATTTGATTAAATAAAAATAAAAATTTTACCTTGAAATTCACGGTGTTACAAATTGGTATCAGAGCCTTGGTTTGAGGGATTCGGACGCGCCTACGGGTAAATCTGGACTCAAACCGAGGAAGTAAGAAAAAGTTTTCAAATAAATAGTTTTCTAAAAAGTGAATAAGAGTTCAAGGAGAAAGCAAGAAAGAGCAGTGTGTACAATCAGCCAGAGCCAGACGGTGGTTTCCCAAAATACCCTTACTTTTGAATTATGAAATATTTATTATGCACTTATGAGATATTATTGCATGATAGAGATAGGCTAGGTATTTCATATCTTAGGACTAGAGTGGCCTGATTTGTGATGCCTTAGCCTAGGGTTTGTTGGTATATTTGCGTTATGCTTTTGAATATGTGATGAATGAGAGTATCCAGTTAGAACGCGCAAGGGGGTAGAGCTACGGAGTTCAGTGGTACTCCGAGGACGAGCCGAGAAGGTGGAGTTATCATAAAGAGGGAGTCCTATGTATACTTCGATGCTCGAATGCTGCTTGCTTTGTGCTTTGTGGAACTCTCGATGATGGGAGTCAGCTACTAAGTGAGTATGACGATATTCAGGAGGTAGATGACTGGCATCATTAGGAGCTCTTCAGCAGCTGATAGCAAAGAAGTGGGAGGACGATGGAAGAGACTAGGGAGTAAACCTAGCTGGATAAGTGCGATGAAAGAGTAGAGGGTTTCGCTGGGGAGCGAGCACGTGCGATGGGATTGGTGAAAGAGCAGGTCGAGCAGCTACTTAGGAGCTCTAGGATGGTCCGTGTGGAAAGTATGGGTAGATGTGGCAGGTAGTATGGGCCCGTACTACTGAAAGCAGAGGACCCATACTTGATACAGGGAGTATTCTGGAGGTCCTAAGGAGCAGACTGAGGAGTGATGTTATGGTTCGAATACCATACATCGGGGCGGATTGCAGAGTGATGTTATGGTTCGAACACCATACATCGGAGCGGATTGCAGAGTGATGTTATGGTCCGGGTACCATACATCGGAACAGATTGAGGAGTGATGTTATGGTTCGAATACCATACATCGGAGCGGATTGGGGAGTAATGTTATGGTCCGGGTACCATACATCGGGACAGATTGAGGATGGATGTTGTGGTTCGAGCACCATACATCGGAGCGGATTACAGAGTGATGTTATGGTTCGAGTACCATACATCGGAGCAGATTGAAGAGTAATGTTATGGTTCGAGTACCATACATCGGAGCAGATTAAGGAGTGATGTTATGGTTCGAGTACCATACATCGGAACAGATTGAGGAGTGATACTATGGTTCGGGAACCATACACCGGAGCAGATTGAGAAGGGATGTCATGGGATGAGTACCATGGTTCGTAATGAATGATGCTTGTGGTTATCTTGTTATCGGGTCATGATCGATGAGGTAGAGATCGGGCACGATGGGTCTTAGGCCTGCAGACCATGATTGAGTGTGGAGAGGCGTCCTTCGAGAGGAAAGGCGAGTGCCTATCAGAGTATTTTGGTAAGAAGTTAAAGGGAGAGGAAAATTTCGATCTGAGTTGAGCAATCAGTCGATAAGGGAGAGGTCACCTTCTAGGTGGGTATTGCTATTTACGTTGTGTGCAAGATACGAAAGGTCTGACGTTGCAGTTTTGAATTTTGGGGGTGCACCCTGCAAGTCGTTATCGGTGATGATTTTCCCCAGAGTATCAGGAAGAATGTGTGCCGCGAGGCAGTGATTTATCGTGAGCAGACAGTCAGTGGGGACTGAGGTAGTCGAGGACCACACTACACCCAATTGGGAATATTGGGATGTGTTGTAGTGGTAGCAGTGGGGAGTTCAGTCGAGTTTTGCAGTGCAGAGAGTTTTCGTCTATGTGGAGAGTGGGTCCCTGTCCTTGGGACAATTTCCGGTGTTGGAACATTGGTTGATGAGTTGAGGCGAGAGGAACGACGATTCTGCGGTGCAGTCTACGAGCCAGGGCTGTTATTGGGCAGTTGAGATGCTTAGTATTGGATTGGTATGAGATTTGGAACGATTAGAGATAGTCGTGATGAGGAGTTCTTGAGGAGTTCATCAGAGGTTCAGAGTATAGGGGGTCGATTGATTCCCTTAAGGGGGGAATTATCGGGCGTTGCGTAGCACTTCCTCGGAGCAGGTGCGATTTCGATGGTGGAAAAAAATAGTTGTGGGTTGAGTGTGTGCTAATTGGTGATGGTTCGAACCCTAGTGGGGGAGAACCGGGTGCAGTATGTAAGAAAGCAAGGATTTGTCAAGAGTGGTGATAAGTGAAGTATAGAGATATGCCGTAAGAAACCATGAGACCAGAGGTGTCGGTGATCGAGGAAGAGGGTCAGAGCGAATTAATGCGGGAAGTACTCGAGGAGGAGAACGAATGTATCCATGACAGGTGTTTGGTGTCGTTACAGGTAGATAGAGAATGTTGGGTCGGTATGCGCATCCTTGTTTGGATTTTGAGCGTCGGAAGAAGGGTTTCGGAGAGTTATCAACATTTTTCGTGGCGTCAGCATTTCCTCGTATTCCAATCGAGAAATTATATGCACCGAAGTTGTGATGTGGGAAAATGTAGATCTAGTTATGGGGTTCCGAGGAGCTGTATTATTGTATCTACATGATGCTTGGGGCAGGATCTTATGATGTTCGGTTGAGGTATTCTGAGATGTCCGGGTATGACACCTTTATTTCGGAGTTATTCATGAATCCTGAATTGAATCGACGTGTGGCATATCAAGTATCTGCGGATCTAGTGGGAGCCTTCGAGCATGGGCATGCAGGGGGATTATTTGAGAGAGCGGATTTTCGCAAAGTGGGCGGTTGTTATGTTGATTGCCTACATAGTCTGTGATGGGTATTCGAGTCGCAGTACTCACAAGACAGAGGGCGTTGTGATACTGCGGGGAGCCAAAGTACCCACTATTCTGAAGGTGTTGTGATACTGCGTGGAGTCGCAGTACTCACTAGATGGCAAGAGAATTCTGATATTGGAATATTTTCGAGCAATGTATGAAGTGGAAGAGTTTCGAGTTTGGGTTGCCCCGGTATGGAGTCTTTGGAGCTTGGATATTGGGTCAGGGGCAAGATAGGGGTCTCCGTCTCTGTCGGGGGATGCGGGGAGATATGCAAGGAATACGCGCAGCAGAAATCAGAGATTAGAGTGAGACGATCCTCGGTTGGATTGTGTTTTCTCGCATGAGGAAAAGAGGATTTTGTGACTTACGTGTCACTGGGTCGGGATAGTGGTCACGGGGAGAAAGTTAGTGGGATATTTGGATCGTGATATGGGTGACCGTTGGGGGCTCAGACGTGGAGCCAAAAGCTGATTCAGTACTTAGTCTTGAGGAGGAATATGGGGAAAGGAGTTTATCATGATGACATTGGAGGACACTTTAGAGAGAGTAAGCGATCCAAGCACTCGAAGGCATGCTTCGGGCATGTGCATTAGATTTCGGAGGAAGCCGCGGTACGTAATTATCCTTGGTTGAGTTGTCTCATATCAACAGCCATCATTAGTGCATTAGTATGCCGCCCTTTGAGCTGTTGCATAGGAGGTGGCGTCGGATCCACATTTGCTGAGGAGAGGTAACGCATGGACCCGAGAGTCCCTGCGAGCAGATCCAGAACGAGTGCGATATATGGAATAGTGACAAGGTCGTCAAGCGGATCTCCCTAGGTAAGGGAAGAGAAAGGTATGTTGGGGGCTAGTGCAGCATGTGTATACGATTGCAAGAGGAGAACTCGTGAGAGTTGCCCTGAGAATTGAGAATGGGTCCCTCAGTTGTTCCGATATGGATAAAGTGGGCTTAGGATCGGGGATCCGGTGATTCATGGTTTCCTAACCCTTATGGGTCGAGTGATTGTTGAGATTTAGAGCAGAGTTGCATCTTGGGTAATTCTCGGTTGCAGGGAGTGGTGGACAATACATAGATCGTGCTTTAGTCGACAGAGCAGATGCAGCAGGTTAATCAGAGGTTAATGATCGTCTAGAGTTGACAGGAAGGTTATGCAGACAGACGCCGTCGCGAGCATGTGTTTCAGGTCGGCGACTTCGTACTTCTGACGGTCTCTCCTTGGAAAGGGGTGATTCGATTTAGGAAGAGGGGCAAATTGGGGCCCCGGTATGTTGGGCCTTTTTAGTGAAAATGCGAGGGTAGGACGGGTGGCGTACCGGTTGGAGCTGCCAACGGAATTGGGATGGATCCATGATACTTTTCATATGTCGCATTTGAAAAAGTGTATAGCCGATGAGTCAGCAGTGGTTCCACTAGAGAACAATTAGGTGGATGCGAGCCTATGTTACGCTGGGAGGCCAGTGGCCGTCAGGGATCGGAATATCAAGGTTCTGAGGAACAAGGAGGTACCTATGGTATTGGTTCAGTGGCAAACTCGGAAGAGATCGGTAGTAACTAGGGAAGCCGGAACGTGAGATGCGGGAGCAGCATCCAGGACTATTTTCAGAGTGAGACTTCGAGGGCGAAGTCTGAGTCTAGTGGGGGAGAATTGTAACAGCCCGAAATCTCAAATATTTTTAAATCACATTTTGGGGTGTCTTAAAGGAGGGGACTCGGCGAGTTGGAGCCTGACTCGCCGAGTAGGAGCGCAGATCTGGTCGCGGGTTCGCGACTGGACTCGACGAGTCTAGTATGGACTCGGCGAGTCGATGCTGTTTAGCGGAAAACCCTAGCCGTTCAGTTTGGGGCGTATAAGAGGGAATCATTGGCCTTCATTGTTCGTTTTGGCCTTCTGAGAGAAACCCTAAACCGATTGTGTGCATCTGGAACAAGGCTAAAGGCCATTGATGATTTTGAAGGAATTGTGGTGCAAGGAAGAGAAGGGCTTGGCTAAAGGAACAGCAAGGGAATCACGTTTTGAGGCTTGGGGATACAGAGAGGGTGTTATTCAGGTAACATTTCGGATTATGTTCTTCTATGTGAATGTGTGCATGGATTTAGGGTTTATGGAACCCATTTGATGATTAGAGGGATTATTACTTTGTTACCCAAGTGTTTATAACCCTGTATTAGGACCCTTAGAGGTCCAGAAGGTCCCATGTTTGTGTATTCGGAAAAATACGTATCTCAGGAAGCAGTTGGATCGACTGCATGGCATGGACTCGCCGAGTCGGATGAGCAGACTCGGCGAGTAGCTTGAAGATTCACTGGGACTCGCCGAGTTGTTCTTCAGACTCGGCGAGTGGAGTCGGGGTGGCCCCGCAATTCTTCCAGGAGTAACTCATCGAGTCAAAGAGGATACTCGACGAGTAGAAGGGGATCTTAGAGGACTGAAGGACGACCAGACTCGCCGAGTCGCCAGGGAACTCGCCGAGTCTAGTCGAGTTGACAGTGGACTGTTGACCAGAGTTGACCTGTGTGATTTCTTAGGGTCAATTAACGTGGAAAATAGAAGTATTAATAAGAGATATATGATGTCATAGGGAGCTTGTAGCTCGGCGGATCAAGTGCAAGGGATTTCAGGAGTTGCTAACTTCCAGTATTCGCGAGGTGAGTCTTCTCACTATACTGTACCCGGAAGGGTTTGATTGTGTGACCGGAAGGTCGAACATGTTATGCGTTATGTATTTATACTATAAATGGAAGTTAGTTGCTACGCGTGATATGCATGTTTATATGGGCCGGAAGGCAAAGTGTTATGTGACAGAAAGGTCAGGTATGATATATGATATATGTGCTTTAAGTGTTAGAGTAAATGTATTATGTGCTGTGTATGTTTCGGGCCGGAAGGCAGGTTGATATATGATATATGTGCTTTGTGTGTTAGAGTAAATGTATTATGTGTTATATATGTTTATGGGCCGGAAGGCAATTATCTTATGGGCCGGAAGGCAATTATCTTATGGGCCGGAAGGCGATTATCTCATGGGCCGGAAGGTATTGTGCAGGGACCGGAAGGTCAGGGCCTGGAAAGGCGTATGTGCGTAAGGTGTATATTGGGGAACTCACTAAGCTTCGTGCTTACAGTGTTTTATGTTATGTTGTTGCAGGTTCTTTCAGTAACGCGGGATGGCACCGGCTCGATTGTACACACCAAAGAAAGAGTTGAATTCTGGAGGATCCTGGTGTTCTACTAAGTGAAAATGGAACTATGTTTTTTTGTAATTCAAATATGTATGAGATTTTAAACAAGTGTTTTAATAGTAATTTGATTAAATAAAAATAAAAATTTTACCTTGAAATTCACGGTGTTACACGACAATAAGTGAAGCAAAAGCGTATCAAGTATAAGTGATGTAGAGTCGTTATCAAGTATAAGTGAAGAAGAATCACATCACTAAGTAAGAGCGTGAATAAGTATAAGCGTCATTAGGTATACGCGACTACAAATATAAGTGAAAGCGTTACCGAGTAGGAGTATAAAATAAGTATAAGCGAAGCAGCAGTATTTAACAAGTAAAAGTATACGTCTAAAAGATTATCTTCAATGAAAAGCCTTTATGTACAGAGAAAATCTCAAATTGTATTCTTTTGTAAAATATGTTTAAAAACCTTAGAGGATCTTTCATAAACCAATTTAGAATGAATTTGGATAAATCAATATAAGTAAAAGTTATGAAATAAGTAAAAGTCATTATAGTGTCCCACTCGATAAAACAGTGTAAAGTGGTAAAATCTTGTGCATGCGGGTTATCAATCACATGTGATTGACATGATAACTGGCATGTTTAACTTGTATTCCCCCCTATAAAACATTTAAAAATATTAAAAGGTTCATTCATGGGTATGAACTCACCTGGTGTAAGTAGGTCCGACGAAGGCGCCGTTTGGGCGTTCGGTGTCACGCAAGGACTTGAACACACACAATGACCTATTTTAACATATGGTAACATATGTTTACATGCAATTAGCACATTTAATACTAATTAAACAAATATATACGCTCACAGGAGCGGAAAACACTTTGGCTAAGTGTTTGGGTGTCCCGGGTAGCGTTTAAGGGTGCTAAGGGTCTCCTATCAGTTGTGGAACTTTGCTAAATTCAAATATCAGGTGTGTGGATGGGTTTAAAGCATTAACATGGACCAATTTGGAGTTTACGGCCCAACTCAAGGGAGTTTACAGCCGTAAACTCCCAAGGGTATATTCTTGGGTGTTTTATGCTTCTAGCTTGTTCATGGGATTTTTCTAAGGACTTTTCATAAAAGGCATGAGTGGGTTTGAGGCTTCTAAGGGCATTTTCTATGAGTTTATGGCCAAGGAACCACTCCTAAGGGAGTTTACGGCCGTAAACTCTCATCCTTAGAGTTTTGTGAAGTTTAAAGCCCCTAATGCCTTTCTAGTGATTTCTAATGAAGTGTGATACTATTTTGGAGGGTTAAAACTATCATTTGGATGTGTTTTGGGGAGTTTACAGCCTAGACAATTGCTTGGGCCGTAAACTCCTTTTTACCCCTCCATTTCATGTGTTTAAGTCCTTAAATCCTTCCTAGTATTTTATGGTAAATGTCTAAGGCCATTTGGGGAACAAAAACCAACATTTTGGCTAGTTTGGGGAGTTTACTTCCTTGGCATAGACTTGGGCTATAAACTCATTTTTATCCTTCATTTTGATGTGTTCAAGTGCTCTAAACTCAAAGGAATAAGCCCTTAATTTATGTGTTAAGCCCTAGTGTGGTTTGGGAGTGTATTTGGGACATTTAAACAAGGTTTAGAGGTGTTTACGACCCAAGCATGTGCTTGGGCTGTAAACTCTCTTATGCCCCAAAATGATTGTTTTAAATGTGCAAACACTCCTAGGCTAATTCATCTATTTATTTCCAAGCCATTAGGGACAAGTTTGGGTCATTTTGGCCTTGTTTAAGGGGGTTTACGGCCTAAGGAGGAGCTTAGGCCGTAAACTCCTTTCTAACAGCTTCTAAGTCCAAATTTTGGGCTATAAACATGAATCAATATGTTTAGAATAAGCTAGGGTAAGCGGACTTACAATTTGGAAGCGTTTGGTTGCGGTTTCGGGGCGAAAATGGGTCTAGAGAGAGAGTATAGAGAGAGAGTGTAAAAAAATCTCCAATAGACTCCACTCACCCTTATATAGGGTTTTGAGTCGGGGCTCAGTGGCATTTTACCCGATACTGCCGTTAAACGGGGCTTTTGGTAGCACCCGATTTAGTGGTCGTAATAATAAAACTTGACATTTTCCAAATAAATGGAAATGTGTGTCCTGTGTTTTTATTTCCTTTTATCACGGCTTAACAACATGCTTATTGCAACAAAATGGGATGTTTACTAAATTGACGCCCTCTAAGTAACGAAACTTTTATAAAGTGGAATATTCCGTTAATGGTAACGGGGAAATGTAACGGAACAACTTGGGTTGTCACATTATCCCCCTGTTAGAGGGAATTTCGTCCCGAAATTCAGGTTTAGGCAAGGAAGTAGGTATGAATGTCCAAGTAAAGGTAGGTGGGTACTTCCTATACGGTTTCCTTCACATTCCCAAGTGAACTCTAGTCTGTGCTTGTCATTCCGACAGACTTTCATGCACGGGATGCGGATTTCGTCTAGTGTTGCTAGTGGGTTCCAACTGGTATATTTATGAAGTCAGGGTCCTTAATGGTTTCTATCAATATGTGTGAGGCACGAAAAGTGTTATCTAGAAATCACGTATCAAGTCTAAGAAGTGGATCGATCGAATGTAAATCTTGTGGTATATCCGAAAGTAGTAGTGGTCTGGAAAGGGTTGGACCATGTCTCCATGAGGATTCTCGGATAGTCCTAAGCTCTCGGAAAGGGGTAGAGCTTTTCAGTACTATGAACATAGTGTACTTTTATGGCAAGATCGACATTGGCATGATCGCCATCCGAAGTTCCTATCGTTCTCACTTGTACTGGATGTGTAGTCCTTTTGGTTAGTCCTTAGGAAACTCGGGTGGTCTTCGGTTTCGTGTTTTCTTTCAACTGGCTGATAGAGGCTTTCTAGATTGCCGTGAGGATTGCGTGACTATGGTCATCGGTTTGCTATAGAGCGTCTATCCCAAACTCGTGCAAAATGGTCCTGCACTAACGACGCTTGAGATACGGGAACCCTGAGGGTCGAGGAGATAGGGTTTCACTAAACGAGCGTCGGACTATCTCGGGAGGTAGTTCTATTATCTCTGCGTGAGATAGTATTCGTGGAACACCTAATAGTCCAATGAATCTCTAAGACTGTAGTTTATCCTAGCGTGGAAGGTGTATGTTCCTGCATAACCCTTCGACTAACACCAGGGCTGGTGTTAAGCCTATAATCTCTCCGGGATCCGGGTCATGAGATTTAACGCAGCTACTTTCACACTTGACCAAATATTCTTGGCTGCGAAGGTTATCCTGTGGTTCTCGGTATCCTAGTGTTCACTTCGGGGAATGTATTTCATTGTTTACAGGGCGACGACGATTTCCTCCATGCAATAGGGTGGAGGATGATAGGCACTACCTGTCTGTAACAGGGTGGGCAAGGTGTCTGAGTAGTTAGAGCATCTACTGCAACTACTCTTCCAAAGGTTCTGAGTTTTCTCAATCTAGGTTTAATCTAGTGGGTACATGGTTCATCACTCAGAACTTTACTTGCTCATCCTGCAGTGATTCTCTTGACTTCGGCTCCTATGTTATGGAATATGGTGAAAGTGTTTTGCTAAGAGGTCCGTGGTAGAACTCGCGCTTGGCTTAACCGCCCATACTTGATGTATGCCAACGTATACCTGGTTATAGTGGTCAGCCTCATGAGTTCTATTCTCTAGGTTCATGAACCTGATGTGCAAGGTGCGAAGGATCTCACGGGGGATTCTACGGAGCATGCTTCGGTTGGTGGTCGTCTTCTTAGAGTATCTGTAGTGTCATTCACTTCAGTGTCCATCTGACTACGCGGGGTCAGTCAATCAAAGCGGGGTACTCTCTCTTGGGTACTTCGGAAGGTTTGAGATAAGAGGGACGATTGATGGATCGCATTATGTTTGATTATTTGTGTTATGTTTAGGTTCGGAAGAACCTTTATTTGCAGACGAGGCTGCGGAGAAAGTTCTTTTTACACAGCACTAAGGATGTACACATGGTTGCACGAAGTCAAACCATGATCAATAGAGTCGTCGAAGTTGGTACACTCCGACATGATATATAATGAGGATCGATAGAGTCATGTGCCGAACAGGCACACAAGTTCTAGGCGTCTCGGGGTTTCATCCTATGTATCACTACCGCGAATACCTGGACTGATAGAGTTGACACAAAACTATAAAGAGTTCTAAGTGTTTCCGTATAGAGTATCTTTTTCATGAATGTGATGGGTTTTGAGCATTCTAACACTTCCTAAGTGTACATGCAACCCTAATAACCTTGGATCTATGTTTGTCTAATTATCATGCAAAGTTGAATTCCAAGGTTATATTCCTATCTAGCATACATAGGGAACAATTTTAACTTAAAGTGTAGATAGAATAACTTACCTTGTTGTTGTTTGTGTTCCTTGAAACCTTGTGAGCCTAGCACCCCAAGTGTGATGCCTCAAATGCTTCACACAACACCAAATGCTCTTGGAAGAACTTATGAGAGAACACACACTTCTCAAAAATCGGCCAAGCCCTCTTGTTTCTTAGTGTGTCCGATTTTAGGTGGAGAACATGTTTCTTATATAGTGTTGACACATTTAGGGTTAAACCCTAATGTGTCATGACTCTTCATTTCCATGACCCATGGGTTTGTAACTCCCATGGAGCATCCTATGGGTGGAATCCAACATGATAATCCATGGAGCCTCTTAGCCCACTATACAAGATATGGATGATTTACATAATCAACCCATATATTTAATTAGTTATCTTTTGATCACATAATTAGTTCTAAATTAATTCTTGATCAAACTAATCAAATAATATTATTAATATATTAGAACTTATAATATATTAATAATCTCCAAGTGTTATTTCTCTCATTTAGTCTATCCAATTGCACGGTGCCATGCAACCCAAATGGACCATGCCGGGTCGGGTCAAGTACATACCAGAAATAGTTATGGACTTAGACACCTTATCCAACAGTCTCCCACTTGGATAAGTCTAATAACTATAACTGCAAGTATGACTTCAGGAACCGATCGGCAATCGTAGCTCTTTACAAGGTTTCTCGGAACTGAGAAGATGATGGTACGCCATTTAAGATAAGTGATCATATAATCCTCTGTTCTAGATATCAGTCGGACAAATACACGGAACAATGTCTTACTTATTGTCCAACAGTTTGTTTCCCGATTTCCGATTTGTTTGACATAGAACTTCATTGAACACATCAATTTAGTTCTGACCGGGCCCGGTACATAGGTCAAAACAAAGTCATCGAGGGGCCCAGATATCAGCTTCTAATCCAAGAAGGAACAGATAAACTTTGACTCATATGTTTGTTCTACCACTCATTGAATTACACACAAGAGCGCGATTTATAACATCGAGTTACCAATGTGTTTTTCGTACAATCAATGCATAACCAACTTGTAAGTAACAAATCATATCTCTAGGTTTGAAGACTTATACGATATTACCGTCTCACGATCACTCGAGATAGAATTCCATGAAGTGATTCCAGTGAGCGTGGGTTGAGTCCAATGCTCAGAACTTTTAAGAACTCATGATTGCTGTAGCCTTGTCCAAGACCTCTACAACCAAACATGACAGTCTGGATTCATATCTACTTCCGACATATGACCGACTGTGGAGGTTTGAATAATATGTTATACCAAACAAAAATTATTCTGGAAGTCAAAACATGCAAAATAAATATAGTAAATGATCGACAAGAGATAGCAACACTTTACTCATAAATAAAACACTTTTATTCATCATCAGATGTCAATTACACTTTACAAATTTCGAGGTTATCTAACTACTAAATCTAATATCATCCTTCAGCCCTATGCTCCGAGCATGCTGGAGATGCTTAACCCGAGTTAGTCCCTTCGTGAGGGGATCTGCCGGATTCTCATCTGATGATACCCTCTTTGCCACGAGGAGTCCTTCTTCGATCCAATGTCTGATGAAATGGTATTTTCTAGTCGATGTGTCTGGATCTCCCGTGATCCCTTGGTTCCTTGGATAAGGCAACAACACTTTCACTATCATAGAAAATTTCCATTGGCTCTTTAATAGCTGGTACAACTCCAAGGTCTCAAATGAAATTCCTCAGCCATAACGCCTCCTTTGCCGCCTCGCTAGCTGCAATATACTCTGATTCACAAGTAGAATCTGCCACTGTCTCTTGCTTGGAACTCTTCCAAGAAATTGCTCCTCCATTTAGGGTAAAGACCCAGCCCGACTGAGAGTGGAAATTATCCCTATCAGTCTGGAAGCTAGCATCACTATACCCTACAACTCTCAAGTCATCACTCCCACCGAGGGTAAGGACCCAGTCCTTAGTCCTTCGTAGGTACTTGAGAATATTCTTTACCGCAGTCCAGTGTGCCTTGCCAGGGTTCCCCTGAAACCTTCTAACCATGCTCAAGGCAAAAGCTACATCAGGTCGGGTACACGTCATATCATACATGATCGATCCTACAGCCGAAGCATAAGGTACTCAACTCATTTGTGCTATCTCAGCCTCAGTGCTAGGGCTTTGTGTCTTACTCAGTTTGGCGTTACTCTGGATGGGCAACTCTCCTTTCTTGGAGTCTTGCATTCTGAATCTCTTCAGCACCTTATCCAAGTAGGTACTTTGACTAAGTCCAATTAGTATTTTACTCCGATCTCTCAAGATCCTTATCCCTAAATATAGGCAGCTTCACCAAGATCCTTCATAGCGAAACACTTTCCAAGCCAGGACTTTACTTCCTGCAGGGTTGGAATGTCGTTTCCTATGAGTAGTATGTCATCCACATACAATACCAAGAAGCTAACTATACTCCCACTAGCCTTGACATACACACAAGATTCATCTTCACTCCTAGAAAAGCCAAATTCCTTAACCTTTTCATCAAAGCAAAGATTCCATCTGCGAGGTGCTTGCTTTAACCCATAAATGGATTTCTCAAGCTTACACACTCTATTGGGGTACTTGTTGCTGACAAAACCCTCTGGCTGACTCATGTAAACATCTTCAACCAACTTTCCATTAAGGAAAGCGGTTTTGACATCCATTTGCCAAATTTCATAGTCATGAAATGCGGCTATGGCTAACAGAACCCGAATAGACTTAATCTTGGCTACTGGAGAAAAGGTTTGATCATAATCCACTCCAGGAATTTGAGAGAAGCCCTTTGCAACCAGTCTAGCCTTATAAGTGTGTACTTTACCATCCATGTCGGTCTTCTTCTTGAAGACCCATTTACACCCTACAGTCTTTCGACCTGGTACATTATCAACGAAGTTCCAAACTTGATTGTCATACATGGATTGTATCTCGCTATCCATAGCCTCTTTCCATTTAGCAGACTCGGGGCCCGCCATGGCTTCCTCGTAGCTGTTAGGGTCATCTTGACTTACTAGTGTTCCATCACTAATAAGTGTCTCACCTTCTGCAGTAATATGGAATCCATAGTAATGCTCAGGTGCACTCCTAACTCTCGTGGAACGCCTCAGAGGTACAGATTCGTCAATTGGCTTAACAGGAGTTTCCTCCTCAAGTTGAGGGCCAGAGTTTGAAGTTCTTTCACCACTTGACTCTTGAATTTCTTCAAGATCCATTTGCCTCCCACTGTCTCCTTGGCTTATAAACTCTCTTTCTCGAAAGACTCCTCTTCTTGCTACAAAGACCACATTGTCACTAGGTCTGTAGAAGAGGTAACCAAAGGATTGTTGTGGGTAGCCGATGAAAATACACCTCTCGCTTCGAGGTTTGAGCTTATCATGAGTCTCGCGTCTCACGAAAGCCTCGCAACCCCAAATCTTGATGTGGTCTAGTTTAGGTACTTTACCAGTCCACATCTTGTGAGGAGTTTTGGCAACTTTCTTTGTAGGGACTAGATTAAGGATATGGGCGGCAGTCTCTAAGGCATACCCCAAAATGAGATTGGTAGCGAAGCTCGACTCATCATGGAACGAACCATGTCCAACAAGGTTCGATTACGCCTCTCAGCCACACCATTCAACTGCGGTGTCCTGGGAGGTGTCAATTGTGAGACAATCCCACATTCCCTTAGATAGTCGAGGAACTCTGAACTAAGATACTCACCACCCCGATCGGATTGAAGCATCTTAGTGTTCCTACCCAATTGATTCTCGACTTCCTGTTTAAATTCCTTAAACTTCTCGAAAGTCTCTGACTTATGCTTGATTAAGTAGACATATCCATATCTACTGTAATCATCAGTAAAAGTCAAATAATAACGATTAGCATCCCTTGTGGCATGTTTGAATGGTCCACACACATCCGTGTGTATAAGGTCCAACAAACCTTCACCCCTTTCACACGAGCCTGTGAAGGGTGACTTTGTCATTTTTCCAAGTAAGCATGATTCGCAACTATCATTTGACTTTAGGTCAAACAACTCCAAGACTCCATCCTTTTGGAGTTGGCCTATGCGTTTCTTGCTTATATGTCCAAAACGACAATGCCATAATGATGCTTTATCCAAGTTATTATTATTAGGAGAATCAATACACAAAACATTATTTCCTGAGTTATCTACAACAGATACAGCTTCATACACACCATCACAAGGTAATGCTTTAAAATAAAGCACATTATTAAAGAAAGCATTAATCAAACCATCACAAGGTAATACTCGTGACGAAATCCCCGTCCTTCATCATGGTTGTTATCATGGAGCAGATGATTTCATACCTCTCTTGTCGTGCACTTTGATGGTATCTTTCCATCAAATCTTCGTGCATTTCATAAGGGTAGAAATCCTCATAGGACTTTTGGAGTTCTGCTGTCATTGTGGCCATCATGATGCATGCTACTTTCGTAGCATCCCTTTCATGTGCCTGAAAGTCAGCGATCTCCTGAGGAGTTGCAGTGGTCTCATCAATCTCCTTAAGCTCCTTGTCAAGGACATATTCTTTGTCCTCGTAGCGGGTAATCATCCTGATGTTTTTGATCCATTCATTGAAGTTGGATCCATCAAAGGTGACTTTCCCACATAAACTCATAAGAGTAAAGGAGCCATTAGGATTCGAGCCAGAAGCATTATTTGAAGACATCTGAAAGAGGAGAACAAGTTTAGTATAAATTTAAGAGAGTCCTTAATAAAACACCCAAATGTAATATTAAGGCTAGGATCCAATCACAATATAATATAACTTAGAAGAGGTATGCCGTAATCTAAGCTATACCATATTTGAAAGGTAGGTGAATGACGATTCACCAATTTCAACCACGAAAACCGAAATATTAGATATTAGGTTTTATTGGTTTTTAGAAATTCCTAGATTCTTTGAGATTCAATGAACTTTTCAAAGGCATGTTTCAATCTCGAGAGTGCCCTCCAGGTTTTGTGACTGGGATACCGAGGATCACAAAACGAGGTGTGAAGTAACCATGCAAATCACTTGGTACCCTTAAAGTTTATCACTCAATCGATGTGCCGGTAAACCACACACGCTCCACCGATACTATAATAAACCTTAAGTCACCCTTTACCTACCTTGTTAAGTCCAAGTTAGTGTGCCGGTTAACCACACACGCTCCACCAACGACTTAGACAAAGTGTAAAGTGTAATTTCATGGATTAGCACCTTATTCACATTTTCTTAAAGTAACTAAGATTGGGAATTTAATAAAACATTTAGTTACTTTACAATATACATCATACTTTGAATGAGAGTTTATAAGTCCTTGTCTTACCTGTTCGGTTAACGACCCTCCACCAGTCAAGCAAGCGGTGGGTGAGAGTAGACACCCATTAAGTCACCATTTTATAGGCAACAACCTTATACCCACCTTATAGACCGGCTTCGTGAATGAGGCGTACTAGCGGTAAGACGACTTTATTCTTATACACACATATATATATATATATATATATATATATATATATATATATATATATATATATATATATATATATATATATATATATAATTACTAAATCATCATAATATAAGTATAAGGGTTGAATTTTAACTTTTAAAATTCTAGGGGTTGGAACTTAAAGTTTTAACTTAACTTTACTTGTTCCAAAACTTGAGGGCAAGTTTTGTAACTTTCAAAACTTTTCATTTCTTGTAACTTATGAGTTTAATAGAGTAATAAAATGAAGACTCTTCATTTTTCTAACTCTTCTGTTTGTTTTAATGGTTTTAATTCAAGTGTGACTCTTGGTTTTCCATAACTTGAGGACAAGTTATGGACTCCATTAAAACACATTATAATCAAGAATTAATCTACCACATAGGTTACAAATAATTCCTATGATCATCTAAAACATCATAAGAACAAGAACATGAATATGAACTTATTCATAAATAAAAAATTACACTTAAAACTTTGTAATTTTGATAACTAGTTGTTGTAAATGAATTATCAAAGACATTACACCATCTAAAACAAGTTTTTCAAGTACCAAAAAGTTTAGGGTAATGTTTCTAATTTCTTTCCAGCAACTAAATCGAAATTCTGCAATCAGTCGACCCTACTCGCCGAGTGCATGAACTTACTCGCCGAGTTGGTTGAAGATACACATGAACTCGATGAGTCCCTCTTATGGACTCGACGAGTCCATTCGTAGACAGCAAGATTTTCGACTTTTTTCAACTTTTAAGCACAAATAAAAAACAAACAAGCCTAGGCTCTGATACCACTGATGGGTTTTGAGCATTCTAACACTTCCTAAGTGTACATGCAACCCTAATAACCTTGGATCTATGTTTGTCTAATTATCATGCAAAGTTGAATTCCAAGGTTATATTCCTATCTAGCATACATGGGGAACAATTTTAACTTAAAGTATAGATAGAATAACTTACCTTGTTGTTGTTTGTGTTCCTTGAAACCTTGTGAGCCTAGCACCCCAGGTGTGATGCCTCAAATGCTTCACACAACACCAAATGCTCTTGGAAGAACTTATGAGAGAACACACACTTCTCAAAAATCGGCCAAGCCCTCTTGTTTCTTAGTGTGTCCGATTTTAGGTGGAGAACATGTTTCTTATATAGTGTTGACACATCTAGGGTTAAACCCTAATGTGTCATGACTTTTCATTTCCATGACCCATGGGTTTGTAACTCCCATGGAGCATCCATGGAGCATCCTATGGGTGGAACCCAACTTGATAATCCATGGAGCCTCTTAGCCCACTATACAAGATATGGATGATTTACATAATCAACCCATATATTTAATTAGTTATCTTTTGATCACATAATTAATTCTAAATTAATTCTTGATCAAACTAATCAAATAATATTATTAATATATTAGAACTTATAATATATTAATAATCTCCAAGTGTTATTTCTCTCATTTAGTCTATCCAATTGCACGGTGCCATGCAACCCAAATGGACCATGCCGGGTCGGGTCAAGTACATACCAGAAATAGTTATGGACTTAGACACCTTATCCAAAAGAATGAATTCCCACAAGGCATTTCTATAATCACCTCACATATACTAGTCATGTATATTTAAGGTGGGGAGGACTGTTGACTGAGCGACCCCGCCCTAAATCCACAACCAAACGAGGAACAAGAAATGAGGCGGCATTCGCTCACTCTAGGTCTGTCCATCTTAAATATACATGGCCGTAATGTATATGTTTAGCCACTATAGTTTTACATAATGAATTTTAAATTTTATAACAGTGCTGCGACTTTCGCCTTATTGGAAAGAATTTGCATTTGAATTAGTCTTTTATTGTTCTTAGCTTAGTTATCCGAGATCGAGAGACGTACCAAAAATCTACCGTGTTCCTTGACGTTTCCTCCTAAGCGGTAGAGTTAGGCTCCTCCTGTGCCTTTGTTGTTTCTTTCAGTTGGGCAATCCCTTTTAAAGTGTCCTTTTCCACCACATCAGTGACAAACTCTGTTGGTGGCTGCGCTAGTGGTTGGTGTAATAAACTCTGCCGGGGCTCTGCAGATACGGGATGTGTGCCCCTTCCTGTTGCATCTAAGACAGTGGAGTTCCCGACAGACACCATGATGATGGTAGCTACACTTGCCACTGTGGGGAAGGTCTCCTAGGTATGGTCTGCTTGAAGTCGGAAGGGAAGGGTTGGCAGGAGTTGCTTCCGCCTGTTGCCCTTCGGAGGGTCCTTGGGCCGAGGTACTTCCTTCCTCCATCTTGAGTTTTCTCTTTAGTAGGTTCGTTTGAGGTTCTTGGAAGACTGGGCATGGAAGTATTGGTTGCTTCTGTTCAGGGCCAGGATTGGAAATCCCAACCGGGCCCTTGCTAACATTAGCGGCGTTAGCATTTAGGTGAGCCATGACAGCTGCTACGGCCGCTGAGACGGCAACTTGGAACGTAGCTTCATCGAATAAGAGAGTAGGTTTCTTGCTTGTGGATTGGTTACGCTTCTTTGGTGGCATGGTTTTCCTACACGAAAAGGAATACAAGGCAATGAGAGATGATGGTTAACCCTGGACATTTCTGTCCCGATCGCATTAGGCATAAATTTTCCCGTGCCTCAAGTATTGGTTGTTTGAATGTCGACCTACATCCCTATGATGTAGTCCTGGTAATCGAGGTAGGAGTATGAGTATCGGAAAAAGGCCATAAGATGCGAGTCGTTCCTACTAAGTTACCTTTATACTGGGAAGGTTTCACTCTCCGGCCTGGAGAGATTTGAGAACGGTTCGGAATGAAACTACAGAAAGAGAGGCTCATGAAGGCTCATGGATGAACACTTCTGAATAAAGGTGCGGGGACCTGCCCTAATCGTGTGGCTGTCAACGGGAATCGACGATTTACCTAACACATAGCGTGAGTGGTGTAATCACTAGCTCACTAAATTGTATTATTTTAAGGGTGTATTAGCGTGACGAACACGAGGAAAAGACAATTCCCGGGTTCCATATACTGGCTCCCTCAGTCTGCCTCGTGTCTTTGACTGGAATCGGCGTTGGTTTCCTTCGGGTAGTTTCCTAGGGTTCTCTTATCGTATGGAAATATTGAATTTCTACTCCGCCTTCCTTCTGATTCCAACTCTGGGTGTCATCACTTCGCGATGGATGACTGGGAATCTCCGAAGTTTAGGCGAATTTCTCACCGTTGTCCCTAAAAGAACACGGGCACTTGGTGTATTCAATAGTCTCGACCTAGTTCATTTATTTTCGAACAGGAAATATTCTCAATGAACCTCTTCGGGGTCGAATTCAACTCTTCTGTTATGCACTGAAGTGGGTAGGGTTTTCTACAGGGTTCGTGCGAGAGTGGAAATGTCTAAAGAATCCTAAAAGATTATTAACATTTCACTGGATGATCCATATCGAGTCCTGCTATGATTACACAGGGTATACAAATCATATATAACTTAGATCCGATAGGCCTTCGAATATGTGATACTACTCTAGAACCACATCCCAACGAGGAAAAGGAAATAGAGCGAAACCACACATTCTTAGCTTATGGGATCCTTATTATATATAACCTTGGGGGTGTACCCTCTGTTGGGTTATGAGCATTCTAACACTCCTAAGTGTACATGCAACCCTAAATACCTTGGATCTATGTTTTCTCTATTATACATGCAAATATGAACATCCAAGGTATTATCCTAATCTAGCATACAATATTATCAATATAATAAGATAGAATACATACCTCTTGATGGTGCTTGTCTTCATGAAGCTTGAGTGCCTAGTGCCCCAAGTGTGACACCTCAAATGGTTCACACAACACCATAAGCACTTGGAATAACTTAGAGAGAAATTAGAACACTTCATGAAATCGTCTAGCCCTCATACACACACATAGTGTCGATTTCTTGAGCCATGGGTTTCTTTTATATGGTGGCTATTAGGGTTACACCATGTAACTCATGACTTTACCCATTCCTTATGCTCCATGGATTTTAACCTCCATGGAGTATCCATGGGTCACCCCATGGACTTAGTCCAACATAAGGAATCTTGGATCACAAGCCCACATATATAAGAATGAATGATTTACACAATCAACCCATATATTTAATTAGTCTCCTTTTGATCACTTAATTAATTCCAAATTAATTCTTGATCAATACTAATTAAATAACCTTATTAATATATTAGAACTTATAATATATTAACAAACCTTAAGTGTTATTTCTCTCATTTTAGTCTATCCAAGTGCATGATGCCATGCAACCCAAATGGACCATGCCGGGTCGGGTCAAGTTTTACCAATTATAGTTATGGACTTAGACATTAATCCAACAGTCTCCCACTTGGATAAGTCTAAAACTATTATTGCAAGTATGATTTCAAAACCCGACTAGCAATCGCAGCTCTCAGAAGCTTCTGTCGAACTCTGATCTTGTAGATGAACTCTGACCTTTGTCAATGACTTGTCCATTAGATAAGGGATCATATATTCCTCCATTCTAGATATCATATGGACTGAGACATGGATTATAATCATTCTCTCTGTCCATTTGTTGTTTCCCGATTTCCGATTTATGACGACTGACTAATTAAACAAATCAAATCAATCCTGGCCCGACCGAGCACTTCCGTTTGTCATCATCAAATCATCGAGGGGCCCACAGATATCGCTTTTATCCCGAAGGTAAAAGGAATGGATAAACTTCGACTCATATGGCTTGTTCTACTACTTGTTGAATCATACACAAAGACACGTTTTATAACATCGAGTTACCAATGCGTTTCGTGTAATCAATGTACTATCAACTCATAGTAACAACTCATATCTCTAGGTTTGAAGAATATAAGATATTATCGTCTCATGATCACTCGTGATAAAACCCATGAAGTGATTCCAATGAGCGTGGGTTGAATCCAATACTCAGAACTTATGAGCACTCATGAGTGTTGTAGCCCTTTGTCCAACATCTTAGACCTCTACAAGCCAACCCATGACAGTCTTGATTCATATCTACTTCCAACATATGACCAACTGTGGATGGTTTGAATAACTTAGTCATTCCGGAAGAATAACCTAGTTTATTCGGGAAGTCAAAACATGCAAAGTGAAACACAATAATAATTGAATCCAATATGGTCTCAGAACTTATGAATATAAATAAAACACCTTTTATTTATCACCATATGATTACACATTATTCATTGTATACTGCTTCAGCTATCAACTTTTATTCTTGAATTTAAAACAATAGTTGTCCAATGCTCCAAGCATGTACACTATGTTTTCTAAACACTAGTCATGCCATACACCAAGTATGCATACTATGTTTGTCTATGATCTTTACTTTGTGAACTAGATCAATTGAACATAGCTTCAATGATTCTCTTTTCACACTCCCAAATCCTTACTGTAAATACAAGAATTCCAAATTCATGTCATTTACTGAAATCTGTTAGATTCTAAAATTATATGCATTGATTCTCTTGTAATGATTATGCACAAATTCACAAAGACTTGGCAACAATCATTACTGAGTATTCCAAAGGAGATCAACTCCTTGGAAACATCCTTCTTGCATTAAGTTTCCTAATCCTAAACAGATTGAAAATTCTAACTTTGAAACATTTCCAGATTCCATTTCGACTATCACTTCTGAACAAGAGTTGCCTCCTTACAGATTATGTCAATCGATCCTCTGTTGGGTTATGAGCATTTTAGAAAGGATGAAGAGGGATGCCGTAATCATAATGGTTAGACCTCTTTTGCTACTTCTCACAAGTCCAGGTTAGTGTGCCGGTAAACCACACACGCTCCACTAACGACTTTGAGAATGCAAAATATCACATTTGCTATCTAGCTAAATTCTACTTAGTGAAAGTGTTCCCTCACCATCATTTTCATGAATCGGAGAGAAACTTTATGACACTTAGGTTTAAGGGTGTATGTGTTCTTATCCATGTGAATTGTCAAAACCATAGTCACAAGATAAGGATAATGACAAATCCAAACTCATATGGACTGAACTCAATCTTAATTTCTTGCCACCTGGTAGCTCAAGGGCCTACCATTGCTTCCAAGTTGTTGTGCAACACATTGAGAACTCTAAGAACTCATATGCAAAGCCAACTTTAACTAGAATGGGCACAGAATATGTCAACACGATAGGTTATAAACCTCAAGTCGTGTGCTAGTGAAGAACTTCAGGTTTCATTCTTGATTAGTTCTTGAGAATTTCAAGACCTTTAAGACTCCCACTGTCCTCTTGACCTATAAGACTTCCTTGTCAAACATCCAAGAGATAGTGCGGATTCTAATCAAGACAAACACTTCACACAATTGGCCTTAGTTGGTCTTTGTTTTATCCAAAACATCACAACTTACCAATTTCAAATGTACAAGAGTAAAAAACTTTTACTCTTACATTTGACACGTGTTTTAAACCTTCTTAAAGACATGTCACTCAAATTACAATCTTGGAGTATGACTCTAAGACTTGTATTGGAACGAAGTATGACTCATCTTCTTGATTTAACCATTTCAACAATTCAAGATCCCTTCTTCTTAGTCATAAGAATGAACTAAGACTTCCTTAGAGAACTAATTTTTTTGATATGGTTTCTTAACCATTAAGATGATCACAAAACTGATACTAAAGTACTCTCCCATCTTTTCAGATTTGAGAAACTTTTATCCTTCTGCCTAATTTGATTCTTCTTATTCGCTCTGCTATGCATTGAAACCTTTTCCAATGTCTCAGAGTTACACTTAAGCTTGTAAGTATAATCATATTTATTGAGCTTTAGTAAACTATGACGAATAGCCTTACATATTTTGTGGTGGACTTAATCAGTGCACATGACTATGTGCTCGATCCCTTAGTCCATTACTTGACTCACACATCCATGTGAACAAGTAATTAGTCTTAATTTTTCCAATACTTGAAAGTTCTCATTCATCATGCTATACAACTTGCATGATTCCAAGTCCCGGTCCAATTGAAACTTGGGTGATGAGAATCTTTCCTTATTTGGTAAATTTAGACATTACCACAAATGAAAGAATCAACTATATATTTCCACTCTTGCTATTAATGGAATCATATAAACATCAATTTTTCCTCAAATGCCATTGTAAGGATATTTTAAAATAACTAAAATAAAAAAAATTTCTTTTATTTTAAAACTATGCGGAAAAACTTATCCTTACAATCCATATGAAAACTTGTTGTTATCTATTCCTAAGCAATATCTCATAACTCCTAAGAAGTAGCTCAAGAATCCGATTTTTCAAACTACGCGATAGAAATCCATCTACGCGATCAGATTCAGCATATTCTTTCTTTGAGTTCCTTTACTTTTCTTTGATTCTTAAAACATTACCATGTGACCCAGTCACATCATGTATCAGGAATCTCAGAATAGAAACTTAACAAAGTTAGATAGTGGACTTTACCTGAAGTAGAGTCAATCTTATTGACTTTAACATCCTTAGGTAAATTAGGCAGCTTCGCAACTAATGACCCTTACTTTGGCAATATAAACATATGGACCCTTTCATAATGGTACACGAGACTATCACAGACTTAGCTTTTCTCTTTACCATTTGTTCAACCGAGTTGACTATGGCCGATCCCTTTCCATTGGGAAGAGAATGCTTTTTCTGTGTTTCCAGTGTCACCATTGTCAATGTCCATAAAGTTTCAGGAAGTTGATCTTAGCAAATAGATAAGATCATTAAGGGTCTTGTCATAGTCTGTTTCATAGGTGTTCCAAAAGAACTCACTATGTGACTTAGAAAGTGATTGAACCACCAACTTTCTCAAGACTTTGACACCCAACTCTCCCGGCTTGTAAATATGTGACTACATCTCCAAGATGTTATCACGCCAAGACCTTTACTTGCTAATAGGGCTCGAGTGACCTTAAACTTTTTAAGAACTTGTGGGGTAGGGTGAATAATTGGAGGAGGAGAAAGAAGTATGATTTCCATAGGACATCATCTTCATTAGGAATGCTTGTTTCAAGAGATTTGGGAAGATAATAAATGTCTAAACCAGACATCTTTTGGGAGATATTCAAGATAGTTGATCTAAAGTCCTTAATATGACACCCAATATGAAATATTAAGGCTAGGACCCAACAAACTATTTTATAACTTAGAAGAGGTATGCCGTAATCCAAGCTATAAAACAATTTGAAGGTAGGTGAATGACGATTCACCAATTTCCACCAAGATAAACGAAATGAATTATTAGGTTTTAATTGGATTTGAAACTCCTAGATCTTTTGAGATTCATTGAACTGTTCAATGGCATGTTTCAATCTCGAGTGTGCCCTTCAGGTTTTGTGACTGGGATACCGAGGATCACAAAACAAGGTGTGAAGTAACCATGCAAATTACTTGGTACCCTTAAGTGTTTATCCCTCAATCGATGTGCCGGTTAACCACACACGCTGCATCGATACTATGATAAACATTAAGTTACCCTTTGCCTACCTTGTTAAATATGAGTTAGTGTGCCGGTTAACCACACACGCTCCACTAACCAACTTAAACAAAGTGCAAAGTGTAATTTCATGGATTAGCATCTTCTTCACATTTTTCCTAAGTAACTAAGATTGGGTATTTATAAGAGTTTAGTTACTTAGTATTTATCATTAATACTTTTAATGAAGGGAGAATTATAGTCATGTCAAACCCGTTCGGCTAACGACCCTCCACCAGTCAAGCAAGCGGTGGGTGAGAGTGGACACCCATTAAGTTGCCATTTTATAGGCAACAACCTTATACCCACTTTATAGACCGGCTTTGTGAATGAGGCGTACTAGCGGTAAGACCGACTTTACTCTTATACATATATATATATATTATTAACTTATAATATTATAAAGTATAAGGGTTGAATTTTAACTTTTAAAATTCTTAAGGGCTAACTTGGAATTAAAGTATTCATAAGAGAAAACTTTATAAATTCCAAAACTTGAGGGCAAGTTTTGAAACTATTCAAAACTAATTAATTCCATAACTTATGTGTTTAAAGTAGTTTTAATCCAAAAACTCTTCAAGTTCCATAACTTGAGGATAAATTATGGAAGACTTTAAACTAATAAAGAATTAACTTTTTCTTTATTTTATAACTTATGAAATTAATTAAGGTTACATTATTTTTTTTTATATTTATTTAATGAAGAGACTCTTGGTCCTCCATAACTTGAGGACAAATTATGGAGTCATAACTCCAATTAATTAGAACTAGACTCTTCATTTTTGTAACCTTTGCCAACTTTATGAGTTTTATGAGTCTTTAATGTGACTCTTCATGTAACTTGAGGATAAGTTACACAAACACATTTTATACTCAACTCTTAGATTAAAATGGATTGAAAACAACTATTTCATTCAACTTTTCTATTAATCTAAGAAACTCATAAGAACAAGATAATTCAAATCAAACTTTTTCATGTAATTAGTCTAACCTTTAAACTAATACAAAACATGAATCTATTGACAATTATCTTTGAAAATGGATTAGCATGAACATTACCACATCAAAAAACAAGTTTATAAGTTCAAAAACAAGTTAGGGTAATGTTCCTAGTCCATTTCTAGCCAAAAACCTCGAAGATATGCTGTCTGGCGTCCAACTCGTCGAGTGCATGAACACAACTCGGTGAGTTGGATGCATTTTGCCTTGGACTCGTCGAGTCCCTTCATGGACTCGGCGAGTCTGCTGGGCTGACAGCACCAATTTCGATTTTTCAGCTTCTATTGCAGGTATAACAAGAAAACAAGCCTAGGCTCTGATACCACTGTTGGGTTATGAGCATTCTAACACTCCTAAGTGTACATGCAACCCTAAATACCTTGGATCTATGTTTTCTCTATTATACATGCAAATATGAACATCCAAGGTATTATCCTAATCTAGCATACAATATTATCAATATAATAAGATAGAATACATACCTCTTGATGGTGCTTGTCTTCATGAAGCTTGAGTGCCTAGTGCCCCAAGTGTGACACCTCAAATGGTTCACACAACACCATAAGCACTTGGAATAACTTAGAGAGAAATTAGAACACTTCATGAAATCGTCTAGCCCTCATACACACACATAGTGTCGATTTCTTGAGCCATGGGTTTCTTTTATATGGTGGCTATTAGGGTTACACCATGTAACTCATGACTTTACCCATTCCTTATGCTCCATGGATTTTAACCTCCATGGAGTATCCATGGGTCACCCCATGGACTTAGTCCAACATAAGGAATCTTGGATCACAAGCCCACATATATAAGAATGAATGATTTACACAATCAACCCATATATTTAATTAGTCTCCTTTTGATCACTTAATTAATTCCAAATTAATTCTTGATCAATACTAATTAAATAACCTTATTAATATATTAGAACTTATAATATATTAACAAACCTTAAGTGTTATTTCTCTCATTTTAGTCTATCCAAGTGCATGATGCCATGCAACCCAAATGGACCATGCCGGGTCGGGTCAAGTTTTACCAATTATAGTTATGGACTTAGACATTAATCCAACACCCTCTGTAGTTGTAGGTATATCAATAAGGATCTTTTTAGTTATTCACGCAAGGTTGTTTATGATTCTTAAAATACCCCTATGGTATTTTAAATTCTTGTTGGTTTTCTTATTTTCTGAATATGAATTCTGGGATTAGTGTGAATCTTTTAGTGTTCTAAAATACTCCTATAGTATTTTAACTTTTATGTTTGGCTCTAACAATCCTAATTGGTAAGTTTCAGACCTGTTGGACACCACCATCACTCCCAAGCACATGTTCATCGCACCTCGAATAAATGTAGTTGATCAGGTTACATTTATTCCAGCTTACGATTACATAACTGCCCAGGTTTGACTATAGGGTTCAACATCCGAAGATTTTTATTATTGTTCTTCCTGTGATACTTTTTTTCAAGTGCTTAGATTCTGGATGTTATTATACTTTGGTAAAATATAGTTATATTTTAAAGTATAATTCTTGGTCAGAGTGTTTTATCCCATTGCATTTATAGGTTGTATATCTTTTATGATTTGATATACTTAGCTCACTATAAACAATGCTCTGATACCAATCTGTCACACCCCAAAACCGGAACGGCGGAAACATTCTGGGGTGGATGACGTCATGTCAAGTATCACAACACGTGCATTATAGTAATCGAAGTACAACAAAACATTGCATTAATAGTAATAGTTTTACAAGGTTACATTACAACAATTCAAAGTAATACAAGTAATAGAATAAATACAGTGTGGTACTAACCTATCTTCATCAACAACTCCGACGATGTACCTATCTAATGCTAACCTGAGAATACAAGTTATTTGAAAAGCGAGTATCAGCATTTTTACAAATGCTGGTGAGTTCATAAGCATTTGGTGACATTTCATTCAAATAACTTAAGGAAGTAATAGTTTAAGAGATTTCAGTGTATTAGAGTCCTTTCCAGAAAATCCTATATTTCCTTTCATAAAAGCAGCCTTATACCAAGACTGGTCAGTGATGTGGGGTAAGAAGTAGTTTTCCCTAAATTGCTATCATTATCAAAATACTGAATTTAATTATTAAGGAAAGCAACGACATCAGGGAATATCATATGCCTCAGCAGTGAGGGCTGCTGACTAAGGCAAAGAACCATAGACTCCAGGAAAGTATCAAACAACGACACGCCTGGTTCAGTCTAATTAAGTGGAGACACAGACCCCAGAAAGTACCAAATGAAGGGTACAACTAGTAGGGTCTAAACAGTGAATACAGACCGCAGACGACATCAAATGAAAGATAGGTCTAGCAAGGTCTAGAACGGTGAACACAGTGAATACCGTGAACGCAGTGGATTCTGTGACTACAGTAGATACTGACCCCAGATAGCATCAAATGAAGGATACTTCTTGTAAGGTCAAAACAGAGATAACAGACCTCAGACAGTATCAAATGAAGGATACGTCTTGTAAGGTCAAAACAGAGATAACAGACCCCAAACAGTATCAAATGAAAGATACGTCACGTAAGGTCTAAACAGAGATAACAGACCTCAGACAGTATCAAATGAAGGATACGTCTTGTAAGGTCAAAACAGAGATAACAGACCCCAGACAGTATCAAATGAAAGATACGTCATGTAAGGTCGAAACAATGTGATTCTGAAAATGAATTACCAGCATACAATGTAGATTGCCGGTGAAATATCGTTACCTTAAGGCCAAAGAATTATAAAGTAACCCGGGATACTCGTAACCATACTAACTGACACTAGAGAACCAGACGCCCTACGAGCATCTTGAGAATGTGACATTTGTCACCCCTTGGCTTGGTGTGCCGTGGACTGTATCTAGCAGTCAGGGTGCGGGGGTGTCAATCCCATATAGATCTATACACACAATGTCTGCTCTCCCTACAGGAGACTCTGGTTACCAACTAGACGACGGAGAAGATCGTGTCGTGAAGATGCATCCCAAATAGTGGGTAGAGACTTCCAAATAGTGGGTAGTGTGTAAGTGTTGAACTAGAGGTGGAGACTTCCCAATAGTGGGTTTCTAATGTAAGTGTAGACTAGAAGTAGAGACTCTTAACTGAACTGACTAGAGAATTTCGTATATGTCCATTCTCATATACATAATATATAACTAATGTGTCAAACGACCTTCGGACGGCCATCCGATCCCACCAGACCACATCTCAACGAAGAAAAGGAAATAGGGCAGACGAGTCTTCCTATGTCTTTTAAATCATTACTTATATGTACCTATATAAGCATGGACATACATCTAACTACGACTGATTGGGCATCAAGTAGAAGTGCTCCTTGTGAAGTAGAAGTGTCTAACAAGTGAAGTAGAAGCGGTCGCAAGTGAAGTAGAAGTGTCGAACAAGTATAAGCGTATCACGAAGTAGAGGCGACAATAAGTGAAGAAAAAGCATACCAAGTATCAGTGATGTAGAGTCGTTATAAAGTATAAGTGAAGAAGAATCGTATCACTAAGTAAGAGCGTGAATAAGTATAAGCATCATGAGGTATACGCGACTACAAATATAAGTGAAAGCGTTACCGAGTAGGAGTATAAAATAAGTATAAGCGAAGCAACAGTATTTAACAAGTAAAAGTATACGTCTAAAAGGATATCTTTAATGAAAAGCCTTTATGTATAGAGAAAATCCCAAATTGTATTCTTTTGTAAAATATGTTTAAAAACCTTAGAGGATCTTTTATAAACCAATTTAGAATGAATTTGGATAAATCAATATAAGTAAAAGTTATGAAATAAGTAAAAGTCATTATAGTGTCCCACTCGGTAAAACAGTGTAAAGTGGTAAAATCTTGTGCATGTGGGTTGTCAATCACATGTGATTGACATGATAACTGGCATGTTTAACTTGTATTCCCCCCTATAAAACATTTATAAATATTAAAAGGTTCATTCATGGGTATGAACTCACTTGGTGTAAGTAGGTCTGACGAAGGTGCCGTTTGGGCGTTCGGTGTCACGCAAGGACTTGAACACACACAATGACCTATTTTAACATATGGTAACACATGTTTACATGCAATTAGCACATTTAATACTAATTAAACAAATATACACGCTCATAGGAGCGGAAAACACTTTGGCTAAGTGTTTGGGTGTCCCGGGTAGCGTTTAAGGGTGCTAAGGGTCTCCTATCAGTTGTGGAACTTTGCTAAACTCAAATATCAGGTGTGTGAATGGGTTTAAAGCATTAACATGGACCAATTTGGAGTTTACGGCCCAACTCAAGGGAGTTTACGGCCGTAAACTCCCAAGGGTATTTTCTTGGGTGTTTTATGCTTCTAGCTTGTTCATGGGATTTTTCTAAGGACTTTTCATAAAAGGCATGAGTGGGTTTGAGGCTTCTAAGGGCATTTTCTATGAGTTTACAGCCAAGGAACCACTCCTAAGGGAGTTTACGACCGTAAACTCTCATCCTTAGAGTTTTGTGAAGTTTAAAGCCCCTAATGCCTTTCTAGTGATTTCTAATGAAGTGTGATGCTATTTTGGAGGGTTAAAACTATCATTTGGATGTGTTTTGGGGAGTTTACGACCTAGACAATTGCTTGGGCCGTAAACTCCGTTTTACCCCTCCATTTCATGTGTTTAAGTCCTTAAATCATTCCTAGTATTTTATGGTAAATGTCTAAGGCATTTGGGGAACAAAAACCAACATTTTGGCTTGGTTTGGGGAGTTTATGGCCTTGGCATAGACTTGGGCTGTAAACTCATTTTTACCATTCATTTTGATGTGTTTAAGTGCTCTAAACTCAAAGGAATAAGCCCTTAATTTATGTGTTAAGCCCTAGTGTGGTTTGGGAGTGTATTTGGGACATTTAAACAAGGTTTAGAGGTGTTTACGGCCTAAGCATGTGCTTGGGCCATAAACTCTCTTTTATGCCCCAAAATGATTGTTTTAAATGTGCAAACACTCCTAGGCTAATTCTTCTATTTATTTCCAAGCCATTAGGGACAAGTTTGGGTCATCTTGGCCTTGTTTAAGGGGGTTTACGGCCTAAAGAGGAGCTTAGGCCGTAAACTCCTTTCTAACAACTTCTAAGTCCGAATTTTGGGCTATTAACATGAATCAATATGTTTAGAATAAGCTAGGGTAAGCGGACTTAGAATTTGGAAGCGTTTGGTTGCGGTTTCGGGGCGAAAACGGTCTAGAGAGAGAGTATAGAGAGAGTGTAAAAAAAATCTCCAATAGACTCCACTCACCCTTATATAGGGTTTTGAGTCAGAGCTCAGTGGGATTTTACCCGATACTGCCGTTAAACGGGGCTTTTGGTCGCACCCGATTTAGTGGTCGTAACAATAAAACTTGACATTTTCCAAATAAATGGAAATGTGTGTCCTGTGTTTTTATTTCCTTTTATCACGACTTAACGGCATGCTTATTGCAACCAAATGGGATGTTTACTAAATTGACGCCCTCTAAGTAACGGAACTTTTATACAGTGGAATATTCCGTTAATGGTAACGGGGAAATGTAACGGAACAACTTGGGTTGTCACACATCGGACAAGGCGCTAACGGGACCGGTGATCATTCGTGAAACCACGGAAAAGATCGTTCAAATTAGAGCTCGATTACAAGCATCGTGCGACCGACAAAAGAGCTATGCCGATACACGGTGAAAGCCCTTAGAGTTTCAGGTCGGGGATCGAGTACTGTTAAAAGTCTCACCTTGGAAGGGAGTCATTCGTTTCGAAAAATGGGGAAAACTGAACCCACGATACATTGGACCTTTCGAGATCGTCGCCCGAATAAGTCCAGTGGCGTATAAACTGCAACTACTCGCAGAGCTAAACAGTGTGCACCCCGTGTACCATGTCTTTAATCTTAAGAAGTGCCTATCGGATGAAACCCTCGTCATTCCCCTTGACGAGATTGAAATCAATGAGAATCTCCTGTTCATTGAAGAACCGGTTGAAATCATGGACAGGGAGGTGAAGTGTACTAAGCAAAGTTGCATCCCGATGGTGAAAGTACGGTGGAATGCGATGCGTGGGCCAGAATTCACGTGGGAACGCGAAGATCAAATGAAGCAAAAGTACCCTCACCTATTCTAGCATTCTCAAATCTAGCTTTCAAACAGAATTTCGGGACGAAATTCCCTCTAACGGGGGGATGATGTCACAACTAGAAATTTTGTGCCTTGTAACTACAATACATAAGTAAAATTTTGAATCAAAAACTTAAGAGAGTGTATGATGCTTACTTTATGACATCAAAATTTGCAATCAAATACACCATACAAGCACTACAAATAGTCAACAAGCAATTGGAAACCCTAGAAGTTCTTGTTTAGGTCCATTTTGGACTAGGACTTCCTTATTGGGCCCAATGGACCAATAAGCTTCCAACTTGACTATCTTGGGCTTAGAACCTTTAAATGGGCTCTAATTGGACCCACTTTCATTATTTCAACATTTTGGGCCATATTGGGCCGAGAATGAAATAAATTAAATATTATGAACTATTATGGACCATAATTAACCTAATCTAAGCCTAATAAAGCATAAAAATCACACTTATATTTTATAGGGCCAACAATCATTCAACCTAACTCTAATATGGGCTTAGGGGCAATAAAGCCCGAAAAAAATCCCCTTTTCCTCTCCAAATCTCGGCCCAAGCCCAATCCATGGGGAAGAGTTGACTTAGGCCTTGCCACCTCATTTTTACATGGAGGTTATCCATGCAAATAACCCAAGTATCCATGCACTATCTCATCAATCTTCTCTCTCCCTCTCCCTCTTTTTCCTTCTGCCGAGAGCAAGAAATGAACACACATACCTCACAAAACTCTCTCTAAATTACTCAAGAATCATCCACTCTCTCCATCCAAAATCTCGAAAATTTGGCTTGAAGTCTAAGGATCTTCATAAAGTAATTCATCATCTAAGGTAAGTTAATGGCTAACTTATGATCTAAATACCTTCACTTCATCAAAATGTCTTCTAAATTCATTCAATCTTGTGATCTTGCACCTTAGAAGCTCCTTAAATTCGAGATCTTCCAAGGAAAGGTTGCTAGGGCCGAAATGGCAACCAACTCCTCTCTTTTCTTCTTCAAATCGAAACCACAACTCAAGGTGAGCTTCATACCCCCTATTTGTCGGTTTTTATGAGTTTTGTGGGGGGGGGGGGGAATACAAGCAAATGTGTAGATCTATGTGTATATGTATGCTTTGTGGGATTTCTATGTTTATATATATGTTCTTATGTGATTGTGGTGTTGGATCTAGTCAAAAAGTCCTTAAAACCGAGATTTACATTAGGTTGTATGAAACAAGTATAAATCATATTATTACACACAAATCATTTCTAGAAAAATAACTAAGTTGGTTAATATGAACATTTTTGGGCTAAAAACCCATTTTTGGGCTCAAAATGTTAAAAATATAAAATTAAAGGGCTAAAAATGACAAAATATGAATTCTGATGGTTGAAATGGGACAAAACAGTTTTAACAAAGTATTTTCTGGAAATATACCCTCTTGAAGGATTAGAATGTAAAAGTTTAAGCATAATGGGCCAAAAATGAATTTTTAGGCCCAATAAAGCCCAATATGCGAGATTTTCAAATTTGAAGGGCTGAAACTGTACTTTTCTGTAAAACAGGGGACTACTAGTGCTCCAAGTCCATCTCAAGGGTTAAAAATACTTTTCATATTTAAAAAGGACCAAAGATGCAAAAATTTTCTATTTTGGGCCAAAAGTGTAAAAGTTGCGAAAAATGAGGTTTCAGCCGAGAAAGCTTCATTTTGAGGGACTAAAACTGTTTTTCAAATAAATTTGAGCTGAAAAATACTTTTTCAACAAGTTTTGATACTAAAGTGTCAAGAAAAATGGTTTAAGGACTAAAATGGAAATTCTTTTATTCAAAGGGTTAAAAGTGTAAATTTATCCAAGAAAGGTGCTGCAAAAAGAAAAACTCCAATGATTTAAACAATAAATCCATTGTGATAAAATACTTGTACCGCGAGTGCCGACAAAACATAATACACCATCAATACCAGAATCGTTATCAAATGAATTGATTCGGTCTCGAATCAATAACGAAACGAAACTTAATACACGACGATATTCAATACACACGCGGAAATTTCGGGAAGTCAATACATACGTGGGAATACACAGACGTCGATACACCATCTTTGGGCCCAAAAGTGTCAAATCTTGCTTGTTGGGCCTAGCTAGCCCAATGACCAGATCTTTAGGCCCGAAGGCAACTTGCTTACATGTTGTTGGGTCTTATATGACCTAACTCCGTGTAAAAGGACTTTCAATGGATTTTGTGCTATTGGGCCCCAAGGGTCCTTTGGTACTGGTAGTAAAGTCAAGAATTCACAAATGCGGGTCGGGCCAAGGGCCCTTTGCATTCACGAAAGCCTTGAACGACTTATGGATTATCGAGGTCTTCGTGCCCTCTTTTCTCCTCGGTTATGGGGCTATGAGAAGTCAGGGTGGTTGGATTAAGTGAATACTACAGGCGACGCCTAAGGGGTCGTTAGTATAGTTCTAAACTAGTCGTTTCTATTAACGCGTGTTTATAACAATTCACAATACACATTTAATCCAATGTCACCTGGAATCATCGAATACACACGTCGCAACGGAATAACCAAACATTAAATGTGTAATTCAAAGTATTAGGAAAACATCGGGTTCTCCTAGGGTTTTCAATACATACACCTACAAGATGCATACCAAGTCTAACATTTTTCACATTTATAGAAACAAACAAGCATACTTACGGATCTTCACACTTTTTATACGATACTATTTTTAGAAAATATCGGATTTTCTGGTGGTTTTCAAAACAATACAAAACATTATTTTTCAAACATTGCTTATGAACTCACCAACATTTCATATGTTGATGTTTTTCAAAATACTTGTATTCTCAGGTAACAGGTAAACCGAAGGAAAAAAAAATGCACTCAGTGATGTCTTGTTGTTTGTTTAACTAGTATCGAACAATTTACTTTTGGGAATGTAATGTTTAAAACAATGTACTAAATGTAAACAATACCAGTTGTACTATTTCAATGCATGGTGATGAATGATGTTATGTTTCATGTATATTCACTATGATGGTATTCAATTGAGTCACAACAGCCCTCGGACGTTTACGCCGTCTGGTTCGGGGGTGTGACAATTAATAACTACAAAACCAGTGATTTTCTTACTGTTCAAACTGTTTATCAAACTGTTTTGCTTCAAAATGTTTTACAAACTCTTTTACTTATCAAATACTTTTACTTAAACTCTTTTATACTTATTATCAAATGCATGCCTATGTATGTATAGTTATATAAGCAATGTTTAAAGGGCTTAGGAAGGCCAGCTCGCTTTATCTCCTTTTCCTCGTTGGGATGTGGCTATAGGGCGTTGGTTATCCATCCGAAGGTCGTCTAAATATTAGTTATATATTATGTATACATATATAGACATAAAGGTTCTTCTAGTCAATTCATATATTATGTATACGTATATAGACATATATAGACATAAAGGTCGTCTAAATATTAGTTATATTGGGTAGCAAGGGTATACTTCCATGTTCATACGTACCAGTTACTTTACTAGTAAGCTACCATAGGGGTAGCATAGGAAGATACTAATACTATTACTAGAACAATGAAACATACGATGAGTCAGTTCATTCATGAGTCAATACGAGTAGTACACATATTACATTACTATACATGCTAGATAGAGAGAGAACATACATTATAGCTAGCACACGCAGAACACTTCAGTACATACAGGCTAGACAGAGAAAGAGTTACAGTTAGAACATTCATTACAAGTACATTCATGCAGTTATTTGAACCATTAGACAGGTCATGGCACTTCCTGCCATGACCGTTTTTGTATCCCGAATCTCCTTAATTGGGGAGCGTATGAGTTTGCGTATAGATCTATACTAGATTGACTATCCTACACCTTGCTGCTTGCCACAGTGGGACTTGCAAGTCTACGGGACTTGCAAGTCTACTGCTCGCCACAGTGGGACTTGTGTATAGATCTATACTAGACGTTGGTTTGGGGTTTGATTACTCGTGATGTCCCTATGTAAAATGAAATAATGCCCATATATATACAACTAGGGATACATTCACTAATCATATGGAACATTACACTCCAACGAGGTTAAACACCTCAATACGAGTGTTTGGAGTGACCCGGGTGACATCTTCGGATGTGTAATGGTACTAGGGAGTTGGGACTTGAGTTTACTCCCCAAGAGTAAACAATTTTAAAGAGTTTACAGCCATAGAACACACTCATACATGATTTTACGGCCGTCAACTCATGTGGGTGTGATTTTGAGTGTTTAATGGCTTAAATGGACATGGGGATTGTTGGAATGGATTTCTAAAATGCCTTGGAATGAATTAAATGTAAATATACCATAAAGAAGGGAGTTTACGGCCAACACCTTGGTGTTTATGTCCGTAAACTACCCATGGTCAAAAGAAATTAGTTTTTGATGCTAAGAACAATCACATGTGATTTCTAGGAATTTATCCAAGCCTTTGGGGTGGTTTAATGCATCATTTGACAAAGTTTTATAAGTTTACGGCTAAGGGTATGTTCCTAGGCCGTAAACTCCTATAAATGATGTTTTTGATGTGTTTCAAACCCTTAAACTATTTTTAGATGCATGTAGATTTAATCACAAGGCCATTGGTTGAGTTTCAAGGCATTTGGACATGATTTAAGGCACTAAATCCCCCTTTAAGTGGAGTTTACGGCCTAAGAATGTGTCTTGGCTGTAAACTCACTTTTGTCCCCCATATTTCATGTTTAAAGTGTTTAAATGCTAAAACCAATATCCTACAAGTCATATCTAAGTCCCACTATGATTTGGAAGGGTTATTTGGCTCAAAAACCCCTTCAATATGAGTTTGCGGCCCAAGAATATGTCTTGGCCGTAAACTCACTTTTGTCCCTCAAAATCAATGTTTTACATGTTATAAGTCTTTTCCAATAAGCCATTAAGTCATATCTAATGTCCAACATTGCTTAGGAAGGGTTTTAGGGCTTAAAAACCCCATTTTTAGGAGTTTACGGGCCAAGCTAGTTTCTTGGCCGTAAACTCATGTTCTTGGTCCCAAAACACAAATTAAACATCAATTTGAAGGCTAAAGAGGTTGAATAACAAGTTAGGGGTGTTACCTCTTTGATTTCAAGCCTTAAATCTTTGTTTTGGACCTTGATTTTGTGATGAGGAGAGAGGTTGTGAGAGTTAAATGAGAAATTGACCAAAGGCTTCAAATGGAGGCTTAAACACGTTTATATAGTGTTTAAGTTTTGGACATGGAGGAATTCTACCCGATACCGGCGTTAGACGAGGCTTTTGGTCATACCCGATTGAGTTACCGTAACCCGATATGGTAAATTTCTAGAAATATTCCGATCACTAAAGTTGGGTGTTAAAATGATTTCTATATGTATTAAGACACCCATTAAGTCATTTTAAATATGTACAAGTTAATGACTTAATTAAACGGAAGATCGGAAATCGAATTTGGAAACGATGATTGGTTGCGTGAATTGTACTACGAAAGAGTTACAAGAAACGATACGGAAATTTCGGGTTGTTACACAATTGGTCTTAGTTGGTCTTTGTTTTATCCAAAACATCACAACTTACCAATTTCAAATGTACAAGAGTAAGATACTTTTACTCTTACACTTGATTGGTTTTAATAATCCTTTGTTTAAGATATGTCACTTAACTTACAGTCTTGGAGTATGACTCTAAGACTTGTTTTGGAACGAGGTATGAATCATCTTCTTGATTTGACCACTTCAACAATTCATAGCTCCTATTTTTAGCTGTCATAATGCACTTAGAGGATGAATTGTGATAAGGTCTCTTAATCATTAAGATGATTATGTAACATGATACTAAAGTAATCTCACATCTTTTCAGATTTGAGAAACTTTTATCCTTCTGCCTAGTTTGATTCTTCTCATTCATTCTGCCATACATCGAAAATTTTTCCAATGTATCAGAATTACACATAAACTTGTAAGTGTAACCATATTTACTAAACTTTAGTAAAACATGAGGACTAGTCTTATAGATCTTTTTGTGGTGAACTTGATCATTGCACAAGCGTGTGTACTCGATCTCTTAGTCCTTCACTTGATTCACTTATCCATGTGATCAAGTAATTAGTCTTAATTTTCCAATACTTGAAAGTTCTCATTCATCATACTATACAACTTGCATGATTCCAAGTTTCGGTCCAATTGAAACTTGGGTGAAGTGAAACTTTCCTTATTTGGTAAATTTAGACACTACCACAAATGAAAGAATTAAATTCATATTTACACTCTTGCTATTAATGGAATCATATAAGAAACAATTTTTTTTTCACAAATGCCATTGTAAGGATATTTTAAAATAAATAAAATCAAAATGTTTTTCTTTTATTTTAAAAAATTTGTAGAAAAACTATCCTTACATTGCAAAAGCACATGAAAACTATGTTGTTATCTATTCCTAAGAAATATATCATAACTCTTAAGAAGTAGCTCAAGAATCCGATCTTCAAACTATGCGATAGAAATCCATCTACGCGATCAGATTCAGCATATTCTTTCTTTAAGTTTCTTCACTTTCCTTTAATTCTTAAAACATCAACATGTGACCCAGTCACATCATGTATCAAGAATCTCAGAATAGAAACTTAACAGAGTTAGATAGTGGACTTTACCTAAAGTAGAGTCAAACTTATTGACTTTAACATCCTTAGGTAAAATTGGCAGCTTTGCAACTAATGCCCATTCCTTTTGCAAGAGAAACATATGGACCCTTTGGGAATGTTACATGGGACAACCTCATTCTTAGCCTTTCTCTTTACCATTTGGTCAACCGAGTTGACTATGGCCAGTCCCTTTCCATTGGGAAGAGAAGGCTTTTACTGGGTATCCAATGCAACCATTTTCAATGTCCATTGAAGGTTTGGAAAGTTGATCTAATAATCAAATTTGCTTTACCAAAGATCCAAATCATTGTTGATTTAGCAGTACCAAGCAAATAGATAAGATCATTAAGGGTAATGTCATAGTCTATTTCATAGTATTCCTAAAGGTAACTCACTATGTGACTTAGAAAGTGATTGGACATCCAACTTTCTTATGACTTTGACACCCAACTCTCCTGACTTGTCAAAATGTGACTTCATCTCCAAGATGTGAGCACACATAGACTTTGACTACCATTAGGGTTTAAGTCACCTTGAACTTGAGGCTTAGAGAGAATAATTGGAGGAGGTAGAGGAAGTGAAGTTCCAAGAGATTTAGGAGGATGATAGATGTCTGAACCAGACATCTTTTGGGAGATATTAAAGATAGTTAATCTAAAGTCCCTAATATAACACCCAATATGACATATTAAGGCTAGGACCCAACAAACTATTTTATAACTTGGAAGAGGGATGACGTAATCTAAGCTACAAAATATTTGAAGGTAGGTGAATGACGATTCACCAATTTCCACCATGATAAGCAAAATGTATTATTAGGATTTAATTAGTTTTGAAACTCCTAAATTCTTTTGAGATTCATTGAACTTTTCAATGACATGTTTCAATATCGAGTGTGGCCTTCAAGTTTTGTGACTGGGATGCTGAGGATCACAAAACAAGGTGTGAATAACCATACAAATATACTTTGTACCCTTAATTTTTACCCCTCAATCGATGTGCTAGTTAACCACACACGCTCCACCGATACTAGGATAAAAATTAAGTTACCCTTTTCTTACCTTCTTAAATACGAGTTAATGTGCCGGTTAACCACACAGCTCCACTAACCGACTTAAACAAAGTGCAAAGTGTAATATCATGGATTAGCACGAAATTCACATTTTCCTAAGTAACTAAGATTGGGTATTACTAAGACTTTAGTTACTTAGTATTTATCATTAATACTTTTAATGAAGGAAGAATTATAGTCCTTGTCCTACCCGTTCAGCTAACGACCCTCCACCAGTCAAAGAAGCGGTGGGTAAGAGTGGACACCCATTAAACTGCCATTTTATAGGCAGTAACCTTATAGCCCCTTATAGACCAGCTTCGTGATTGAGGCCTACTAATGGTAAGATGACTTGCTCTTATACATATATATAAATATTATTAAATTATAATATTATAAAGTATAAGGGTTGAATTTTAACTTTTAAAATTCTAAGGGCTTAACTTGGAATTAAAGTATTCACGAGGAAAACTTTATAAATTCCAAAACTTGAGGGCAAGTTTTGAGCTATTCAAAACTAATTAAATCCATAACTTTTGTGCTCAAAGTTGTTTTAACTAAAAAACTCTTCAAGTTCCTTAACTTGAAGACAAGTTATGAAAGACTTTAAACCATTAAAGAATGTGACTCTTCCTTATTCATAACTTATGGATTTAATTAAGGTTACTCATTTTTTTTATTTAATGAAGAGAGTCTTGAACCTCCATAACTTGAGGACAGGTTATGGAGTCATAAAACCATTTAATGAGGATAAGACTCTTCATTTTGTAACCTATGACAACATTTATGAGTTTTAAGAAACTTAAATGTGACTTTTCATGTAACTTGAGGACAAGTTACAAAAACACATTTAGAATCAAGTCTTAGATTAAAATGGATTGAAAACATATTATCACATAATTTTCTATTAATCCAAATCAACTCATAAGATCAAGATAATTCAAAAAAAAAACTTTTGGATTCCATAACTTATGGAGTTTAATGTTTGTTTAATGATGAAACTTTTCATGTTCCGTAACTTAAGAACAAGTTATGGAATTCTTTAAAACATTAACACTGATTTTTCTAACTCCATAAAAATAGAAGTTTAAATCAATTTTTTTAAAACCTTTTCATATCCATAACTTATGGAGGTTTCAAAAAACTCTTTAGATCAAACTTTTAAAACTAATAAAATAATCATATCATTTTATCTTTCACTAAATTTGACGTAATTTTACTCATATAGCAAATGATTCAAATTTTACAAATAATTAGTTTTTCTCAAAAACAAGTAATTATCTTAAAATTTGACAAACGTCATGTTTCTTTTTCCAACTTTGAAAATAAAACATGTTCATCAATATAACAGAAAACAACCCATAGCTCTGATACCACTGTTGGGTTTTGAGCATTCTAACACTCCTAAGTGTACATGAAACCCTAAATACCTTGGATCTATGTTTTATCTATTATGCATGCAAATATGAATATCCGAGGTATTACCCTATCCAACATACAATCTTGATACTTGGGTAATATAACAAGCTAGAATACATACCTTGTTGATGTAGCTTGTCTTCATGAAGCTTGAGTGCCTAGTGCCCTAAGTGTTACACCTCAAATGGTTCACACAACACCATGAACACTTGGAATAACCTTGAGAATAAGGATACTTGGTTCTCTTTAGTGAAACCGACTTGCTCTCTTAGTGTACCCACACTTGTGTCAATTTGACAAACCAAGGACATCTTTATATAGTGTGGAGATTAGGGTTAAACCCTAATACCCATGACCTTTCATTTCTTATGATCCATGGGTTAAACACTCCATGGACTGTCCATGAAAGCTTAGCCCAACCTAAATGAACTTGGCCCATCACACATATATATGTAAGAGTCCATATTTAATTAGTTCCTTTTGATCACTTAATTAGTTATAAATTAATTCTTGATCAATACTAATTAAATAATATGATTATATATTAATATATTAGAAGTTATAATATATTAATATAAATCACTAGTATCCTTTTTCCTCATCTTGTCTATCCAATTGTCCCGATGCCATGCAACCCAAATGGACCATGCTGGGTCGGGTCATGTCTTACCAATTATAGTTATGGACTTAGACATTAATCCAACAGTCACCCACTTGGATAAGTCTAAAACTATTATTGACTATGACTTCAAAACCCGACTAGCAATCATAGCTCTCAAAAGCTTCTGTTTAACTATGACCTTGTCGATGATCTCTGATCTTTGTCAATGGCTTGTCCATTACATAAGGGATCATATTTTCCTCCATTCTAGATATCATATGGACTGAGACATGGATTATGATCATTCTCTCTGTACATTTGTTATTTCCTGATTTCCGATTTATGATGACTGACTAATTGAACAGATCAAATTAGTCCTGGCTTGCCCAAGCACTCACATGTATCATCATTAAATCATCAAGGGGTCCACAGATATCGCTTTTATCCGGAAGGTAAAAGGAATAGATAAATTGCGACTAATATGGCTTGTTCTACTACTTGTTGAATCATACACAAAGGCACGTTTTTTAACATCGAGTTACCAATGCGTTTTCATGCAACGAATGTATAACCAACTCATAGTAACAACTCATATCTCTAGGTTTGAAGAATATAAGATATTATCGTCTCATGATCACTCATGATAAAATCTATGAAGTGATTCCAATGAGCGCGGTTTGAATCCAATACTCAGAACTTATGAGCACTCATGAGTGTTGTAGCACCACCATGTCCAACATCTTAGACCTCTACAAGCCCAACCCATGACAGTCTTGATTCATATATACTTCCAACATATGACCGACTGTGGATGGTTTGAATAACTTTGTCATTCAGGAAGAACGACCTAGTTATTCTAGAAGTCAAAACAAGAAAAATGAAACACAAGAATAATTGAATCTAATAAGGTCTCAAGACTTATGGATATAAATAAAACACCTTGTTTTTTATCACCATATGATTACACATTATTCATTGCATACTGTTTCAGCTATCAACTTTATTCTTGAATTAAAACAATAGTTGTCCCATGCTCCAAGCATGTACACTATGGTTTCTAAACACTAGTCATGTCATACACCAAGTATGAACACTATGTTTGTCTATGATCCTTACTTTGTGAAACAAACCATTGGAAAATAATTTCAATGATTCTAATTTCACTCTCCCAAATCCTTATCGAAAATGTAAGAATTCCAAATTCCTATCATTTCTCAAAATCTGTTAGATTTTAAACTTATATGCACAGATCCTCTTGTAATGACTTTGTACAAAGTCACAAAGACTTGTCAAAAGACATTACAGAGTATTCCAATGGAGATCAATTCCATGGGAGACATCCTTCTTGCATTAGGTGTTCTAATCTTACACAAATTGAATAACTTCCACCTATGGAATCATTTCCGTATTGCTATTTTAACTATCACTTCTGAACAAGAGTTACGTCTTTTCAGAATATGTCAATATGGTCCTTCCAAAAATTAACACTATACTTCCAACTGCCCCTCAGCAACCAATCTTTGGTAAACCTTAGATTGTCCTCGACAATTTCTTAATCATTTTAGTCATATCCAATTCTTGAACTTTTCCCTTCTTAATGCCCCAGGCCTTTGGAAAATTTTAGAAAGGATGAATATTATAGCACATGAAATCGATCCTGTACCCAAAGCAAACGGGACACGATTCATGATGTCTCACATAAAGACATGATACTAGACTAGTCCTTTTTCTAGAAATATTTCTATTTGCCAAGTTCTCATAATTCAGATTATGAAAAGGGATTCCGTAATCATAATCGAGTTTTAGAATGCAAATATGTACCCATATATAAAATTTTCTTATGTTGAGCCATTCCAATACAAAATTCATATATATCTTTGACTAAAGATGATTAAAATCTCAATCTAAGCTTTTAGAATTGAAATGAAGTATAATTTTCTCTCTCTTAATTATAGCAACACAACTTTTTCAACCCCTGCAACTTCACGAATTGAAACTTTTGTTTTCTATAATTAACATTGCTATCTTGCAGTACTAATAATAATTATCATGCTCCCACTAACATGATGATTATTAGCATAACACTTAGGCTCCCTCTAGCTTTCACATGTACTCAGAAATCAGTTGGACTTCTAGAAGTTAATACTTTATTGACTTTCTTACCAAAGTTCAGATTTTTGAGACGAGATTGCATTGATAAGACTTTATCAAAATCATACACCTTATCTTAGATAGCTCACATATGTGTCTAAAAACTTTTAGAACTATGAAAAGGAATGCCGTAATCATAGTCTCAATTGTTTAGATCTTTGCTATCTGCTCCAAATCTACTTGGTGGAAGTGTTTCCTCACCATCATTTTCATGAATCGGAGACACGAGACTCATAATAAGCTCGAACATCAAGATTTGGGGTTGTGAGGCTTTTGTGAGAGATGAGACTCATGATAAGCTCAAACCTCGAAGTGAGAGGTGTATTTTCATCGGCTACCAACAAAAATTCTTTGGTTACCTCTTCTACAGACCTAGTGAAAATGTGGTCTTTGCAGCTAGGAGGGTTGTCTTTCGAGAGAGAGAGAGAGAGAGAGAGAGAGAGAGATTATAAGCCAAGGAAACAGTGGGAGGCAAGTTGACCTTGAAGAAATTCAAGAGTCAAGTGGTGAAGGAACTTCAAAAACTAGCACTCAACATGAGGAGGAAACTCATGTTGAGCCAATTGACAAGTCTGTAACTCTGAGGCGTTCCACGAGAGTTAGGAATGCATCTAAGCATTACTATGGATTCCATATTACTGCGGAAGGTGATACACTTATCAATGATGAGACACTGACAGGTCTGGATGAACCTAACAGTTACGCGGAAGCCATGGCAAGGAGTGAGTCAGCCAGGTGGAAAGAGGCAATGGACAGCGAGATACAGTTCATGTATGTTAATCAAGTTTAGAACTTGGTTGAGAATGTACCAGATCGTAAGATTTTAGGGTGCAAATGGATCTTCAAGAAGAATACCGACATGGATGGTAATGTACGCACTTATAAGGCATGACTGGCTACAAAGGGTTTCTTTCAAACTCCAAGAGTTGATTATGATGAGACTTTTTCTCCAGTGGCCAAGATTAAGTCTATTAGGGATCTGTTAGCCATCGCTGCATTTCATGATTATGAAATATGGAAAATGGATGTCAAAACTGCTTTCCTTAATGGAAATTTAGCTGAAGATGTATACATGAATCAGCCAGAGGGTTTTATCAGTATAGAGTACCCTAATAAAGTGTGTAAGCTTGAGAAATCCATTTATGGATTACAACAAGAACCTCGTAGATGGAATCTTTGCTTTGATGAGAAATTCAAAGAATTTGGATTTTCTAGGAGTGAAGATGAATCTTGTGTATATGTCAAGGCTAGTGGGAGTATAGTTAGCTTTTTGGTACTGTATGTGGATGACATACTACTCATAGGAAATGACATCCCAACTCTGTAGGAAGTTAAGTCCTGGCTTGGGAGGTGTTTCTCTATGAAGGACCTAGGAGAAGCTGCCTATATTCTAGGGATAAGGATCTTGTGAAACCGGAGTAACAAACTAATTGGACTTAGTCAAAGTACCTACTTGGATAAGGTGCTGAAGAGATTCAGCATGCAGGACTCTAAGAATGAAGAGTTACCTATTCAGTGTAACACCAGATTGAGTAAGACTCAAAGCCCAAGTACTGAGGCTGAGATAGCAGAAATGAGTCGAATACCTTATGCTTCGGCTGTAGGATCGATCATATATGCTATGACTTGTACTAGAACTGATGTAGCTTTTGCTTTGAGCATGATTAGTAGGTATCAGGGGAACCATAGCAAGGCACACTAGACTATAGTAAACAATATCCTAAAGTACCTATGGAGGACCATGGACTAGGTCCTTATCCTCAGTGGGAGTGACGACTTGAGAGGTGTAGGGTATAATGATGCTGGCTTCCATACTGATAGGGAAAATTTCCGCTCTCAATCAGGCTGGATCTTTACCCTAAACGGAGGAGCTATCACTTGGAAGAGTTCCAAGCAGGAGACAGTAGCTGATTCTACTTGTGAATCAGAGTATATAGCAGCGAGCGAGGCAACAAAGGAGGCTATATTGCTAAAGAACCTCATTGGAGACCTTGGAGTTGTACTAGCTATAAAAGAGCCTGTGGAAATTTTTTGTGATAGTGAAAGTGCTGTTGCCTTAGCCAAGGAACCAAGGGAACACGGGAGATCCAGACACATCGACAAAAAATATCATTTTCTCAGACATCGAATAGAAGAAGAAATCATCGTGGCAAAGAGGGTATCATCAGATGAGAACCCAGCAGATCCCCTCACGCAGGGACTGAGTCGGGTTAAGCATCTTCAGCATGCTCGGAGCATAAGACTAAAGGATGATATAAGTTTTAGTAGTTAGTTAATTTCTAAATTTGTAAAGTGTAATTGACATTTGATGATAAATAAAATTTGTGCTTATTTATTAGTAAAGTGTTGCTATCTTTTATCAATCGTTTAGTATAATTTCTTTTGTATGTTTTGACTTCCATAATATTATGTTGTGTTTTACATATTATTCAAATTTTCCACAGTCGGTCATATGTTGGAAGTAGATATGAATTAAGATTGTCATGAAGTTGGTTCTAGGTGTCAAGTTTTGGGACAACACTTCATGAGTACTCATAAGTTCTGAGTATTGCAATCAACCCACGCTCACTGGTATCACTTCATGGAATTTATCTTGAGTGATCATGAGACGGTAATTTTGGATATAGTGTCTAAGTCCATAACTATATTTGGTATGTACTTGACCCGACCCGGCAGGGTCCATTTGGGTTGCACTTCACCCGAACAATTTCTGGATAATCTTTTGAGAATAGTACAAGTTATGATTTATTAATATATTATAAGTTCTAATATATTAATATAAGATCATATTATTTAATTAGTATTGATCTATAATTAATCTAGGATTAATTTAGAGATCAAAGATATTACTAATTAAATATGGAGTTCTATATTTATATAGTGTAGGCTAATGCTTATTTGGAATGGGCTAGGTTTGCATGGAAAGTCCATGGATACTCCATGGAGCTTTAACCCATGGATCTCATGGAAATGAAGAGACATGGGTACGAGGGTTTACATGGATGTAACCCTAATCCACCACACTATATAAAGGAGGCTTTGGTTCTTGAAATCACACTAGTTGAGGTGAGTAAAGCAAAAGGGCCGATTTCAAGATAGTAATGACTATTCTCTCAAAGTTCCAAGTTTATGGTGATTTGGGATTTCCATTTGAGGCATCCACACTATTGGTGTTGGGCTTTAAAACTCCAAGCAATCAACTACTACTACAAGGTAAGTATTTCTACTAGCTTTATTTGATTCATGTTCCCCATGCCATGCTAGTTAGGAGATGAACCTTGGAAAAGGAATTATTTGCATGTATTTTAGACAAACATAGATCCAAGGTTTATTAGGGTTGCATATACACTTAGGAAGTGTTAGAATGCTCAAAACCCATCACTGGTATCAGAGCCTAGGCTTGTTTGTTTGATACTTGGTGAAAAATATTGGAAAAAGTAAAAAAAAACTTGTTGTCTGCCTGATGAACTCGCCGAGTCCATGGGGGGACTCGCCGAGTTCATGTGTATCTTCAACCTACTCGCCGAGTAGGTTCATGCACTCGGCGAGTAGGAGCCACAGAGTGTAGATTTTCGACTTTTGCTGCTGGAAATGGACTAGAAACATTACCCTAAACTGTTTTGGTGTTATAAAACTTGATTTGGATGGTGTAATGTTTGTTCTAATCCTTTTACAATGGCTAATATCAATTTTTCATGATTATATGTGTTCATATGGTCTTGAAACTTTGATATGGATATTCATGTTCTTGATCTTATGAAGTTAGATGATCATAGGAATTACTAGTAACCTTATTGGTAGTTTAATTCTTTATCATAATGTGTTTTAATGGATTCCATAACTTGTCCTCAAGTTATGGAAAACAAAGAGTCACACTTGAATTAAAACCATTAAAAGAACACAAGAGTTAGAAAAATGAAGAGTCTTCATTTTTATTACTCTATTTAACTCATAAATTACAAGAAATGAAAAGTTTTGAATGTTTACAAAACTTTTCCTCAAGTTTTGGAACAAGTAAAGTCATATTAACAACTATAGTTCCAACCCTTAGAATTTTAAAAAGTTAAAATTCAACCGTTATACTTATAATATTATAAGTTAATAATATATATATATATATATATATATATATATATATATATATATATATATATATGTATAAGATCAAAGTCGTCTTACCGCTAGTACGCCTCATTCACGAAACTAGTCTATAAGGTGGATATAAGGTTGTTGCCTATAAAATGGCAACTTAATGGGTCTCCACTCTCACCCACCGCTTGCTTGACTGGTGGAGGGTCGTTAGCCGAATGGGTAAGACAAGGACGTATAAATTCTCATTAAAAGTATGATGAATATTATAAAGTAACTAAATGTTTTATTAAATTCCCAATCTTAGTTACTTTAGGAAAAATGTGAATAAGGTGCTAATCAATGAAATTACACTTTACACTTTGTCTAAGTCGTTAGTGGAGCATGTGTGGTTAACCGGCACACTAACTTGGACTTAACAAGGTAGATAAAGGGTGACTTAATAGTTATCATAGTATCGATGGAGCGTGTGTGGTTAACCGGCACATCGATTGAGGGGTAATTTATTAAGGGTACCAAGTAATTTGCATGGTTACTTCACACCTCGTTTTCTGATCCTCGACATGCCAGTCACAAAACTTGGAGGGCACACTCTAGATTGAAACATGTCTTTGAAAAGTTAATTGAATCTCAAAAGAATCTAGGAGTTTCTAAGAACCAAATTAAATATTTTTAATATTTTGGCTTTGGCGGAAATTGGTGAATCGTCATTCACCTACCTTTCAAATATGTTATTACTTAGATTACGGCATACCTCTTCTAAGTATAATATATTGTGATTGGGTCCTAGCCTTAATACTACATTTGGGTGTTTTATTAAGGACTATCTCTATATCTAAACTAATCCTTCTTTCTTCTCTTATCAGATATCTACAAACAACGTTGCTTCTGGCTCTGATCCTAGTGGCTCCTTTTCTCTTATGAACTTGTGCGGGAAAGTCACTTTTGATGGATCCAACTTTAATGAATGGATCAGAAACATCAGAATGATTACTCGCTACGAGGACAAGGAATATGTCCTCGATAAGGAGCTTAAGTTGATTGATGAGACAGTTTCTACTCCTCAAGAGATCGCTGAGTTTAGGGCACATGAAAAGGATGCCACCAAAGTGGCATGCATCATGATGGCCACTATGACCGCGGATCTCCAAAAACCCTATGAAGATTTCTACCCATATGAGATGCACCAAGACTTGATGGAAAGATACCATCAAAGTGCTTGTCAAGAGAGGTATGAAATCATCTCCTCCATGATAACAATTCGCATGAAGGATGGTGAACCCATCACGGGCCACATGCAGAAAATGCAAAGATTTGTGGACCGTTTGCTGAAGCTAAATGTGAACTTCCCTGAGGAGCTTGCAATAGATATCATTTAGCACTCCTTACCTTCATGTTATGATCAATTCCGCATGACATACCACATGAACAAGGAAGAGGTCACACTCAACAAACTTCAAGGACTCTTAAAGACGCGGAAAATGGTCTTAAGGGTAAGGCGATTGGTACTCCTACTCTTACCAACACCGCCCCTATCTTGGCAATCGGGAAAGGATGAGGGAAGAAGAGAAAGAGTTCTTCGAAGGGTACCAAGGTTAGGACCCTTGATGGATCTTCTTCAAGTGGAACCAAGAAAGGTTTCATCACTCCTTCTTCTGACCCAAAAGAGGCTAAATGCTTCTATTGCCATGAAAAGGCACATTGGAAGCGGAACTGCCCAAAGTACCAACAAGATGTGAAGGATGGGAAAGTTAATGTTGGATAAGGTGTCTAAGTCCATAACTTATTTGGTATATACTTGACCGGACCGGCATGGTCCATTTGGGTTGCATCTCATCCAAACTATAATGGATAATTTTGTGAGAGTTATACACATATGTTTATTAATATATTATGAGTTATAATATATTAATATGAAGTTACGTTATTTAATTAGTTTTAGTCTTAAATTAATTATGAATTAATTTAGAGATTAAAAGGAAGACTAATTAGATTATGGGCTATTTGTTTTATATAGTGTGGGCTAATACTCATTTGTTAATGGGCTAGGCTTATGTGGAAGTCCATGGATGATCCATGGAGCTTTTAACCCATGGATCCTTGGAAAGGAAAAGACATGGGTTATTAAGGTTTCACCCTAACCATGCACACTATATAAGCATGCTTATGGAGCATGAAATGGAGCCTAAGAGGATACTAGTGAACTAGTGTGTGTGTGCATGTGTGTGGCCGATTTTATACAAGGTGTATATTCTCTCAAAGTTTTCCAAGAGTTTGTGGTGTTTGTGATTCCATTTGAGGCATTCACACTATTGGTGCTTGGCCCTCAAACTCCTTAGAACCAAACTCACCAAAAGGTATGTAATCTCTTCTAACTCTTTTATGTTGAAATGTTCCCCATGCCATGTTAGATAGGTTATAAACCTTGGAAAATTATTATTTTGCATGTATTTAGACAAACATAGATCCAAGGTTTATTAGGGTTGCATGCACACTTAGGAAGTGTTAGATTGCTCAAAACCCAACAGTTAAACCCAACTATGCAGGTATTTACACTATCATTTCTAATAACTCACCCAATTCTAACTCTTGGGTCCTTGATACCAGTTGTGATATTTATATTTGTAGTGACTTGCAGGGACTAAGAAGAAGTGAGAATGTGGAGCAAGGAAGGATAAACTTAATCATGGGGAATAAGAAAGTTACACCTGTCACCAAGATTGGAGTTTATACTTTGTCGCTTTGTAGTGGGTTAAATTTAGATTTGAATAAATGTTGATACTCGCCAGAAATGGAAAGAAATATTATTTCCTTTCATGCATTGTATAAACAATGGTTTACCTTTTTCATTTAATAATAAAGTTGGTTCAATTGACGCTTTCTTTAATAATGTTCTTTATTTTAAAGCATTACCCTGTGATGGTGTGTATGAAGTTGTGTCTGTTGTAGATAACCTAGGAAATAATGTGATGTGTATTGATTCTATCAATAATAATAACTTGGATAAAGCATCATTATGGAATTGTCGTCTTGGACATATAATCAAGAAACACATAGGCCAAATCCAAAAGGATGGAGTCTTGGAGTCGTTTGATCTAAAGTCAGATGATAGTTGCGAATGATGCTTACGTGGAAAAATGACAAAGTCACCCTTCACAGGCTCTTGTGAGAGGCGTGAAGGTTTGTTGGACCTTGTACACACGGATGTGTGTTGACCATTCAAACATGCCACACGGGATGCTAATCGTTATTATTTGACTTTTACTGATGATTATAGTAAATATGGATATGTCTACTTAATCAAGCATATGTCAGAGACTTTCGAAAGGTTTAAGGAATTTAAACATGAAGTCGAGAATCAATTGTGCAGGAACATTAAGATGCTTCAATCCGATCGAGGTGGTGAGTATCTTAGTTCAGAGTTCCTCGACTATCTTAGGGAATGCGGGATTGTCTCACAATTGACACTTCCCAGGACACCATAGTTGAATGGTGTAGCTGAGAGGCGTAATCGAAGGTTGCTGGATATGGTTTGTTCCATGATGAGTCAAGCTTCGCTACCAATCTCATTTTGGAGGTATGCCTTAGAGACTGCCGCCCATATCCTTAATCTAGTCCCTACAAAGAAAGTTACCAAAACTCCTCACGAGATGTGGACTGGTAAAGTACCCAACCTAGACCACATCAAGATTTGGGGTTACAAGGCTTTTGTGAGGCGAGAGACTCATAACAGTCTAGAACCCCGAAGCGAGAGGTGTATTTTCAACGTCTACCCACAAAGATCCTTTGGTTACCTCTTCTACAGACCTAGTGATAATGTGGTTTTTGTAGCAAGAAGAGGAGTCTTTCGAAAGAGAGAGAGAGAGAGAGAGTTTATAAGGTCAGGAGATAGTGGGAGGCAAATTGATCTTGAAGAAATTCAACAGTCAAGTGCTGAAGCAACTTCAAACGCTAGCCCTCAACTTGAGGAAGAAAGTCTTGTTGAGCCAATTGACAAATCTGTACCTCTGAGACGTTCCACGAGAGTTAGGAATGCACCTGAGCATTACTATGGTTTCCATATTACTGCAAAAGGTGAGACACTTATTAGTGATGATACACTAGTAGGTCTGGATGAGCCTAACAGCTACACGAAAGCCATGCAGGCACTGAGGCTGCTAAATGGAAAGAGGCTATGGATAGTGAGATACAGTCCATGTATGATAATCAAGTTTGGAACTTGGTTGACCATGTACCTGATCATAAGGTAGTTGGGTGCAAATGGATCTTCAAGAAGAAGACCGACATGGATGGTAATGTACACACTTATAAGGCACTACTGGTTGCAAAGGGTTATTCTCAAACTCCGGGAGTTGATTATGATGAAACCTTTTCACCAGTGGCCAAGATAAAGTCTATTAGGGTTCTGTTAGCCATTGCTGCATTTCATGACTATGAAATATGGCAAATGGATGTCAAAACCGCTTTCCTTAATGGAAAGTTGGCTGAAGATGTTTACATGGTTCAGCCAGAGGGTTTTGTCAGTACAGAGTACCCCAATGGAGTGTGTAAACTCGAGAAATCCATTTATGGATTGAAATAGGCACCTTGCAGATGGAATCTTTGCTTTGATGAGAAAGTCAAGGAATTTGGCTTTTCAAGAAGTGAAGATGAATCTTGTGTCTATATCAAGGCTAGTAGGAGCATAGTCAGCTTTTTGGTACTGTATGTGGATGACATACTACTCATAGAAAATGACATCCCAACCCTGCAGGAAGTAAAGTCCTAGCTTGGGAAGTGTTTCGCTATGAAGGACCTTGGTGAAGCTGCCTATATCCTAGGGATAAGGATTTTGAGAAACGGGAGTAAAAGACTAATTGGACGTAGTCAAAGCACATAGGTGGACAAAGTGTTGAAAAGATTCAACATGCATAACTCCATGAAAGGTGAGTTACCCATCCATAGTAACGCCAGATTGAGTAAGACACAAAGCCCTAGTACTGAGGCTGAGATAGCATAAATGAGTCGACTACCTTATGATTCAGCTGTACGATCGATCATGTATGCTATGGCGTGTACTCGACCTGATGTAGCTTTTGCTTTGAGCATGGTGAGCAGGTGTCAGGGGAACCCCGGTAAGGCTCACTGGACAGCGGTAAAGAACATTCACAACTACCTGCGAAGGACTAAGGACTGGGTCCTTAGCCTTGGTGGGAGTGATAGCATGAGATTTGTAGGGTATAGTGATGCTAGCTTTCAGACTAATAAGGATAACTTCTGCTCTCAGTCGGGCTGGATCTATACCTTGAATGGAGGAGTAATTACTTCGAAAAGTTCCAAGCAGGAGACAGTGGTTGATTCAATGTGCGAATCAGAGTACATAGCAGCAAGCAAAACAGCGAAGGAGGCAATATGGCTGAAGAACTTCATTGGAGACCTTGCAGTTGTACCAGCTATAAAGGAGCCAATGGAGATTTTCTGTGACAGCAATAGGGTGGTTGCCTTAGCCAAGGAACCAAGAGATCATGAGAGATCCAGACACATTGATAGAAAATATCACTTCATCAGACATCGAATAGAAGAAGGAATCCTCGTGGAAAAGAGGTTATCATTGGATGAGAACCCAGCAGATCCCCTAACGAAGGGACTGAGTAGGGTTAAGCATCTCCAGCATGCTCGGAGCATAGGGCTGAAGGATGATATAAGTTTTAGTAGTTAGATAAATTATGAAATTTGTAAAGTGTAATTGAGATTAGATGATGAATAAAAGGTGTTTTATTTATGAGTAAAGTGTTGCTATCTCTTGTCGATCGTTTACTATATTTCTTTTGCATGTTTTGACTTCTAGAATAATTATGTTTGGTATATCATATTATTCAAACCTCCACAATCGGTCATATGTCGGAAGTAGGTATGAATCAGGACTGTCATGATTGGTTGCAGAGCTCTAAGGTGTTGGACATGGCTACAACAATCATGAGTGCTCATAAGTTTTGAGCATTGGACTCAACCCACGCTCACTGGAATCACTTCATGGAATTTTATCTCGAGTGATCGTGATAAGGTAATATCATATAAGTCTTCAAACCTAGAGATATTATTTTTTACTTACGAGTTGGTTATGCATTGATTGTACGAAAACGCATTGGTAACTCGATGTTATAAAACGTGCTTTTGTGTGTAATTCAATGAGTGGTAGAACAAACATATGAGTCGAAGTTTATCTGTTCCTTCTTGGATTAGAAGCTGATATCTGGGCCCCTCGATGATTTCGTTTTGACCTATGTACCGGGCCCGGTCAAAACTAAGTTGATGTGTTCAATTAAGTTCTTTGTCAAACAAATCGGAAATCGGGAAACAAACTGCTGGACAATAAGCAAGACTATGTTCCATGTGTTTGTCCGACTGATATCTAGAACAGAGGATTATATGATCCGTTATCTTAAATGGCGTACCATCATCTTCTCAGTTCCGAGAAACCTTGAAAAGAGCTACGATTGCCGATCGGTTCCTGAAGTCATACTTGCAGTAATAGTTATTATTATCCAAGTGGGAGACTGTTGGATAAGGTGTCTAAGTCCATAACTATTTCTGGTATGTACTTGACCTGACCCGACATGGTCTATTTGGGTTGCATGGCACCATGCAATTGGATAGAATAAATGAGAGAAATAACAATTGGATAGACTAATTAAATATGGACTTCTATATTTATATAGTGTGGGCTAATGCTTATTTGGAATGGGCTAGGTTTGCATGGAAAGTCCATGGATACTCCATGGAGCTTTAACCCATGGATCTCATGGCAATGAAGACACATGGTTATTAGGGTTTACATGGATGTAACCCTAATCCAGCACACTATATAAAGGAGACTTTGGTTCTTGAAATCACACTAGTTGAGGTGAGTAAAGCAAGAGGGCCGATTTCAAGATCGTAGTGACTATTCTCTCAAAGTTCCAAGTTTGTAGTCATTTGTGATTTCCATTTGAGGCATCGACACTATTGGTGCTAGGCTCTAAAACTCCAAGCAATCAACTACTACTACAAGGTAAGTATTTCTACTAGCTTTATTTGATTCATGTTGCCCATGCCATGCTAGTTAGGATATGAACCTTGGAAAAATAATTATTTGCATGTATTTTAGACAAACATAGATCCAAGGTTTATTAGGGTTGCATGTACACTTAGGAAGTGTTAGAATAATCAAAACCCATCAGGTAATATCATACAAGTCTTCAAACCTAGAGATACGATTTGTTGCCTATGAGTTGGTTGTGCATTGATTGTACGAAAACACTTTGGTAACTCGATGTTATAAAACGTGCTTTTGTTTATTATTCAATAAGTAGTAGAGCAAACATATGAGTCGAAGTTTATCTGCTCCTTCTTCGATTAGAAGCTGATATCTAGGCCCCTCGATGATTTTGTTTTGACCTATGTACCGGGCTCGGTCAGAACTAAGTTGATGTGTTCAATCAAGTTCTTTGTCAAACAAATTGGAAATCAGGAAACAAACTGCTGGACAAAAAGTAAGACATTGTTCCATGTATTTGTCCAACTGGTATCTAGAACAAATGATTATATGATCACTTATCTTAAATGGCATATCATCATCTTCTCAGTTCCGAGAGACCTTGAAAGAGCTACGATTTTTGATCGGTTCCTGAACTCATACTTGCAGTTATAGTTATTAGACTTATCCAAGTGGGAGACTGTTGGATAAGGTGTCTAATTCGATAACTATTTCTTGTATGTACTTGACCCGACCTAGCATGGTCTATTTGGGTTGCATGGCACCATGCATTTGGATAAACTAAATGAGAGAAATAACACTTATGGTTATTAATATATTATAAGTTCTAATATATTAATAATATTATTTAATTAGTTTGATCAAGAATTAATTTAGAATTAATTAAGTGATCAAAAGATAGCTAATTAAATATATAGGTTGATTATGTAAATCGTCCATAACTTATATAGTGGGCTAAGAGTCTCCATGGATTATCAAGTTGGGTTTTACCCATAGGATGCTCCATGGATTTAACCCATGGATCATGGAAATGAAGAGTCATGTTACATTAGGGTTTACATGGTGTAATCCTAATGCAACACACTATATAAAGCTCATGTTCTCCCAAAATAGGCACACACATGCATTCTTGAGGGCTAGAGCCGATTTTTGAGTGTTAAGATTCTCTCCAAGTTTACTCCAGAGCATTTGGTGATGTGTGAAGCATTTGAGGCATCATACTTGGGGTGCTAGGCTCACAAGGTTTCCAGGAATTAAAAGAAACAACAAGGTATGTTATTCTATCTTACATTTAAGTTACAAATGTTCCCCATGTATGCTAGATAGGATCAAGAACCTTGGAAATCAACTTTGCATGAATTTTAGACAAACATAGATCCAAGGTTATTAGGGTTGCATGTACACTTAGGAAGTGTTAGAATGCTCAAAACCCATCAATCATATAATCCTATGTTCTCAAGATATCAGCCGTACAAATACATGGAACACCATCGTACTTATTGTCCAGGAGTTTGTTTCCCGATTTCTGATTTGTTTGACATAGAACTTTATCAAACACATCAATTTAGTTCTGACCGGGCCCAACAAATAAGTCAAAAACAATCATCGAGGGGCTCAAATATCGCTTCTAATCCTCTAAGGAATAGAAGGAACAAATAAACTTCGACTCATATGCTTAAAGTAACTATTCATCAAATTGTACACAATAGTACGTTTTATAGCATCATGTTACTGTTGCGTTTTCATACTATCAATGTACAACCAACTCATAGTTCAACAACTCATATCTCTTGTTTTGAAGGCTTATATTATATTACCATATCACGATCACTTGAGATAAATTCCATGAAGTGATACAAGTGAGCATGGGTTGAATCCAATAATCAGCCCTTATGAGCACTCATGAATGTTGTAGCAACTTTTGCTATGTCCAACACCTTAGACATCTACAAGACAAATTCATGACACTCTTTATTCAATACCTACTTCCAAAGTATGAACAACTGTGGACAACTTGAATAATATGATAGAACACAACATAATTATTCTGGAAGTCAAAACATGCAAGGTGAAACAATAGTAAACGATCGACACAAGATAGTAACACTTTACTCATTAAACAAATAACAACTTTTATTTAATCATCAAATGCCAATTACATTTCAACTATTACAAGTTTCAAAACTATCTAATCTGTAAAACTAATATAATCGTTCAACCCGATGAGCCTCGTATGTTGTAGATGCTTAACTCTACTCAGTCCCTTCGTGAGGGGATCCACTGGGTTCTCATCTGATGATACCCACTTTGCCACGGGGAGTACTTCTTCTATTCGATGTATAATGAAGTGGTATTTTTTTGTCGATGTGCCTGGATCTGTTGAGATCCCTTGGTTCCTTGGCTAAGGGAACTGCACTTTCACTATCGCAGAAAATCTCCATAGGCTCCTTTATAGTTGGTACAAATCCAAGGTCTCCAATGAAGTTCTTCAGCCATATTTCCTCCTTCGCTGTTTCGCTTGCTGCTAAGTACTCTGATTCACACATTGAATCAACCACTGTCTCCTGCTTGGAACTTTTCCAAGTAATTACTCCTCCATTCAAGGTAAAGATCCAGCCCGACTGAGAGCAGAAGTTATCCTTATTAGTCTGAAAGCTAGCATCACTGTACCCCACTACTCTTAAGTCATCACACCCACCGAGAGTAAGGTCTGAATCCTTAGTTCTCTGCAGGTACTTGAGAATGTTCTTTACCACAGTTAAATGAGCTTTGCTAGGGTTTCCCTGATATCTGCTGACCATGCTCAAAGCAAAGGCTACATTAGGACGAGTATGCTCATAGCATACATAATCGAGCCCACAAGGGAAGCATATGGTACAAGACTCATCTTAGCTATCTCAGCCTCTGTACTCAAACTTTAAGTCTTACTCAGTTTGGCATTACACTGAATTGGTAAGTCACATTCCTTGGAATCCTACATGTTGAACCTCTTCAACACCTTATCCAAGTAGGTACTTTGACTAAGTCTAATTAGTCTCTTACTCCTGTCTCTCAATATCCTTATTCCCATAATATATGTAGCTTCTCCAAGGTCCTTCATAGCGAAACACTTCCCAAGCCAGGACTTCACCTCCTGCAAGGTTGGGATGTTATTTCCTATGAGTAGTATGTCATCCACATACAATACCAAAAAGCTATCTATGCTCCTACTAGCCTTAACATATACACTGGACTCATCCTCGCTCCTCGAAAAGCCAAACTCTTTGACCTTCTCATCGAAACAAAGATTCCATCTGCGAGATGCTTGTTTTAATCCATAGATGGATTTCTCAAGCTTACACATACTCTATTAGGGTACTTTGCATTGACAAAACCCTCTGGCTGACTCAGGTAAACATCCTGAGCCAACTTTCCATTAAGGAAAGCAGTTTTGACATCCATTTGCCATATTTCATAATAATGAAATGCAGCAATGGTTAACATAACCCTAATAGACTTAATCTTCTCTACTGGTGAGAAGGTCTCATCATATTCAACTCTCGGAGTTTGAGTAAAGCCCTTCGCAACCAGTCGTGCCTTATAAGTGTGTACATTCCCATCCATGTCGTTCTTCTTCTTGAAGATCCATTTGCACCCGACCGTATTACGACCCGGTACATTGTCAACCAAGTTCCAAACTTGATTTTCATACATGGACTGAATCTCACTGTCCACAACCTCTTTCCATTTGATAGATTTAGGGCTTGCTATGGCTTCCTTAAAGTTGTTAGGTTCATCTATCAGTGTACTATCACTGATAAATGCATCACCTTCTATAGTAATATGGAAACCATAATAATGCTCAGGTGGATTCCTAACTCTGGTGGAACGCCTCAGAGGTACAAACTCGTCAGCTGGTTCAACAGGAGTTTCCTCTTCAGGTTGATTGCTAGTCTTCGAGGTTCCTTCACTGCTTGAATCTTGAATTTCATCAAGGTGAATTTTCCTTCCACTGTTTCCTTGTCTTATGAATTCCCTCTCACAAAAGACTCCTCTCCTTGTAATGAAGACAACATTGTCGCTCAGTTTGTAGAAGAGATAGCCAAAGGAGAACTATGGGTATTCGATGAAAATACACCGCTCACTCCGAGGTTCGAGTTTGTCGTGAGTCTCGCGCCTCACGAAAGCTTCGCAACCTTAAATCTTGATGTGGTCTAAATTGGGAACTTTACCAGTCCACATCTCGTGAGGTGTTTTGGCAACCTTTTTTGTTGGGACTAAGTTAAGGATATGGGCGGCAGTCTCTAAGGCATACCCCCATAATGAGATTAGTAATGAAACTCGACCCATCATGGAATGAATCATATCCAACAAGATTCGATTACGCCTCTCAGCCACACCATTCAACTGTGGTGTCCTAGGAGGTGTCAATTGTGAAACAATTCCACATTCCATAAGATAGTCAAGGAACTCTATACTAAGATACTCACTACCTAGATCAAATTGAAGCATCTTAATGTGCCTGCCCAACTGATTCTCCACTTCCTGTTTAAACTCCTTGAACTTTTCAAAGGTTTTTGACTTATGCTTGATTAAGTAGATATAGCCATATCTGATGTACTCATCAGTAAAAGTCACATAGAAGCGGTTCACATCCCTTGTGGCAGTTTTTTAAGGGTCCACACACATCTGTGTGTATGACGTCCAACAAAGCTTCACCCTAGCACAACTACCAGTGAAGGGTGACTTAGTCATTTTGAAACGTCCCAAAAATACCAACATATTTTTTTTAATTGAAATCCTTACTAAATCCTAATATTAATTACCAAAAGATAAAAACCATGAATCATAAATCTCAAAATGTCATAATAAATTTATCAAATCGAAACTAGTGTCAAAATCATATCAGAATGTCAGAATCTATCTCCCAGGCTAAACTGTGGTGTGTGCCATGCCATCAACCCGAGCCCTTCCCTTTTCCCTTGTCCTACCCGTTCGGCTAACGACCCTCCACCAGTCAAGCAAGTGGTGGGTGAGAGTGGACACCCATTAAGTTGCCACTTTATAGGCAACAACCTTATACCCACCTTATAGATTGGCTTCGTGAATGAGGCGTACTAGCGGTAAGACAACTTTGATCTTATACATACATATATATATATATATATATATATATATATATATATATATATATATATTATTAACTTATAATATTATAAGTATAAGGGTTGAATTTTAACTTTTAAAATTCTAAGGGTTGGAACTAAAGTTTTAATCAAGACTTTACTTGTTCCAAAACTTGAGGGCAATTTTTGTAACCTTTCAAAAAATTTCATTTCTTGTAACTTATGAGTTAATAGAGTATTAAAAATGAAGACTCTTCATTTTTTTTATAACTCATGTGTTCTTTTAATGGCTTTTAACAAAGTGACTTATGGTTTTCCATAACTTGAGTACAAGTTATGGACTCCATTAAAACACATTATGATCATGAATTAATCTACCACATAGGTTACAAAGAATTCCTATGATCGTCTAAACATCATAAGAACAAGAACATGAATATGACTACTTTCAAGAATAAAAAATTACACTTAAAACTTGTAATTTTGATAATTGTCATTGTAAATGGATTAGAATAAACATTACACCATCTAAAACAAGTTTTCAAGTACCAAAACAATTTAAGGTAATGTTTCTAGTCCACTTCCAACAACTAAAATTGAAATTCTGAACACAGCAGCCTCTACTCATCGAGCGCAAGAACAAACTCGATGAGTAGCTTGAATTTGTTCATGGACTCGCTGAGTCCCCCCATGGACTCGGCGAGTTCATAGGAGTAGAAAACAGAAAATCAATTTTTTTTCAAGCAGTTTGCACAAAAATCAACAAACAAGCCTAGGCTCTGATACCACTGATGGGTTTTGAGCATTCTAACACTTCCTAAGTGTACATGCAACCCTAATAACCTGGGATCTATGTTTGTCTAATAATCATGCAAAGTTGTTTTTCAAGGTTATGAACCTATCTAGCATACATGGGGTACAATTTTCTTTGTATAAAAGATAGAACTACATACCTTGTTGTTGAAAGTGTTCCTTGAAACCTTGTGAGCCTAGCACCTCACGTGTGATGCCTCAAATGCTTCACACAACACCAAATGCAAACAATAAACTTGAGAGAATACTCTAATGCATGCAAAATCGGCCAAACCCTCTTATTTCTTAGTGTAACCAATTTTGGGGAGAGTTACATTGCTTATATAATGTGTTACATTAGGTAAACCCTAATATTCAATGACTCTACATTTCTTGATCGATGGGTTAACTCCATGGAGCATCCTATGGGTTGAACCCAACTTGACAATCCATGGAGCCTCTTAGCCCACTATATAAGATATGGAAGATTTACTTAATCTAGCCGTATATCTAATTAGTTATATTTTGATCACTTAATTAATTCTAAATTAAATCTTGATCAAAACTAATTAAATCATATTATTGATATATTAGAACTTATAATATATTAATAAACCATATGTGTTATTTCTCTCATTTAGTTTATCCAATTTCATGGTGCCATGTAACCCAAATCGACCATGCCGAGTCGGGTCAAGTACTTACCAGAAATAGTTATGGTCTTAGACACCTTATCCAACAATATCTCCATGAAACAATCCCATCACCACTCTCTCCTCCTCTCTGTTTTCTTCTCTCAGCCAAACACAACACACACACCTCACCAAAAACTCTCTCTAAACCAGTCTCAAGATCATCTTCTTCTCCTTTGAAGATCTCGAAAATTTGGCTTGAAGTCTAAGGATTTTCATTAAGTGATTCATCATCTAAGGTAAGTTGATGACTAATCCATGATCTAGCTACTTCATTTGATCAAAATCTCTTCTCAACCGAATCAAACTCGTGATCTTGCACCTTAGAAGCATCTAAGTTTGAGATCCTCCAAGAAGACTTGCTAGGATCGAAATTTCTTCATCTTTTCCTTCAAAAACCGAAACCACAACTCATGGTGAGCTTCATACCCCTCTCTTTTTGGTTTACGTATCTTTTATGGGGGAGAATATGTCACACCCCAAAACCAATAATGGCGGAAACGTTCTGGGGCGGAGGACGTCATGTGTAGTATCACAACACAGTAATTGTAAATAAGCAAACAACATCATCCATTGCATTAAATATAAACATTTTAATACAAGTGTGTTCCGTACAGTTTTAGACACCAAAATATAATAAATCAAAATAGTATGATGAGACTTGAATGCGCTCCATCTTCTCAAAAGCTAGCATCGGTACCTGTCTACTGATGACCTGAGAATACAAGTTATTTTGAAAGAGTTTGTCAGCATTAAGCTGGTGAGTTCATAAGTATTTTAGTGTCGAGGTTCATTTATCAAAAACGTTTTGAACCTGCTGCAAGTATGAGTTGTAAATGTATGTAAGTGTTTGTAAACGTTTGAATCTCTCAGAAAAACCTATATTTTCTGTTCAAAGTATAAAGGTAGCCCTTTATCAAGGCTTAACAGTTTGTATGCTCGTTTGATGTAAAAGTGTGAAATTTCCCAAGTGTAACTATCATTTAACAAAATATAGTTTGTACATTTAAGTTTAGGTGAGACTATCACCAAAATGTAATGGGTAATTTATTGTAGTACGGTAGTTTCGTTTTATATGAACTACTGTGGTACTAACTACCTTAAACCGGGTTTATATTAAGGTATCGTGTGATAAGTTGCACCATACTATTGACTGGTAACATCGACAACGTTTAGTCGAAAAATAGGTTATGACGTTTGGCACCCGTAGACCTGCCGGTCCCACTGTAGCTAACAGAAAGGTATAGGATAGTCAATCCAGTATAGATCTATACGCAAACTCAACGCTCTCCCTCCAAGAGACTCTGGCTACAACCCGGGTCATGACAATTAAGACATGAACCCATACAGTGGATCACAATTGTTAAAGTATTCGTGTGTTTGTAATAAAATATTACTCGTTCTAGTATCGTTGTATATGTCTTCTTAGTAATGAATAATGACTCATGAATGAACTGACTCGTTGATCTAGAAATCGTAGTAGTATGATCCCGTGTTACCCCGATGGTAACATACAAATGATGTTTTGATAAGCATGAAAATTGGAAGTACTTTTATGTCTAAACACGTATATATGACATATAACTAATATTGAAACGACCCTCGGATAGTCACCCTAAATTCCACCAGACCACATCCAAATCGAGGAAAAGGAAATAGGATAGGTGGCTTTCCTAAGCCCTTTAAACATTATTTATACAGCTATACATATATAGGCATGCAAATTTATAAGTAGTAAAACCAAGTTTACAATAAAGCATTTGATAAATAAAAGAGTTTGTAAAACATTTTGGAGTAAAACCGTTTGCACAGTGATAAAATCATTGGTTTCTTAGTTATTAATCACATGTGATTAATACCGTCACATGTGACTGAAACAATAACTATAAGTGTTTAACTTGTATTCCCCCCCATAAAGCATTTAAAAGTATTTAGAATAATTAAAACGGTTGATTAAGGGGTATGAAACTCACTTGGAAATTCGAAGATAGCGAGCTCGAAAACCGGGCAGAGTTTCGTCTCGCGAAACGGATTTTTCTCGGGATTCTCGGGAATCTCGGGAGTAAAATCGACCCTCGGGACTTGAGCAAAAAGACCAGAGCTTCGGGTTTGAACGGGCACGGAAATCGAGGCAAGATCGAGCGAGAAAGAGAGGAAATGAACAATATTTTCGGAAAAGCTCGCATGCTATTTATTGAGTTGCTGAACCGCCTCCGAACGCGGGGCGTACGGGCGTACGCAGCGCGTACCCGTACGTCATTGCTTACGCACTTCGGACGGGACGAGTTCCTGGGTTCGCGGGTCGGATGGGACGGGTCGGTAGCTTCGCATAGGCGACGTGGTCGATCCGAGACCCTCCATTCGGGTACGCGGGGCGTTCGAGCGTACGCGGCGCGTACCTCGGCCCAAGGCTGACTCCTCCCTCGGATAATACCGAACTTTTAATAAAATTTATATTTAAATTATTTATCAAACTTCAAAAATTCATATCTCTTTCATACGAACTCCGTTTTCGACGTTCTTTATATCCCCGCGAAGGTGAGACTACGATCTACAACTTTCGTTTAGATTCCGTCGGCAAATTCCGAAATTATTTTTATTATTGTTTTTATTATTTAATACCAATCCATCGTTTTTAAGGAATCTCTTTAAAAACTCATAACTTCGCTATCTGAATTCGGATTTGGGCGATCTTTTTACGCACGATCATGGTTCAGAGACATTAAATCATAGAGGGAAATTAAGTAGAACTTATTTATACATTTTATTACTCATAAGTGGTTACAATACTTGACCTATTAGATCATTACAAAGAGTTGAAATATCGGGTTGTCACATCATCCCCCCCGTTAGAGGGAATTTCGTCCCGAAATTCAAAGTAAGGGAACACTCGTGGACTAGGGAAACAGATGTGGGTACTTGCGTTGCATCTGATCTTCGCGTTCCCATGTGAATTCAGGTCCCCGTTTAGCGTTCCAGCGAACCTTCACGATGGGTATGCGACTTTGTTTTGTTCTCTTGACCTCACGGTCCATGATTTCCACTGGTTCCTCCACAAAATTGAGGCTCTCGTTGATCTCGATTTCGTCGAGTGGAATTACGAGAGTCTCGTCGGATATACACTTTTTCAAGTTAGATACGTGGAATGTAGAATGTACGTTATGAAGTACGCCTGGTAGATCGAGTTTGTAAGCTACAGGGCCGACTCTTGCAAGAATCTCGAAAGGCCCTATGTACCTCGGATTTAGCTTCCTATGCTTGCCGAAGCGTATCAAGCCCTTCCAGGGTGAGACCTTGAGAAGGACTCGGTCTCCCACCTGAAATTCCAAAGGTTTCCTTCGTTTATCTGCGTAGCTCTTCTGTCGGTCTCTAGAGGCTTTCAATCGTTCACGGATTTGAACGATTTTCTCTTTTGTTTCCCGGATGATTTCCGGACCGGTAAGAGTAACGTCAGAAACTTGCCCCTTCGCTAGTTGGGTATCACCCACTTCAGCCCAGCACAGAGGGGATCTGCACTTTCGGCCGTAGAGGGCTTCAAACGGAGCAGCCTTGATGCTCGTGTGATAACTGTTATTATAGGAAAACTCGACAAGGGGTAAATGAGTATCCCATGCTTTCCCAAAGTCAATCACGCAGGCTCGCAACATATCTTCCAGAGTTTGGATGGTTCTCTCACTCTGTCCGTCGGTCTGAGGATGGTAGGCTGTACTCATGTCTAGCCTTGTTCCTAGGGAATGTTGTAGTGATTGCCAAAATCTTGAGGTAAACCTACTATCTCTATCGGAGATAATAGATATAGGCACACCATGTAGCCGTACGATTTCCCTAATGTATGTCCTGGTCAGTTTCTCCATCTTGTCGGTTTCTTTGATAGGTAGGAAGTGTGCAGACTTGGTCAATCTATCGACGATGACCCATATGGTGTCAAGTCCACCCGTTGTCTTGGGCAACTTGGTTATGAAATCCATAGTGATCCGCTCCCACTTCCATTCCGGGATCTCTGGTTGTTGCAATAAACCAGAGGGCTTCTGATACTCGACCTTAACCTTTGCGCAAGTAAGGCATTTACTCACGAAGGTAGCAATCTCTGCTTTCATATTAGGCCACCAGTATAGCTTTTTAAGATCCAGATACATCTTATCTGAACCTGGGTGGACGGAATACCGAGTGTTGTGCGCCTCGGTCATGACCAAGTCTCGGAAACCACCGTGTTTCGGTGTCCAGATCCGATCCATGAAATATAAGGTTCCGTCACCCTTGGCTTCTAGATTCTTGTCCATTCCTCTGAGAGATTCACTTGCCACATTTTCAGGTTTCATGGCTTCGAGTTGGGCCGTCTAAATTTGTTTAGACAAGTGTGAATGGATGGTTATTGACAATGACTTGATTTTTCGACCTGAATATTCCTTCCGACTCAGGGCGTCTGCTACTACGTTGGCTTTACCCGGATGATAACGAATATCGCATTCATAATCACTGAGTAGCTCGACCCACCTTCGTTGTCTCATATTGAGCTCCTTTTGATCGAAAATGTGTTGTAAACTCTTGTGGTCGGTAAAGATAGTGCTCTTCGTTCCATATAAGTAATGTCTCCAAATCTTCAGAGCAAATACCACTGCTCCTAGTTCAAGGTCATGGGTCGTGTAGTTAACCTCGTGTGTCTTCAACTGTCTCGAGGCATAGGCGATGACCTTACCTCGCTGCATCAGGACACATCTGAGCCCTTGATTTGATGCATCGCAATAGACTACGAAGTCTTCTATTCCTTCGGGCAGGGATAGTATTGGTGCGGTGCACAAGGCTCGTTTGAGTGTTTGGAACGCTTCTTCTTGTTTCTCTTCCCAGTCAAAGGTCATGCCTTTCTGGGTCAGGGTTGTAAGAGGTTTCGCTATTCGTGAGAAGTTTTGAATGAATCTGCGGTAGTAGCCAGCAAGACCTAGAAATTGACGAATTTCTGTCGGTGTCTTAGGTGCTGACCAGTTCTCAATAGCTCTAATTTTGGATGGGTCTACGTGGATTCCTTTTTCGCTCACCACGTGTCCTAAGAATTCGACCCTCCGAATCCAAAATTCACATTTCGAGAACTTCGCATAAAGCTTCTCTTTTCGTAACGTCTCTAGAACTTGTCGCAGGTGATCACCATGCTCTTCCTTACTTCTGGAGTATATCAGGATGTCGTCAATGAAAACGATGACGAACTGATCCAAATAAGGTCAGCATACTCTATTCATCAGATCCATGAAGACTGCTGGCGCGTTGGTCAATCCGAAGGGCATCACCACGAACTCGTAGTGTCCGTAACGGGTTCGGAAGGCTGTCTTTGGAACATCCTCCTCTAGTACTCGTAACTGGTGATATCCGGACCTCAGATCAATCTTGGAAAAATAGTTCGCCCCTTGCAGTTGGTCGAATAGGTCGTCTATGCGAGGCAGCGGGTAACGATTCTTGACCGTCAGTTTGTTCAGTTCTCTGTAGTCAATACACATGCGGAATGATCCGTCTTTCTTCTTAACGAACAAGACCGGTGCTCCCCAAGGTGAGAAACTTGGTCTTATAAAGCCTTTGCTGAGCAGTTCGTTAAGTTGACCAGAGAGTTCCTGCATCTCAGCTGGTGCTAAACGGTAGGGCGACTTGGCTACTGGAGTAGCTCCTGGGACCAAGTCGATTCTGAACTCGACCTGTCGTTGCGGAGGTAACCCGGGTAGTTCTTCTGGAAAAATATCGGGAAAGTCGCTCACTACCGGGATGTTCTTTAGTTCTTTCGTTTCAAGGCTTGTGTCGACGACGTGAGCAAGGAATGCGTGGTATTCTTTGCGCAGATATTTCTGTGCTTGAATACTTGATATAATGCGAAGACTCGTACCAGGTTTGTCACCGTAGACTATAAGAGTTTCATTTGACGGGAGGTTTAGACGGACTGCTTTCTCATAGCACATGATGTCGGCGCGATGAAGGCTTAACCAATCCATGCCAATGATAACGTCGAAACTTTTTATTGAGACTGGCATGAGGTCGATTGGGAATGAATGGTTATCTAACGTTAGGGTACAACCTAGGTATATGCTACTCGTACTTTCGGTTTTTCCATTAGCCATTTTCACCGTGAATAGTTCTTTGAGTGCGTGTGGTGGTTGAGCAAGCATGCGAGTGAATTTATGGTTTACGAAGCTTCGCTCCGCTCCACTATCGAATAGAATGCATGCATAGGAGTCATCGAGGAGGAACGTACCAGTCACTACTGTCGGGTCAGCTACTGCCTCTCCGTGGCCTATCGTTAGTACCCTCCCTGTTCCGCCAGCATTTTTCGTCTTGGGGCAGTCCCTTTTATAGTGGCCTGTTTCGCCACATCCATAGCATGTCGGGCTCGCGCCAGAGCCGGGGAATTGGGCGATCGGTCTCGCTTGATATTTACAGAAACGGACTGTGTGTCCTCTCCTGTGGCAGTTAGAGCACTGCATTTCCTGGCAGGGGCCATTGTGGTGGTAGTTGCATTTGTTGCACTTGGGTGATCTTCCAGCATAACCACTCACCGGAGTAGCTGTAGCAGTAGGGTATTTGCGGCATGTATCGCCACAATTTGCTGCTTCCTGGCCGCCTGTTGTTTCTTCTTTTCATCCCAGTATTTCCGTTTCGTATCAGCGGGTTTGGAGAGTTCCGGGATGGCTAGGGTGGTTGTGATTTCAGGGGTTTTGACTCCATGGTCAATGAGTCGTTGTGCCAACCGTTTGGCACTGTCGAAGGTAGCGGGGTTTGATGCTAGGACATTCCCCTGATACGGAGGTACAAGCCCCCATATGTACCTTTCGATCTTTTTCCCTTCAGTGGGAACCATGTTGGGGCAGAGGGCCACCAGTTCGCTGAATCTGGCGGTGTAAGCAACAATATTGTTGCCCTTCATGGTCAGGCTCCACAGTTCCTGCTCTAGTTTCTGGATCTCGCCCCTCGGGCAATATTCCTCAATCATGAGGTCTTTCATCGTTTCCCAACCTATGTCGTTGGCTACAACTAGAGTTAGAGATTTAACGTGGCCGTTCCACCACGTTAGGGCTTTTCCTTCAAAAGTGCATGCGGTGTATTTCACTTTGCTCGCAGTAGGGCATGAACATATTTCGAAGACCGCTTCAGTCTTCTCGAACCATTGTGAGAGAGCAATGACTGCGCCGGTCCCATGAAAGGACTTCGGCTTGCAGTTGGTGAAATCCTTGTAAGAGCACTCTCTCGAGCGCACAGGAGTTTCAACTGGAATTGATTCCACAGGGGTTCCACCTCTGCTGGCATCAGAAGAGTGATACTGAGCCATGGCAGTTGCCACTGCTGCAGCTACGGCAGCATTTAGGGCTGCAGTATCGATGACCGGAGGCGGTGGAGGTGGTGGTGCAGGATTATTCCTGGGAGATTTGCGAGGAGGCATCCTTTAGCTATAAGTTTATAAAGGTAAGAAAATGGTAAGAATCAATTTGTAAGCAACGTGGGAGTGATACATGGACTAAATAACCCTAGCCCGACAGTTGTATGAGTGTTTGAAATCACAACAAAATAGTAGTAGGAAAACACAAGTGTATAGATTTTTCCCACAATTTAGATAGATTTCAATAATACAGGTATTACTGATGTAATGAGTTTAATGAAAATTGACCTAACAGTAGGTCTTACATCATACCGCATAGAAAAGTTTGATAGTTCCTAGATTCCTAATTAGAGTACTGAGAGTTAGGAATATTTTACATACAAGTGCTACTTAGAGCATATATGTTAAAGGCAATTCTTTAACCCAAAAGATAATGACGTACTAGATATCATCTAACGGCGACGAATATTCCTTAGAAGAACCCTAAGATCTCTCATTTGACGGTCCATTTCTTGAAGGTGTTGCTCATGAGCACTTTGACGAGTTCGGAGTTCCATGACTTCAGCTTGAGAGGCAACCAGATGTTGCTGTAGGGTTCCATTGGTTCTCCGGGTCCGTTCCATGTCTTCTTCAAGACGGCGGATGCGGACTGTGTTGACACCTGAGTTGGCATCAATTTCCATGACTTGGTCGATGGTTGTTGTTCGGGGGTTGACCTACGAGTGGTAGGTTGTTGACTTCAGGCTCAGAGTCTGATCTATCTGAGAAGCCTTCAGCTTGATGATCATCCAACGGAATTTGGTGTTCATCCTCAGACTCTGCTTCGAGCCTTCCCATGTTGCCCTCATTTGGAAAGTACGGGTTGTCGTGACGAAATCCAGCCATTTAAATTTACGTGAGAAGAGAGGTATAAAGATATAGTATGTATGTAGCACAAAATACGCCTATAGTATTTTAAGTTTAAGTTCTACCGATCTTTTTGTGGCATTTGTTGGTAAGTTTTTAGACTTGTTAATACATCACAACTATTCTAGGGCATATGCTAATCATTCCTCGGACTAGCATAGTTGATCAGGCTATGCCATTCCCAGGACTGACCATACATCCCGTAGCTCACCTGTGATATTTTAACAATCGTAATACTTTTGTTTTTGTCGTTTGTGACACCGGTTTTAGCATGAATGCAGACTAGTATACTTAATTTACTATTTTAAAGTATAAACTCCCGGTCAGAGTGTTTTAATCCCAAATGGGTTTATAGTTTAGTATATCTTTTATGGGTTGATATACTTGCTTCACTATAACCAATGCTCTGATACCAATCTGTCACACCCCAAAACCAATAATGGCGGAAACGTTCTGGGGCGGAGGACGTCATGTGTAGTATCACAACACAGTAATTGTAAATAAGCAAACAACATCATCCATTGCATTAAATATAAACATTTTAATACAAGTGTGTTCCGTACAGTTTTAGACACCAAAATATAATAAATCAAAAGCTAGCATCGGTACCTGTCTACTGATGACCTGAGAATACAAGTTATTTTGAAAGAGTTTGTCAGCATTAAGCTGGTGAGTTCATAAGTATTTTAGTGTCGAGGTTCATTTATCAAAAACGTTTTGAACCTGCTGCAAGTATGAGTTGTAAATGTATGTAAGTGTTTGTAAACGTTTGAATCTCTCAGAAAAACCTATATTTTCTGTTCAAAGTATAAAGGTAGCCCTTTATCAAGGCTTAACAGTTTGTATGCTCGTTTGATGTAAAAGTGTGAAATTTCCCAAGTGTAACTATCATTTAACAAAATATAGTTTGTACATTTAAGTTTAGGTGAGACTATCACCAAAATGTAATGGGTAATTTATTGTAGTACGGTAGTTTCGTTTTATATGAACTACTGTGGTACTAACTACCTTAAACCGGGTTTATATTAAGGTATCGTGTGATAAGTTGCACCATACTATTGACTGGTAACATCGACAACGTTTAGTCGAAAAATAGGTTATGACGTTTGGCACCCGTAGACCTGCCGGTCCCACTGTAGCTAACAGAAAGGTGTAGGATAGTCAATCCAGTATAGATCTATACGCAAACTCAACGCTCTCCCTCCAAGAGACTCTGGCTACAACCCGGGTCATGACAATTAAGACATGAACCCATACAGTGGATCACAATTGTTAAAGTATTCGTGTGTTTGTAATAAAATATTACTTGTTCTAGTATCGTTGTATATGTTCTCTTAGTAATGAATAATGACTCATGAATGAACTGACTCGTTGATCTAGAAATCGTAGTAGTATGATCCCGTGTTACCCCGATGGTAACATACAAATGATGTTTTGATAAGCATGAAAATTGGAAGTACTTTTATGTCTAAACACGTATATATGACATATAACTAATATTGAAACGACCCTCGGATAGTCACCCTAAATTCCACCAGACCACATCCAAATCGAGGAAAAGGAAATAGGATAGGTGGCTTTCCTAAGCCCTTTAAACATTATTTATACAGCTATACATATATAGGCATGCAAATTTATAAGTAGTAAAACCAAGTTTACAATAAAGCATTTGATAAATAAAAGAGTTTGTAAAACATTTTGGAGTAAAACCGTTTGCACAGTGATAAAATCATTGGTTTCTTAGTTATTAATCACATGTGATTAATACCGTCACATGTGACTGAAACAATAACTATAAGTGTTTAACTTGTATTCCCCCCCATAAAGCATTTAAAAGTATTTAGAATAATTAAAACGGTTGATTAAGGGGTATGAAACTCACTTGGAAATTCGAAGATAGCGAGCTCGAAAACCGGGCAGAGTTTCGTCTCGCGAAACGGATTTTTCTCGGGATTCTCGGGAGTAAAATCGACCCTCGGGACTTGAGCAAAAAGACCAGAGCTTCGGGTTTGAACGAGCACGGAAATCGAGGCAAGATCGGGCGAGAAAGAGAGGAAATGAACAATATTTTCGGAAAAGCTCGCATGCTATTTATTGAGTTGCTGAACCGCCTCCGAACGCGGGGCGTACGGGCGTACGCAGCGCGTACCCGTACGTCATTGCTTACGCACTTCGGACGGGACGCGTTCCTAGGTTCGCGGGTCGGATGGGACGGGTCGGTAGCTTCGCATAGGCGACGTGGTCGATCCGAGACCCTCCATTCGGGTACGCAGGGCGTTCGAGCGTACGCGGCGCGTACCTCGGCCCAAGGCTGACTCCTCCCTCGGATAATACCGAACTTTTAATAAAATTTATATTTAAATTATTTATCAAACTTCAAAAATTCATATCTCTTTCATACGAACTCCGTTTTCGACGTTCTTTATATCCCCGCGAAGGTGAGACTACGATCTACAACTTTCGTTTAGATTCCGTCGGCAAATTCCGAAATTATTTTTATTATTGTTTTTATTATTTAATACCAATCCATCGTTTTTAAGGAATCTCTTTAAAAACTCATAACTTCGCTATCTGAATTCGGATTTGGGCGATCTTTTTACGCACGATCATGGTTCAGAGACATTAAATCATAGAGGGAAATTAAGTAGAACTTATTTATACATTTTATTACTCATAAATGGTTACAATACTTGACCTATTAGATCATTACAAAGAGTTGAAATATCGGGTTGTCACATCATCCCCCCGTTAGAGGGAATTTCGTCCCGAAATTCAAAGTAAGGGAACACTCGTGGACTAGGGAAACAGATGTGGGTACTTGCGTTGCATCTGATCTTCGCGTTCCCATGTGAATTCAGGTCCCCGTTTAGCGTTCCAGCGAACCTTCACGATGGGTATGCGACTTTGTTTTGTTCTCTTGACCTCACGGTCCATGATTTCCACTGGTTCCTCCACAAAATTGAGGCTCTCGTTGATCTCGATTTCGTCGAGTGGAATTACGAGAGTCTCGTCGGATATACACTTTTTCAAGTTAGATACGTGGAATGTAGAATGTACGTTATGAAGTACGCCTGGTAGATCGAGTTTGTAAGCTACAGGGCCGACTCTTGCAAGAATCTCGAAAGGCCCTATGTACCTCGGATTTAGCTTCCCATGCTTGCCGAAGCGTATCAAGCCCTTCCAGGGTGAGACCTTGAGAAGGACTCGGTCTCCCACCTGAAATTCCAAAGGTTTCCTTCGTTTATCTGCGTAGCTCTTCTGTCGGTCTCTAGAGGCTTTCAATCGTTCACGGATTTGAACGATTTTCTCTGTTGTTTCCCGGATGATTTCCGGACCGGTAAGAGTAACGTCAGAAACTTGCCCCTTCGCTAGTTGGGTATCACCCACTTCAGCCCAGCACAGAGGGGATCTGCACTTTCGGCCGTAGAGGGCTTCAAACGGAGCAGCCTTGATGCTCGTGTGATAACTGTTATTATAGGAAAACTCAACAAGGGGTAAATGAGTATCCCATGCTTTCCCAAAGTCAATCACGCAGGCTCGCAACATATCTTCCAGAGTTTGGATGGTTCTCTCACTCTGTCCGTCGGTCTGAGGATGGTAGGCTGTACTCATGTCTAGCCTTGTTCCTAGGGAATGTTGTAGTGATTGCCAAAATCTTGAGGTAAACCTACTATCTCTATCGGAGATAATAGATATAGGCACACCATGTAGCCGTACGATTTCCCTAATGTATGTCCTGGTCAGTTTCTCCATCTTGTCGGTTTCTTTGATAGGTAGGAAGTGTGCAGACTTGGTCAATCTATCGACGATGACCCATATGGTGTCAAGTCCACCCGTTGTCTTGGGCAACTTGGTTATGAAATCCATAGTGATCCGCTCCCACTTCCATTCCGGGATCTCTGGTTGTTGCAATAAACCAGAGGGCTTCTGATACTCGACCTTAACCTTTGCGCAAGTAAGGCATTTACTCACGAAGGTAGCAATCTCTGCTTTCATATTAGGCCACCAGTATAGCTTTTTAAGATCCAGATACATCTTATCTGAACCTGGGTGGACGGAATACCGAGTGTTGTGCGCCTCGGTCATGACCAAGTCTCGGAAACCACCGTGTTTCGGTGTCCAGATCCGATCCATGAAATATAAGGTTCCGTCACCCTTGGCTTCTAGATTCTTGTCCATTCCTCTGAGAGATTCACTTGCCACATTTTCAGGTTTCATGGCTTCGAGTTGGGCCGTCTGAATTTGTTTAGACAAGTGTGAATGGATGGTTATTGACAATGACTTGATTTTTCGACCAGAATATTCCTTCCGACTCAGGGCGTCTGCTACTACGTTGGCTTTACCCGGATGATAACGAATATCGCATTCATAATCACTGAGTAGCTCGACCCACCTTCGTTGTCTCATATTGAGCTCCTTTTGATCGAAAATGTGTTGTAAACTCTTGTGGTCGGTAAAGATAGTGCTCTTCGTTCCATATAAGTAATGTCTCCAAATCTTCAGAGCAAATACCACTGCTCCTAGTTCAAGGTCATGGGTCGTGTAGTTAACCTCGTGTGTCTTCAACTGTCTCGAGGCATAGGCGATGACCTTACCTCGCTGCATCAGGACACATCCGAGCCCTTGATTTGATGCATCGCAATAGACTACGAAGTCTTCTATTCCTTCGGGCAGGGATAGTATTGGTGCGGTGCACAAGGCTCGTTTGAGTGTTTGGAACGCTTCTTCTTGTTTCTCTTCCCAGTCAAAGGTCATGCCTTTCTGGGTCAGGGTTGTAAGAGGTTTCGCTATTCGTGAGAAGTTTTGAATGAATCTGCGGTAGTAGCCAGCAAGACCTAGAAATTGACGAATTTCTGTCGGTGTCTTAGGTGCTGACCAATTCTCAATAGCTCTAATTTTGGATGGGTCTACGTGGATTCCTTTTTCGCTCACCACGTGTCCTAAGAATTCGACCCTCCGAATCCAAAATTCACATTTCGAGAACTTCGCATAAAGCTTCTCTTTTCGTAACGTCTCTAGAACTTGTCGCAGGTGATCACCATGCTCTTCCTTACTTCTGGAGTATATCAGGATGTCGTCAATGAAAACGATGACGAACTGATCCAAATAAGGTCGGCATACTCTATTCATCAGATCCATGAAGACTGCTGGCGCGTTGGTCAATCCGAAGGGCATCACCACGAACTCGTAGTGTCCGTAACGGGTTCGGAAGGCTGTCTTTGGAACATCCTCCTCAAGTACTCGTAACTGGTGATATCCGGACCTCAGATCAATCTTGGAAAAATAGTTCGCCCCTTGCAGTTGGTCGAATAGGTCGTCTATGCGAGGCAGCGGGTAACGATTCTTGACCGTCAGTTTGTTGAGTTCTCTGTAGTCAATACACATGCGGAATGATCCGTCTTTCTTCTTAACGAACAAGACCGGTGCTCCCCAAGGTGAGAAACTTGGTCTTATAAAGCCTTTGCTGAGCAGTTCGTTAAGTTGACCAGAGAGTTCCTGCATCTCAGCTGGTGCTAAACGGTAGGGCGACTTGGCTACTGGAGTAGCTCCTGGGACCAAGTCGATTCTGAACTCGACCTGTCGTTGCGGAGGTAACCCGGGTAGTTCTTCTGGAAAAATATCGGGAAAGTCGCTCACTACCGGGATGTTCTTTAGTTCTTTCGTTTCAAGGCTTGTGTCGACGACGTGAGCAAGGAATGCGTGGTATTCTTTGCGCAGATATTTCTGTGCTTGAATACTTGATATAATGCGAAGACTCGTACCAGGTTTGTCACCGTAGACTATAAGAGTTTCATTTGACGGGAGGTTTAGACGGACTGCTTTCTCATAGCACATGATGTCGGCGCGATGAAGGCTTAACCAATCCATGCCAATGATAACGTCGAAACTTTTTATTGAGACTGGCATGAGGTCGATTGGGAATGAATGGTTATCTAACGTTAGGGTACAACCTAGGTATATGCTACTCGTACTTTCGGTTTTTCCATTAGCCATTTTCACCGTGAATAGTTCTTTGAGTGCGTGTGGTGGTTGAGCAAGCATGCGAGTGAATTTATGGTTTACGAAGCTTCGCTCCGCTCCACTATCGAATAGAATGCATGCATAGGAGTCATCGAGGAGGAACGTACCAGTCACTACTGTCGGGTCAGCTACTGCCTCTCCGTGGCCTATCGTTAGTACCCTCCCTGTTCCGCCAGCATTTTTCGTCTTGGGGCAGTCCCTTTTATAGTGGCCTGTTTCGCCACATCCATAGCATGTCGGGCTCGCGCCAGAGCCGAGGAATTGGGCGATCGGTCTCGCTTGATATTTACAGAAACGAACTGTGTGTCCTCTCCTGTGGCAGTTAGAGCACTGCATTTCCTGGCAGGGGCCATTGTGGTGGTAGTTGCATTTGTTGCACTTGGGTGATCTTCCAGCATAACCACTCACCGGAGTAGCTGTAGCAGTAGGGGTATTTGCGGCATGTATCGCCACAATTTGCTGCTTCCTGGCCGCCTGTTGTTTCTTCTTTTCATCCCAGTATTTCCGTTTCGTATCAGCGGGTTTGGAGAGTTCTGGGATGGCTTGGGTGGTTGTGATTTCAGGGGTTTTGACTCCATGGTCAATGAGTCGTTGTGCCAACCGTTTGGCACTGTAGAAGGTAGCGGGGTTTGATGCTAGGACATTCCCCTGATACGGAGGTACAAGCCCCCATATGTACCTTTCGATCTTTTTCCCTTCAGTAGGAACCATGTTGGGGCAGAGGGCCACCAGTTCGCTGAATCTGGCGGTGTAAGCAACAATATTGTTGCCCTTCATGGTCAGGCTCCACAGTTCCTGCTCTAGTTTCTGGATCTCGCCCCTCGGGCAATATTCCTCAATCATGAGGTCTTTCATCGTTTCCCAGCCTATGTCGTTGGCTACGACTAGAGTTAGAGATTTAACGTGGCCGTTCCACCACGTTAGGGCTTTTCCTTCAAAAGTGCATGCGTCGTATTTCACTTTGCTCGCAGCAGGGCATGAACATATTTCGAAGACCGCTTCAGTCTTCTCGAACCATTGTGAGAGAGCAATGACTGCGCCGGTCCCATGAAAGGACTTCGGCTTGCAGTTGGTGAAATCCTTGTAAGAGCACTCTCTCGAGCGCACAGGAGTTTCAACTGGAATTGATTCCACAGGGGTTCCACCTCTGCTGGCATCAGAAGAGTGATACTGAGCCATGGCAGTTGCCACTGCTGCAGCTACGGCAGCATTTAGGGTTGCAGTATCGATGACCGGAGGCGGTGGAGGTGGTGGTGCAGGATTATTCCTGGGAGATTTGCGAGGAGGCATCCTTTAGCTATAAGTTTATAAAGGTAAGAAAATGGTAAGAATCAATTTGTAAGCAACGTGGGAGTGATACATGGACTAAATAACCCTAGCCCAACAGTTGTATGAGTGTTTGAAATCACAACAAAATAGTAGTAGGAAAACACAAGTGTATAGATTTTTCCCACAATTTAGATAGATTTCAATAATACAGGTATTACTGATGTAATGAGTTTAATGAAAATTGACCTAACAGTAGGTCTTACATCATACCGCATAGAAAAGTTTGATAGTTCCTAGATTCCTAATTAGAGTACTGAGAGTTAGGAATATTTTACATACAAGTGCTACTTAGAGCATATATGTTAAAGGCAATTCTTTAACCCAAAAGATAATGATGTACTAGATATCATCTAACGGCGACGAATATTCCTTAGAAGAACCCTAAGATCTCTCATTTGACGGTCCATTTCTTGAAGGTGTTGCTCATGAGCACTTTGACGAGTTCGGAGTTCCATGACTTCAGCTTGAGAGGCAACCAGATGTTGCTGTAGGGTTCCATTGGTTCTCCGGGTCCGTTCCATGTCTTCTTCAAGACGGCGGATGCGGACTGTGTTGACACCTGAGTTGGCATCAATTTCCATGACTTGGTCGATGGTTGTTGTTCGGGGGTTGACCTACGAGTGGTAGGTTGTTGACTTCAGGCTCAGAGTCTGATCTATCTGAGAAGCCTTCAGCTTGATGATCATCCAACGGAATTTGGTGTTCATCCTCAGACTCTGCTTCGAGCCTTCCCATGTTGCCCTCATTTGGAAAGTACGGGTTGTCGTGACGAAATCCAGCCATTTAAATTTACGTGAGAAGAGAGGTATAAAGATATAGTATGTATGTAGCACAAAATACGCCTATAGTATTTTAAGTTTAAGTTCTACCGATCTTTTTGTGGCATTTGTTGGTAAGTTTTTAGACTTGTTAATACATCACAACTATTCTAGGGCATATGCTAATCATTCCTCGGACTAGCATAGTTGATCAGGCTATGCCATTCCCAGGACTGACCATACATCCCGTAGCTCACCTGTGATATTTTAACAATCGTAATACTTTTGTTTTTGTCGTTTGTGACACCGGTTTTAGCATGAATGCAGACTAGTATACTTAATTTACTATTTTAAAGTATAAACTCCCGGTCAGAGTGTTTTAATCCCAAATGGGTTTATAGTTTAGTATATCTTTTATGGGTTGATATACTTGCTTCACTATAACCAATGCTCTGATACCAATCTGTCACACCCCAAAACCAATAATGGCGGAAACGTTCTGGGGCGGAGGACGTCATGTGTAGTATCACAACACAGTAATTGTAAATAAGCAAACAACATCATCCATTGCATTAAATATAAACATTTTAATACAAGTGTGTTCCGTACAGTTTTAGACACCAAAATATAATAAATCAAAATAGTATGATGAGACTTGAATGCGCTCCATCTTCTCAAAAGCTAGCATCGGTACCTGTCTACTGATGACCTGAGAATACAAGTTATTTTGAAAGAGTTTGTCAGCATTAAGCTGGTGAGTTCATAAGTATTTTAGTGTCGAGGTTCATTTATCAAAAACGTTTTGAACCTGCTGCAAGTATGAGTTGTAAATGTATGTAAGTGTTTGTAAACGTTTGAATCTCTCAGAAAAACCTATATTTTCTGTTCAAAGTATAAAGGTAGCCCTTTATCAAGGCTTAACAGTTTGTATGCTCGTTTGATGTAAAAGTGTGAAATTTCCCAAGTGTAACTATCATTTAACAAAATATAGTTTGTACATTTAAGTTTAGGTGAGACTATCACCAAAATGTAATGGGTAATTTATTGTAGTACGGTAGTTTCGTTTTATATGAACTACTGTGGTACTAACTACCTTAAACCGGGTTTATATTAAGGTATCGTGTGATAAGTTGCACCATACTATTGACTGGTAACATCGACAACGTTTAGTCGAAAAATAGGTTATGACGTTTGGCACCCGTAGACCTGCCGGTCCCACTGTAGCTAACAGAAAGGTGTAGGATAGTCAATCCAGTATAGATCTATACGCAAACTCAACGCTCTCCCTCCAAGAGACTCTGGCTACAACCCGGGTCATGACAATTAAGACATGAACCCATACAGTGGATCACAATTGTTAAAGTATTCGTGTGTTTGTAATAAAATATTACTCGTTCTAGTATCGTTGTATATGTTCTCTTAGTAATGAATAATGACTCATGAATGAACTGACTCGTTGATCTAGAAATCGTAGTAGTATGATCCCGTGTTACCCCGATGGTAACATACAAATGATGTTTTGATAAGCATGAAAATTGGAAGTACTTTTATGTCTAAACACGTATATATGACATATAACTAATATTGAAACGACCCTCGGATAGTCACCCTAAATTCCACCAGACCACATCCAAATCGAGGAAAAGGAAATAGGATAGGTGGCTTTCCTTAGCCCTTTAAACATTATTTATACAGCTATACATATATAGGCATGCAAATTTATAAGTAGTAAAACCAAGTTTACAATAAAGCATTTGATAAATAAAAGAGTTTGTAAAACATTTTGGAGTAAAACCGTTTGCACAGTGATAAAATCATTGGTTTCTTAGTTATTAATCACATGTGATTAATACCGTCACATGTGACTGAAACAATAACTATAAGTGTTTAACTTGTATTCCCCCCCATAAAGCATTTAAAAGTATTTAGAATAATTAAAACGGTTGATTAAGGGGTATGAAACTCACTTGGAAATTCGAAGATAGAGAGCTCGAAAACCGGGCAGAGTTTCGTCTCGCGAAACGGATTTTTCTCGGGATTCTCGGGAATCTCGGGAGTAAAATCGACCCTCGGGACTTGAGCAAAAAGACCAGAGCTTCGGGTTTGAACGGGCACGGAAATCGAGGCAAGATCGGGCGAGAAAGAGAGGAAATGAACAATATTTTCGGAAAAGCTCGCATGCTATTTATTGAGTTGCTGAACCACCTCCGAACGCGGGGCGTACGGGCGTACGCAGCGCGTACCCGTACGTCATTGCTTACGCACTTCGGACGGGACGGGTTCCTGGGTTCGCGGGTCGGATGGGACGGGTCGGTACCTTCGCATAGGCGACGTGGTCGATCCGAGACCCTCCATTCGGGTACGCGGGGCGTTCGAGCGTACGCGGCGCGTACCTCGGCCCAAGGCTGACTCCTCCCTCGGATAATACCGAACTTTTAATAAAATTTATATTTAAATTATTTATCAAACTTCAAAAATTCATATCTCTTTCATACGAACTCCGTTTTCGACGTTCTTTATATCCCCGCGAAGGTGAGACTACGATCTACAACTTTCGTTTAGATTCCGTCGGCAAATTCCGAAATTATTTTTATTATTGTTTTTATTATTTAATACCAATCCATCGTTTTTAAGGAATCTCTTTAAAAACTCATAACTTCGCTATCTGAATTCGGAATTGGGCGATCTTTTTACGCACGATCATGGTTCAGAGACATTAAATCATAGAGGGAAATTAAGTAGAACTTATTTATACATTTTATTACTCATAAGTGGTTACAATACTTGACCTATTAGATCATTACAAAGAGTTGAAATATCGGGTTGTCACAGAATACAAGAAAATGTGTAGATCTATGTGTATGTGTATGCTATGTGTGATTTTATTCACGTATATGTATGATTTTATGTGTTTTTGTGATAAACATGTAACCAAAAGAGGTGTTAACTCGAGATCTATGACATGAGAAAGGAAAACAAACATAATCTAAGTTATTTTACACCAAACAAGTCAATAAAAATAGCATATAAGGTTATGAGGAACATATTCTAACATAAAACCCATTTCAGGGCTTAACTTGTCAAAAATACAAAACTTGGGTTAAAAATTGTCAATTCAGGATTTCATGAGGGTGACAAGGGCCCAAACAGTTTATATAATCAATTTCTGAGTATTAGAATTTTCAAAGGAATTGAAATGCAAATTTTTAGCTTAATGGGCTAAATTTGGGCTTTTTGGCCCAATAAGCCCATAATTGCGAAAAATGAAGTTTAAAGGGGCTGAAATGAAACTTTCTACAAAACAAGGGAATAGAAGTGTAATAAAACTATTTTAAAGGTCAAAAATGCTTTTCAATTCCAAAAAGGATAAAAAATGTAAACTTTTTGGATTTTGGGCCAAACTGTGAAAGTTGCGAAAAATAAGGTTTTACCGAGAAATACCATTTTAAAATGGCTGAATGTGTTAACAAAATAAATTTTGGGTTAAAAACTACCATTGCAACAAATTTATGATGTAAAAGCGTCAAGAAATTTTTTTAAGGACTAAAAATGAAATTCATTTATTTAAAGGACTTAATTTGTTATTTTTATAAAAGAAAGGAAATGAAAAGGTCAAACTTATATTTAGACAAACTATTTCATTAAGTCAAAATACAAAACTACGACTACCGACAAAACAAAAGACGAATACACGTTTGACTCCAAATATCGTGATACACGAATCGATTCGGTCTCGAATCGATACAATATAACTAACGTTAAAATCAAACTCTCCAAACGATACGCGATACCTTCAATGTGTAAACTTACAAACTTTGGGCTTATGAGTTTCAAATCATGCTTGTTGGGCCTTGCAAGCCTACCAACATGATCTTTGGGCCCAAAGGGATAACACTTCTATGTTATTAGGCCTTCAATGACCCAATATTTTATAAAAGGACTTTCAATAGCTTTTATATGCTAGTGAGTCAAAGTGTCCCGTTAGAAAAGCTAGTAAGGTCACAATAATCAAATGCAAGTTGGACCATTGTGTCTTTCGCATCCACGATAGCCTAAGGTACTTACGATAGTAGCACGACATAGTGCTCCTCTTCTCTTCGTTCGCTAAGGCTTACTATTATTCAAAGTAGACGGATTTAGGACGATATCCATTCGATACGACGATACATGAACTAATAACTACGTATACCTTTCGGTATCAGAAAACGTCGGGTTTTCCGAGGAAATCAATACTACTCGCTCGAAATTTCTATAACTATAATACAAAACACCCTTCATATATATATATATATGTTTTGAAATCATTCAAGCATCAACTATGGATCTTCACACTTTGATAAACAAATGTCTTTTCAGAAAATATCGGATTTTCCGGGTTTTACAAACTACACAAATCATTTTATCACAACATTGCTTATGAACTCACCAACATTTGATATGTTGACATTTTTCCAAAATAACTTGTATTCTCAGGTATCAGGTAAGCGGAAGAGTAAGATGAAGTAATCTTAGGATGTTGTGTTGTTAAAAGCACTCTAACAATTTATGTTATAAATGTGTAATGTTAAAGAAATATACTTGATGTGAACAATTTCAGTTGTAAAATATTGATGCATGGTGACGTTTATGTTATGGTTCATGTATATTCATTGTGATGATATTCAATTAAAGTCATGCGAGCCCTCGGACGTTTCCGCCGTCTGGTTCGGAGGTGTGACAGGTTGGTATCAGAGCGTTGTTTATAGTGAACTGGCATATCTAACCACACATTGATATGCAACTATAAACCAAAAAGGGACTAACCCAACTCTGAACAAAACAAAATAAATAAAAACACAACTATAAAACATCTTTGCCTGTGTGAATTAGGAAATAGAATATAATACCAAACCAAACAAGATAATGCTATCATCTCGGGTAAGCCGGGACTGTACATGGTTGTATCAAAGAAGGACTGTAGCCTGATCAACTACATTTCCTCTGAAGTACAACTATCGCAGGCCCCGAGGAAACCGCGATAGTAAATAAACCTAACAACATACCCCTTTATTGCCAAAAAGAAGAACATCAACACAACTTATATGATAATTAAAGCATCTTAGAAGCGATAATAGCCTATCCATATACCTCCTCTCAGCTGCTATGGAAGGAGAGCACCAAGGCGTTCAGTTATACTAGGTCCTAGTGGCCCATGGAATGATTGAGGACGAGCCCGAGGGAGATCAGGGGGAAGCACACGGTGTTGGGCCTGGAGAATACACAGAAACTGAGTACGAGTTTGATGAGACCAAGGATGACATGGAGGAAGAACAAGACTCAGGCGAGGACTATGCCACACCACCTGTCAGCGAGATGCAACATGACCACCCCACCCCACCAGGAAATCTTGCAAGGGAGAATCTCTCTCCCGAAGCTGAGATTGCTGCTCTGCGGCAACAATTATTCTCCATGGAAGCCCGAGCAATGCAAGTTGAGAAGGAGAGGGATGCTGTCATTGGGGAAATGATTGAGATGGCCCAGTTGTTGGCACAACACTTCGGTATATGGTCCCCCTACAGTCATAGGATGCCCACGGGGTAATAGGAGTATGTTATCTTACTAGTACTATAATCTACTATGTACCACCGGCTCTATGTTTAAGTGATTACACTACTCATAGAGTCGTTATGCTGTCGAACTTGCACCGCTTATGTATGCTCTTTAGAGAAAATTTTCATCTAAGAAAGTACGAATATTATTAATGAAAAATATATGCATTTTGCGGTGATTACTTGTTATGTGCTATGCTTCTATGTTTATATGTTGATATACGAAACTACCTAAATACATGACAGAAAGATGCCTCGATGACCAACTCGCGGTAACCCTGGACCAACCCCTCCAGAAGTTAACTCAATTGCATTCCAAGCAGCTGTGTCCGCTGCGTGAAGGGTTTTGAGCATTCTAACACTTCCTAAGTGTACATGCAACCCTAATAAACCATGGATCTATGTTTGTCTAAGATACATGCAAATAATTTAATGTTTCCAAGGTTTATATCCTAACTAGCATGGCATGGGGAACATAAATTAAATAAAGCTAGTAGAAATACTTACCTTGTAGTTGTAGTTGATTGCTTGGAGTTTTAGAGCCTAGCACCAATAGTGTGGATGCCTCAAATGGAAATCACAAATCACCACAAACTTAGAACTTTGAGAGAATAGTCACTACTATCTTGAAATCGGCCCTCACCTCAACAAGTGTCAACTAGTATGATTTCAAGAACCAAAACCTCCTTTATATAGTGTGGTGGATTAGGGTTACATCCATGTAAACCCTAATACCCATGTCTCTTCATTTCCATGAGATCCATGGGTTAAGGCTCCATGGAGTATCCATGGACTTTTCCATGCAAGCCTAGCCCATTCCAAATAAGCATTAGCCCAAACTATATAAATATAGAAACCCATATTTAATTAGTAATATCTTTGATCTCTAAATTAATCCTAGATTAATTATAGATCACTACTAATTAAATAATATGATCTTATATCAATATATTAGAACTTATAATATATTAATAAATCATAACTTGTACTATTCTCAAATATTATCCATAAATTGTTCGGGTGAAGTGCAACCCAAATGGACCATGCTGGGTTGGGTCAAGTACATACCAAAAATAGTTATGAACTTAGACACTATATCCAACACTGCGGTCACTGCAACAATGGTATAGATTCAGCAAGGGAACAATGGAGGAGTCAACGGACAAGGGGCAGGAAGTTCGAACAACAGGATCAATCAAGGATAAACCAAAACATGCTCCTACAAAGATTTCACCAATGCCAAGTTGCGAACCGTTAATGGCACGGATGGTGTGATAGCACTAAAAAGGTGGATTGAGAAGGTGGAGTCAATGTTCGAAATATGTGAATGCCCCGAGGAAGTGATAGTGGAGTTTTCCGCGTGCACCTTTGTCGCCCATGCTCTCACCTGGTGGAATGGACATATAGAGGCCATGACTCTCCCTATAGCCAACTCTATGCCATGGATGGAGCTAAAGGAAATGTTGATGGCGGAGTACTGCCCTCGTGGCGAAATCTAGAATATGCAGCAACAGCTGTGGGATCTCACCGTCCGAAACTCTGATATAGATGCATACATATCAAAGTTTAGCGAGCTATCATTATTGTGCCCTGGCATGATTACGTCTGAAGGGAAGAAAATCGAACGATTCATCTGGGGACTAACCTCCCCAATTCAAGGAAATGTGATCGCTGCAAAACCTGAAGCATTCGACAGTGCCAAGAGATTGGCCAACAAACTGTACGACCACAACAACAAAAAGGGTGAGAAGCCAATGGAAATTGATGGCAAGAAAGAGAATGACAACAAGAAAGGAAAGAATAACAACAGAAAAGGGCGACAAGACTCGGAATCAGCGAAGAAGCAAAAAACAGTGATGGTCAATGTTGCGACCACTCAAGTACCCTTCACACCACATCCTCCAGCCTCAGCTAATCCAAGCACTCCCAAACAACATTCTGGGAATCTCCCAAAGTGCAACAGATGCAACTACCACCATAATGGCGAATGCAGGGAAATGCAATGCACTAGTTGCAATCGGAAGGGTCACACGACAAAGTATTGCAGGACCTATCCCCCTCAAAGTCAACAGCAACAGCAACAACATCAACAACAACACCAACAATAGCAGTGATAACACAGGATCAAGCCCCACTTGCTACGGATGTGGAAGAATAGGGCATATCCATCGAAACTGCCCCAACACCAACAACCCCGGAAACAGAGGAGTAGGACGGGTGCAAGTTATGGGTTAGGGAGAAGTGGTTCAGGATCCCACTGTTGTTACCGGTACGTTTCTCCTAAACCACACTTACGCATGCATCCTATTTGATACCAGAGCAGGGCGGAGTTTTGTGAGCAATAAATTCAAACACTTGTTAAATCAACAACCCTAGAAGCTTAATGAAACCTTCACGGTGGAAATGGCTAATGGGAAGACAGAATCCATTGGGGAAATCTATATCGGATGTACCCTAGTCTTAAATCGCCACATCTTTCAAATAAAACTTAATGCCTGTTTCCATTATGAGTTTTGATGTGATTATCAGCATGGATTGGTTAAGCCCCCACCATGCTGAAATTATGTGTCACGAGAAGGCCGTTCACCTTCATCTCCCAAATCACGAAGCCCTAGTTATTTACGGGGACAAACCCAGCATGAACCTTCATCTTATCTCGTGCATTAAAGCACAAAAGTACATACGAAAGAGGGACATGACGTTCCTGGCTCACATAGTAGACAAATCCAAGAAAGAGGTCAACATTCAAGACATTCCAGTAGCTTGTGAATTCCCAGATGTCTTTCCTGATGAACTTCCAGGGATACCCCCAGAAAGACAAGTCGAGTTTTGAATTGCCTTGTACCAGGAGCTACCCCCATCGCCAAATCGCCCTACAGATTGGCTCATGCGGAGATGCAAGAGTTGTCCAGCCAACTTTGTGAGCTTTTGGATAAAGGATCTATCCGACCCATTTTCTCACCTTGGGGAGCTCCAGTTCTCTTTGTCAAGAAGAAAAATGGTACCTTCAGGATGTGTATCGACTACAAAGAACTTAACAAGCTCACAGTCAAAAACCAATATCCACTTCCACGAATTGACGACCTATTTGATTAGCTCCAAGGAGACAGTCACTTCTCAAAGATAGATATACGATCTGGATAGCACCAACTCAAGGTCCGGGAGGATGATATTCCAAAAACCACCTTCCAAACTCGTTACGGACATTACGAATTTGTCGTAATGGCCTTCGTTCTAATGAATGCTCCTGTCGCATTCATGGATCTAATGAATCAAATCTACCGACCTTTTCTTGATAATTTCATCATTGTTTTCATCGATGATATCCTCGTATGTTCCCGAAACAAAGAAGAACATGGCCAACATATTCGACAAATCCAGGAAACCCTGCAAACCGAAAAGTTATACGCAAAACTCTCGAAGTGCGAGTTTTGGCTCCGAAGTGTGAACTTTTTGGGCCGTGTTGTTAGTCAGGAAGGAATTCATGTGGATCCTTCTAAAATCCAAGCCATTGAAGGATGGGCAATTCCAACAACACCCACAGAAATTCACCAATTTCTGGGTCTCGCAGGCTATTACAGGAGATTCATCCAGAATTTCTCTAAGACAGCCAAGCCGCTTACCATGCTTACACAAAAGGGTGTCCCTTCGTATGGACGGACAAGCAGGAAGCCACGTTTCTATCTCTGAAGCAAGCACTTTGCAGTGCACCGGTTCTATCGCTACCTGAAGGAACAGAAAACTTTATATTGTACTGCGACGCGTCAAATCAGGGTCCAGGCTGTGTACTCATGCAGCGTGGAAAGGTGATAGCTTACGCGTCCAGACAACTAAAGACTCATGAAGTGAATTACACGACCCATGATCTGGAGCTGGGAGCAGTGGTCTTCGCCCTGAAGATTTGTAGACACTACCTTTACAGTACCAAGTGCAGTATCTTTACCGACCACAAGAGTCTCCAGCACATCTTCAATCAAAAAGAGCTAAACATGAGGCAACGAAGATGGGTCGAACTGCTAAATGATGACGAGGGCGGAATCAAGTACCACCCAGGTAAGGCTAACGTGGTAGCCAATGCCTTGAGTCGAAAAGAATACTCAAATCGTTGTGTGAAAACTCTCTCAATAACCATCCAATCCCACCTGACCTCGCAAATCAGGACAGCCCAGTCAGATGCCATGAAGGCGGAAAACAAAACAAGTGAAGCGCTGCGTGCAATGGAGAAGAACTTGGAGGTGAAGGAAGATAGAACATATTACTTCATGAACCGCAGGAGGGTCCCTAAACTTGGGGGATTCAGACAGGTAGTCATGAACAAAGCCCACAAGATGCGATACTCCATCCATCCGGATTCAAACTGTTGGATAAGGTGTCTAAGTCCATAACTATTTCTGGTATGTACTTAACCCGACCCGGCATGGTCCATTTGGGTTGCACGACACCATGCAATTGGATAGACTAAATTAGAGAAATAACACTTGGAGATTATTAATATATTATAAGTTCTAATATATTAATAATATTACTTGATTAGTTTGATCAAGAATTAATTTAGAATTAATTAAGTGATCAAAAAGAGAACTAATTAAATATATGGGTTGATTATGTAAATCATCCATATCTTGTATAGTGGGCTAAGAGGCTCCATGGATTATCAAGTTGGGTTCCACCCATAGGATGCTCCATGGGAGTTACAAACCCATGGGTCATGGAAATGAAGAGTCATGACACATTAGGGTTTACATGGTGTAACCCTAGATGTGTCAACACTATATAAGAATCATATTCTCCACCAAAATCGGCTACACTAAGGAAACAAGAGGGCTAGGCCGATTTCAAGAAGGGTGCATTCTCTCAAAAGTCTTTCCAAGAGCATTTGGTGTTGTGTGAAGCATTTGAGGCATCACACTTGGGGTGCTAGACTCATAAGGTTTCAAGGAACATAAGCAACAACAAGGTAAGTTATTCTATCTATCATTCAAATTAAAATTGTTCCCCATGTATGCTAGATAGGAATATAGCCTTGGAATTCAACTTTGCATGATAATTAGACAAATATAGATCCAAGGTTATTAGGGTTGCATGTACACTTAGGAAGTGTTAGAATGCTCAAAACCCAACAATGGTATCAGAGCCTAGGCTTGTTTGTTTGTTATTTGTGCTAAAAAGTTGAAGAAAGTCGAAAAACTTGCTGTCTGACTGCTGGACTCGTCGAGTCCATGGGGGGACTCATCGAGTTCACTTGTATCTTCAACCTACTCGTTGAGTAGGTTAATGCACTCGGTGAGTAGGGTCGATAGAGTGCATATTTTCGACTTTAGTTGCTGGAAATGGATTAGAAACATTACCCTAAACTGTTTTGGTACTTGAAAACTTGTTTTAGATGGTGTAATGTCTTTGCTAATTCATTTACAACAACTAGTTATCAAAATTACAAAGTTTTAAGTGTAATTTTGATTTATGAATGTGTTCATATTCATGTTCTTGTTTTTATGATGTTTTAGATGATCATAGGAATTATTTGTAACCTATGTGGTAGATTAATTCTTGATCATAATGTGTTTTGATGGAGTCCATAACTTGTCCTCAAGTTATGGAAAACCAAGAGTCACTCACAAAGCCTCATTCACGAAGCCGGTCTATAAGGTGGGACTAAGGTTGTTGCCTATAAAATTGCAACTTAATGGGTGTCCATTCTCACCTACCGCTCGCTTGATTGGTGAAGGGTCGTCAGCCGAATGGGTAGGACAAGGACTTATAAATTCTCATTAAAAGTATGATGAATATTGTAAAGTAACTAAATGTTTTATTAAATTCCCAATCTTAGTTACTTTAGGAAAATGTGAATAAGGTGCTAATCCATGAAATTACACTTTACACTTTGTCTAAGTCGTTGGTGGAGCGTGTGTGGTTAACCGGCACACTAACTTGGACTTAACAAGGTAGGTAAATGGTGACTTAAGGTTTATTACAGTATCGGTGGAGCGTGTGTGGTTTACCGGCACATCGATTGAGTGATAAACTTGAAGGGTACCAAGTGATTTGCATGGTTACTTCACACCTCGTTTTGTGATCCTCGGTATCCCAGTCACAAAACTTGGAGGGCACACTCGAGATTGAAACATGCTTTTGAAAAGTTCATTGTATCTCAAAGAATCTAGGAATTTATAAGAACCAATCATAAAACCTAATATCTAATATTTCGGTTTTCGTGGTGGAAATTGGTGAATCGTCATCCACCTACCTTTCAAATATGTTATAGCTTGGATTACGACATACCTCTTCTAAGTTATAATATATTGTGATTGGATCTTAGCCTTGATATTACATTTGGGTGTTTTGTTAAGGACTCTCTTAATATCTAAACTAATCTTGTCCTCTTCCTTCAGATGTCTTCAAACAATGCTGGTTCTGGCTCTAATCCTAATGGCTCCTTTACCCATATGGATCTGTGTGGGAAAGTCACTTTTGATGGATCCAACTTCAATGAGTGGATCATAAACATCAGGATGATTACCCGCTACAAGGAAAAAGAATATGTCCTTGACAAGGAGCTTAAGGAGATTGATGAGACTAGTGCAACTCCTCAGGAGATCGCTGACTTTTAGGCACATGAAAAGGATGCTACGAAAGTAGCATGCATCATGATGGCCACAATGACAGCAGAACTCCAAAAGTCCTATGAGGATTTCTACCCTTATGAAATGAACCAAGATTTGATGGAAAGATACCATCAAAGTGCACGACAAGAGAGGTACGAAATCATCTGCTCCATGATAACAACCATGACGAAGGACGGGGATTCCGTCACGAGCCACATGCAGAAAATGCAAAGGTATGTGGATCGATTGCTGAAGCTTAATGTGAACTTCCCTGAGGAGCTTTCAATAGATATAATTTTGTGCTCCTTACCATCGTGCTATGATCAATTCCGCATGACATATCACATGAATAAGGAAGAGGTCACACTCAACAAACTTCAGGGACTTCTCAAGACCGCAGAATCAGGTCTTAAGGGGAAGTCGTTGTTAACACTCCTACTCCAAACTCCACTCCGGTTTTGGTAATCGGGAAAAGTCGAGGAAAGAAGAGAAAGAGTTCTTCGAAGGGTACCAAGGTTAGGACCCTTGATGGCTCTTCTTCAAGTGGAACCAAGAAAGGTTTCGTCACTCCTTCTTCTGACCCAAAAGAGGCTGAATGCTTCTATTGCCATGAAAAAGCACATTGGAAGTGGAACTCCCCAAAATACCAGCAAGATGTGAAGGATGGGAAAGTTAAACCCAACCATGCAGGTATTTACACTATCATTTCTAATAACTCACCCCATTCAAAATCTTGGGTCCTTGATAGCGGTTGTGGTATTCACATTTGTTGTGACTTGCAGGGACTAAGAAGAAGTGAGAATGTGGAGCAAGGAAGAATAAACTTAATCATGGGGAATAGGAAAGTTACACCTGTCACCAAGATTGGAGTTTATACTTTAAAGCTAAGTAGTGGGTTAAATTTAGATTTGAATAAATGTTGTTATTCGCCATAAATGCCAAGAAAGATTATTTCCTTTCATGCATTGTATAAACAAGCTTTCACCTTTTCATTTGATAATGAAGGTGGTTCGATTAATGCTTTCTTTAATAGTGTTCTTTAATTTAAAGCATTAACTTGTGATGGTGTGTATGAAGTTGTATCTGTTGTAGATAACTTAGGAAATAATGTTTTGTGTATTGATTCTCCTAATAATAATAACTTGGATAAAGCATCATTATGGCATTTTCATCTTGGACATATAAGCAAGAAACTCATAGGCCAACTCCGAAAGGATGGAGTCTTGGAGTCATTTGACCTAAAGTCAAATGATAGTTGCGAGTCATGCTTACTTGGAAAAATGACGAAGTCACCCTTCACAGGCTCGTGTGAGAAGGGTGAAGGTTTGTTAGACCTTGTGCACACGGATGTGTGTGGACCATTCAAACATGCCACAAGGGATGCTAATCGTTATTATTTGACTTTTACTGATGATTACAGTAGATATGGATATGTCAACTTAATCAAGCATAAGTCATGGACTTTCGAAAGGTTTAAGGAATTTAAACAGGAAGTCGAGAATCAATTGGGCAGGAACATTAAGATGCTTTGATCCAATCGAGTTGGTGAGTATCTTAGTTCAGAGTTCCTCGACTATCTAAGGGAATGTGGGATTGTCTCCCAATTGACACCTCCCAGGACACCGCAGTTGAATGGTGTGGCTGAGAGGCGTAATCGAACCTTGTTAGACATGGTTCGTTCCATGATGAGTCGAGCTTCACTACCAATCTCATTTTGGGGGTATGCCTTAGAGACTGCCTCCCATATCATTAATCTAGTCCCTACAAAGAAAGTTGCCAAAACTCCTCACGAGATGTGGACTGGTAAAGTACCCAAACTAGACCACATCAAGATTTGGGGTTGCGAGGATTTTGTGAGACGCGAGACTCATGATAAGCTCGAACCTCGAAGCGAGAGGTGTATTTTCATCGGCTACCCACAAGAATCCTTTGGTTACCTCTTCTACAGACCTAGTGATAATGTGGTCTTTGTAGCAAGAAGAGGAATCTTTCGAGAAAGAGAGTTTATAAGCCAAGGAGATAGTGGGAGGCAAATTGATCTTGAAGAAACTCAAGAGTCAAGTGGTGAAGGAACTTCAAAATCTGGCCCTCAATTAGAGGAGGAAACTCCTGTTGAGCCAATTGACGAATATGTACCTCTGAGGCGTTCCACGAGAGTTAGGAGTGCACCTGAGCATTACTATGGATTCCATATTACTGCAGAAGGTGAGACACTTATTAGTGATGGGACACTAGTAAGTCAATATGACCCTAACAGCTATGAGGAAGCCATGGCAGGCCCTGAGTCTGCTAAATGGAAAGAGGCTATGGATAGAGAGATACAATCCATGTATGACAATCAAGTTTGGAAGTTGGTTGAGAATGTACCAGGTCGTAAGACAGTAAGGTGCAAATGGATCTTCAAGAAGAAGACCAACATGGATGGTAATGTACACACTTATAAGGATCGACTGATTGCAAAGGGCTTCTCTCAAATTCCTGGAGTGGATTATGATGAGACCTTTTCTCCAGTAGCCAAGATTAAGTCTATTAGGGTTATGTTAGCCATAGTCGCATTTCATGACTATGAAATTTAGCAAATGGATGTCAAAACCGCTTTCCTTAATGGAAAGTTGGCTGAAGATGTTTACATGAGTCAGCCATAAGGTTTTGTCAGCAGCGAGTACCCTAATAGAGTGTGTAAGCTTGAAAAATCCATCTATGGATTAAAGCAAGCACCTCGCAGATGGAATCTTTGCTTTGATGAAAAGGTCATGGAATTTGGCTTTTCTAGTTGTGAAGATGAATCTTGTGTGTATGTCAAGGCTAGTGGGAGTATAGTTAGCTTTTTGGTATTGTATGTGGATGACATACTACTCATAGGAAACGATATTCCAACCCTGCAGGAAGTTAAGTCTTGGCTTGGGAAGTGTTTCGCTATGAAGGACCTTGGTGAAGCTGCCTATATTTTAGGGATAAGGATCCTGAGAGATCAGAGTAAAAGACTAATTGGACTTAGTTAGAGTACCTACTTGGATAAGGTGCTGAAGAGATTCAGCATGCAGGACTCCAAGAAAGGAGAGTTACCCATACAGAGTAATGCCAAATTAAGTAAGACACAAAGCCCTAGCACTGAGTAATGCCAAGAAAGGAGAGTTACCCATACGTGTACTCGACCTGATGTAGCCTTTGCTTTGAGCATGGTTAGCAGGTATCAGGGGAACCCTGGCAAGGAACACTGGACTGCGGTAAAGAATATCCTCAAGTACCTGCGAAGGACTAAGGACTGAGTCCTTACCTTCGGTGGGAGTGATGACTTGAGAGTTGTAGGGTATAATGATGCTAGCTTCCAGACTGATAGGGATAATTTCCGCTCTCACTCGAGCTGGGTCTTTACTGTAAACGGAGGAGCAATTTCTTGGAAGAGTTTCAAGCAAGAGACAATGGCTGATTCAGCTTGTGAATCAGTGTATATTGCAGCGAGCGAAGCGGTAAAGGAGGCTATATGGCTAAAGAACTTCTTCGGAGACCTTGGAGTTGTACCAGCTATTAAAGAGCCAATGGAAATTTTCTGTGATAGTGAAAGCTATGTTGCCTTAGCCAAGGAACCAAGGGATCACAAGAGATCCAGACACATCGACAGAAAATACCATTTTATTAGACATCGAATAGAAGAAGGACTCCTAGTGGCAAATAGGGTATCATCGGATGAGAACCCACTTGTAACAACCCGAAATTTCCGCATCATTTTAATGTAACTCTTTCATAATTCAATTCGCGCAACCGATCGTCGTTCCGATTTCCGATTTACGATCTTCCGTTTAATTAAGTCATTATCTAGTACACATTTAAAATGACTTAATGGGTGTCTTAATACCTTTAGAAATCATTTTAACACCCAACTTTAGTGATCGTAATATTTCTAGAAATTACCGTATCGGGTTACGGTAACTCAATCGGGTACGACCAAATACCCCGTCTAACGCCGGTATCGGGTAGAATTCCACAATGTCCAAAATTTTAACACTATATAAACGTGTTTAGGACTTCATTTGAAGCCTTTGGCCAAATTATCACTAAACATTTCCCACCTCTCTCCTAATCCAAGTTTAAGGGATCAAAACTCAAAATTTAGGGCTTCTAATCTCTAAGGTACCTTCCTAGCCTTAATCTATAACATATTTGACATCCAATTTCGAGTTTAAGACATGAATTAGGCCAAACATTCATGAGTTTACGGCCATAGAACATTCATGGGCCGTAAACTCATATTTCAAGGGTTTTTAAGCCCTAAAACCCTTCCTTTGCATGGTTGGACACTAGATATGACTTAAGGGCTTAAAGGGAAGAACTTATAACATGTAGAACATGGATTTAGAGGGAAAAAGTGAGTTTACGGCCAAGGAACTTTCTTGGGCCGTAAACTCATACACAAGGGGTATTTAAGCCAATTAACCCTTCCAAAACCTAGTTGAGACTTAAACATGAACCTTGGACTTGCTAATCTAGACTTGGAACACTTTAAACTTGATTTTTGTGTAACAAAGAAGAGTTTACGGCCAAGACACTCTCTTGGGCCGTAAACTCCTCTAAAAGGGTGATTTAAGGCCTTTAAACATGTTCAAATGCTTCCAAACTCAATATATGGCTTTGTGGAAAAATCTAGATGCATCTAAAAATGGTTTAAAGGATTAAAACACAACAAAAGTAGGATTTATGGGAGTTTACGGCCTAGGAACATACCCTTGGCCGTAAACTCATAAAACAATGTTTAAGAGGCATCAAACACACTCAAATGGCTTGTATAAATTTCTAGAATCACATGTGATTGTTTTAAGCACCAAAATCTACCTTTTTCAATAGTAAAGGAGAGTTTACGGCCTTAGAACATACCTCTAGGCCGTAAACTCCAATAAATGTCTTAATTGATGTTCTAAATTCATAACAATGCTTAGAAAATTAGTTTCAATCACATGTGATTGCCCTAAATAGCTCAAATCAATTTTTCCTAGCCTTGGTGATTTTACGGCCGTAAACTCTATGAGTGTGGCTGTAAACTCATGCTTTAAATGTTTTAAATCCATTCCAAGTGTTCCAAGGTGTCTAGATAATCATTCCTAGCAATCCCTAAGTCCATTTGAGCCCTTAAAACACCAAAACCTCACCCACATGAGTTTACGGCCGTAAACTCATGTATGTGGGTGTTCCATTGTTGTAAACTCCTTAAAATGTTTACTTATGGGGAGTAAACTCAAGTCCCAAGTCCCTAGTGTCATTACAAATCCAAAGATGTCACCCGGGTCACTCCGAACGCTCGTTTTGAGGTGTTTAACCTCATTAGAGTGTAATGTTCCATATGATTAGTGAATGTATCTCTAATTGTATATATATGGACATTATATCATTTTACATAGGGTCATCGCGAGTAATCAAACCCCGAACCGACGTATAGCATTCAAAACCGACACGTTTCCAAGTCCGGTGAGTTCATACCCCTACCCTTTTTCACTGTTTTCACTGTTTTCAGGGGGGAACACAAGCAAAGTACAAGGAAATTCTTGTACTCAAATCATGTTTTCAAATGTGTGTTTCATATCCTTATGCTTTTATAACCGATAACTACAACTGATAACAGGTCGAATCTACAGATCACGTAATATATATTTGTGAAATAAGTCTTTAAACTAGTATGTTTTACATGTATTTCACAAATGGTTTTCCACATTTTATCAGTTAAAAGCATGACATTAAAACATTTGAATATAATACATGTACACTGATTTGTCCTCGGTAACACTCCACGCACATACGCGAGTGGAGGACTTTCATATTATTACTAGTAAATTTGTTATTCCGGTACGATTGGAGACACATCCTCGGAGAACACTCCACCTGGATTACGCGAGTGGAGGACTACACCCATAACCAGAATCTATGGTATTTAGAGAGCGTGACTTGAGTGTATAGATCTATACGGGGCTGACTACCCCACACCTGGCTACTAGCTACAGCCGAACCGAAATGGTTCAAGGGTGACGAAAGTCATAAGTATGTGGACGACTTATTGCCACATGTAGACTACTTATTGCCACAGGTTTCAGTCTATTGTATGGTTATGGAACTCGCAATTAGGATAACAGAGATTTACTTACAGTAATAATGGATTACTTTATACATCGTTTACATCTTTTACATCTTTTACTTACTGTAACTAACATTCAGGAAGGCACGGGACCTTCCTGGGGAAAACATGGAATCTAATCACGATTACATCTTTTACATCTTTCACATCGTTTACATAAGATACATACATGCAGGAAAGCATGGGGCTTTCCTGGGTAACACTTACATAACTAGAAAGAGTCACAGAATGGATAACATTACATCTTTTACAATTAGTAACATACAATAAGGAAAGTATGGGACTTTCCTGGTAACACATGATAAGTAAACAGAACAGTTTAACCAGTCAGATAACCAACTATACATTTTCACATGAGTAAACATGTTTTCAGTGTACAAACTTATTATACTTTACATTTGTGAAACAATAACCAACTTTTAGGAAAATACGGGATTTTGTTGGTGTACATAACATTTCAGAAACATAAAGGAAACCGATACATTTTCGTAAAACAAAACTGCTTATGAACTCACCAGCTTTATGCTGATTTTCAAACCGCTTGTGTTCTCAGGTCAGCGTTAGAACAGGTACCCGAAGATCCTTTTGCATGAAGACGGTGTACATGAAGACCCGTTACATTTTGTCTATATATACTATGTATCACAACTGTACAAACTTTACTTTTGAAACAACTGTAAAACTGTTATTATGTAATGTAATGCTTGTTTTACTTTACTTACTATGTACATTGGATTTGATACTCAACATGGTAGTCCACCCCGGAAATGTATTCCGCCTTCGGTTTTCGGGGTGTGACAGATTGGTATCAGAGCCCTTGTTTATAGTGAATAAAGTATACCAAACCTTACATGGTATAAAACTATAAACACTAAAGGGCCCAAGTGCTCTGAATTAAAAGTATCTTCAAACTACAAGTATTTTCAAAAGTATACAAGTATACCAAACCGCATCATCCGTAACCACAAGTAGAACAGAACATAAGTAAATGGGTGTTGTGTACTACGGTTTAACTTGGGCAGTTATGTAGTCGTGTCTAGGGTCAATATGGCCTGGCCAACTATATTCATTCGAGACACGACCAACATGTGCTTGGGAGTGACTGTGATATGTGGCATGCCTAAAACTTACCCTAATATCCCAAACATCGAATCATTGTCGTAAACAATTCATGAAATACTATGGGAGTATTCTCGATCCCGATCCTCTGTAGTAGTCCTTATTCAAGTGGTTTCCCTGTGATCACTCTTAGCGATAAATTATCTGTTCGATAACTCTTTCCTGCTTTATCGCTTACTCGAATCATATAACTTTCATGTCTATCAATTCAATGTAGAGGACTTACCATCCTCTCTTTCTTGATCTTATTAGATTAAGATGCCTCCCGGAAAGAGACCTAGCTCAAAGAACGACAATAATCCTTCCTCGCCGCCACCTCCTCCCCAGTTCGATCTAAGATCGCTCCAAACAATGATGACCGCTGCGATGGTAGCAGCTATGTCACAAATGAACCCTAGTGGTTCAGGCGGTGGTACTCAATCTCAAAACCCTGAGGCTAGCCAGGGATACCAAAGAGGGGGTTCCTATAAGGATTTCATGAATTCGAAACCAACATCCTTTAATGGCGCTGGAGGTGTCATTTCTTTATCTCGATGGTTCGAGAAAATCGAGTCCATCTTTGAAATCTGTGCTTGTGCGGAATCCGATAAAGTCAAATTTGCAGCCTGTACCTTCGCGGATAAAGCTTTGACTTGGTGGAATGGCCGAGTCAAATCTCTGACCTTACCCGTAGCCAATGCCATGGGCTGGGAAGCCATGAAGGAACCTTTCATTGCCGAATACTGCCCCCGTGGTGAAATGCTGAAATTAGAGCACGAGCTCTGGAACCTGAAGATGAAAGGTTCCGACATTGCTGCATATACTTCCCGATTTGATGATCTTGCACTTCTCTGCCCGGGATTAGTCACTCCTGAAAACAAAAAGATCGAAAGGTTCGTTTGGGGATTATCTCAACCAATAAAGAGTCATGTTCTGGCTGCTCGTCCGGATACCTACGATAGTGCCAAGACCTTAGCACAAATTCTAATTGATCACAACGACGATATTAAGGAAATCACTACCACTTCTGATCCGACTCAAAGGAGTGGTGAAAAGAGGAAATTCTGGAAGAAGAAGAAGGGTCAATCTTCTCAAGGATCATCCAAGAAACAACAGACGGTAGCAGTCCATGCTGCTACTACTACTCCTGTTGTTGCTGTTTCTGCCATGGGATCCACTGCCTCAGCTCCTACCAGTAAATATGCTGGTAACCTTCCTCTGTGTGACAAATGTAAATACCACCATCATCCTGGTCCCTGTCGAGAATTGTCTTGCACCAACTGTGGTAAGAAAGGGCACACAGTTTGGTACTGCAGAACCCCTACTCAATCAGCTAACCAATCATCGGGAGCAGGTGTTAGTCAAGCCTGCTACAACTGTGGCCAAGTTGGGCACTTTAAAAGGGATTGTCCCAAGAAGTCAACTGCTGGTAACACTGGAAGGGTCCTAACCATGGGACTGGAGGAAGCAGTTGCTGATCCCACTGTTGTTTCGGGTACGTTCCTTCTCGAAAATTCACATGCTAGTATTCTTTTCGATTCGGGTGCTGAAAGGAGTTTTGTTAGTCATGCATTCAAACATAATCTAAAACCAAATCCTCAACCACTAACTGAAACGTTTACCGTCGAGATGGCTAATGGTGAGAAAGAAAGCGCTAACGACGTATTCATAGGTTGTACGCTTACCCTAAATGATCACTCATTTCCTATAGACCTAATGCCCGTTTCCATTAAGAGCTTTGATGTTATCGTTGGCATGGATTGGTTGAGTCCCAATCATGCTAACATTCTTTGTTACAAAAAAGCTATCCGTCTCAATCTTCCTTCGAATCAAACTCTCATAATCTATGGCGATAAACCCAGTTCCAACCTTCATATCATTTCTTGCATCAAAGCTCGAAAGCTCCTTCGAAAGGAGTGTGTTGCATTCTTAGCTCATGTGATCAACGAGAAACAAGAAGTTAGAGACCTCGCGAGCATTCCCGAAGTCTGTAACTTTCCCGATGTGTTTCCCGAAGAACTTCCAGGGATTCCTCCCGAACGTCAGGTCGAATTCCGTATTGACCTAATTCCTGGAGCTACTCCCGTAGCAAAATCCCCATATCGCTTAGCTCCGGCAGAAATGCAGGAGTTATCCAGTCAACTCAATGAGTTGCACAGTAAGGGATTCATTAGACTGAGTTCCTCACTCTGGGGAGCTCCGATTCTGTTTGTCAAAAAGAAGGATGGATCCTTTCGAATGTGTGTCGACTATCGTGAACTGAACAAGTTAACCGTTAAGAACCGATATCCTCTTCCAAGAATAGACGACCTCTTCGATCAACTTCAGGGAGCCAGCTACTTTTCTAAGATAGACCTTCGATCAGGGTACCATCAGTTACGAGTCCAGGAGAATGATGTTCCCAAGACAGCTTTTAGGACTCGGTATGGACACTACGAATTCGTAGTGATGCCCTTCGGTCTAACCAATGCACCGGCTGTGTTCATGGACCTGATGAACAGGGTGTGCCGCCCCTTCTTAGACAAATTCGTCATCGTGTTCATTGACGACATTCTCGTTTACTCCCGAAGCGAGGAAGACCACAAGCAACACTTGAGGCTAGTGTTGGAAACCCTTAGATCCGAAAAGCTATACGCGAAATTTTCCAAATGTGAATTCTGGATACGGAAGGTAACTTTCCTCGGTCACGTGGTAAGCGAGGAGGGTATTCATGTAGATTCTTCCAAGATTAAAGCGATAGAGAGTTGGTCGACACCGAAAACACCCACAAAAATTCGTCAATTCTTGGGTCTCGCCGGCTACTATCGACGATTCATTCAGAATTTTTCCAAAATCGCCAAACCTTTAACCACTCTAACACAGAAAGGTGTACCCTTTTGTTGGAGTGATAAGCAAGAAACTGCATTCCAAACGTTGAAGAGAGCCTTATGCAGTGCGCCTGTTCTATCTCTGCCTGAAGGGACAGAGGACTTCGTTGTCTACTGCGATGCGTCTAATCAAGGATTAGGCTGTGTGCTTATGCAAAGAGGAAAGGTGATTGCCTATGCCTCTAGACAACTGAAAGCACACGAGGTCAATTATACCACACACGACTTGGAATTAGGAGCGGTAATCTTCGCATTGAAGATTTGGAGACATTATCTCTACGGAACCAAGTGCTCAATTTACACTGATCACAAGAGTCTGCAGCACATCTTTAATCAAAAAGACTTAAACATGAGGCAACGGCGATGGGTAGAGTTACTCAATGACTATGAGTGTGAAATCCGTTACCACCCCGGCAAGGCCAATGTGGTAGCAGATGCCCTTAGCCGGAAGGATAGTACAAGCCACAAAGTGAAGAACCAGACGATGACCATCCATTCCAACTTACCTACGCAAATCCGAGAAGCTTAGTATGCAGCCCTCAAACCCGAGAACGTGTCAGATGAAACCTTGAGAGGAATGGAAAAGAAACTTGAGATTAGAGGTGACGGAGTTCACTGTTTCATGAATCGAATCTGGATTCCCAAATCCGGTGGATTCAGGGAAATAGTCATGGAGGAAGCACATAGAACCAAATACTCTATTCACCCAGGTTCGGACAAGATGTATCTGGATCTCAAGAAACAATACTGGTGGCCAAACATGAAAGCTTATATAGCTACATTTGTGGGCAAGTGTCTGACTTGCGCCAAAGTCAAAGTCGAACATCAGAAACCTTCAGGTCTGCTCCAACAACCCGAGATTCCCGAGTGGAAATGGGAGATGATTACTATGGACTTCATCACCAAACTACCCAAGTGTTCTAGTGGGTACGATACCATTTGGGTAATTGTCGACCGTTTGACAAAATCCGCTCACTTCATCCCGATTAAAGAATCATACAAGATGGAGAGACTCGCGCGAATCTACATTCAGGAAGTAGTACGTTTTCATGGTGTACCTGTATCCATTATCTTTGATCGAGATAGTAGGTTTACCTCCAGATTCTGGCAATCTCTTCAGAAAGCCCTTGGAACCAAACTAGATATGAGCACAGCGTATCATCCTCAGACCGATGGACAGAGTGAGAGAACAATCCAAACCCTGGAGGACATGCTTCGGGCATGTGTCATTGACTTTGGAAAGTCGTGGGATACACACCTATCCTTGATCGAGTTCTCATACAACAACAGTTACCACACCAGCATTAGGGCTGCTCCGTTCGAAGCCCTATACGGTCGTAAGTGCAGATCCCCTCTGTGCTGGGCCGAGGTGGGGGATACACAGTTAGCCAGGAATCGAGTCCCCGACAGTGCTCTCACTGGTCCTGAAATCATCCGTGAAACCACCGAAAAGATCATTCAAATCCGTAACCGACTGAAAGCCTCACGTGATCGTCAAAAGAGTTACGCTGATAATCGTCGGAAACCGCTAGAATTCCAGGTTGGAGATCGTGTCCTGTTGAAAGTCTCGCCCTGGAAAGGCACTGTACGCTTTGGCAAGCGTGGGAAACTTAATTCGAGGTACATTGGACCCTTTGAGATCCTCTCCAGGATTGGTCCAGTTGCCTATAAACTTCATTTACCTCACGAACTCAGTAACATTCATCCTGTCTTCCATGTTTCAAATCTTAAAAAGTGCCTATCCGATGAAACCCTAACAATTCCCTTAGACGAGATCGAGATCAATGAAAACCTTAACTTTGTAGAGGAACCGATCGAAATCATGGATCGAGAATTCAAACTTACAAAACAAAGTCGCATCCCGTTAGTGAAGGTTCGCTGGAATGCCAAGCGGGGACCGGAATTCACTTGGGAACGGGAAGACTCAATGAAACAGAAGTATCCACAACTCTTTTCTTATCCATGATTTGTACCTTGTCTTATGTTCTAAACTAGAATTTCGGGACGAAATTCCCTTTAACGGGGGGATAATGTAACAACCCGAAATTTCCGCATCATTTTAATGTAACTCTTTCATAATTCAATTCGCGCAACAGATCGTCGTTCTGATTTCCGATTTACGATCTTCCGTTTAATTAAGTCATTATCTAGTACACATTTAAAATGACTTAATGGGTGTCTTAATACCTTTAGAAATCATTTTAACACCCAACTTTAGTGATCGTAATATTTCTAGAAATTACCGTATCGGGTTACGGTAACTCAATCGGGTACGACCAAATACCCCGTCTAACGCCGGTATCGGATAGAATTCCACAGTGTCCAAAATTTTAACACTATATAAATGTGTTTAGGACTTCATTTGAAGCCTTTGGCCAAATTATCACTAAACATTTCCCACCTCTCTCCTAATCCAAGTTTAAGGGATCAAAACTCAAAATTTAGGGCTTCTAATCTCTAAGGTACCTTCCTAGCCTTAATCTATAACATATTTGACATCCAATTTCGAGTTTAAGACATGAATTAGGCCAAACATTCATGATTTTACGCCCATAGAACATTCATGGGCCGTAAACTCATATTTCAAGGGTTTTTAAGCCCTAAAACCCTTCCTTTGCATGGTTGGACACTAGATATGACTTAAGGGCTTAAAGGGAAGAACTTATAACATGTAGAACATGGATTTAGAGGGAAAAAGTGATTTTACAGCCAAGGAACTTTCTTGGGCCGTAAACTCATACACAAGGGGTATTTAAGCTAATTAACCCTTCCAAAACCTAGTTGAGACTTAAACATGAACCTTGGACTTGCTAATCTAGACTTGGAACACTTTAAACTTGATTTTTGTGTAACAAAGAAGAGTTTGATGGGTTTTGAGCATTCTAACACTTCCTAAGTGTACATGCAACCCTAATAACCATGGATCTATGTTTGTCTAATTTGTCATGCAAAATTGAATTCCAAGGTTATATTCCTATCTAGCATACATGGGGAACAATTTTAACATAAAGGATAGATAGAATAACTTACCTTGTTGTTGCTTGTGTTCCTTGAAACCTTGTGAGCCTAGCACCTCAAGTGGTGATGCCTCAAATGCTTCACACAACACCAAATGCTCTTGGAAGAACTTATGAGAGTATACTCACTTCTTCAAATCGGCCAAGCCCTCTTTTTCCTTAGTGTATATGTGTAACCGATTTGGGAGGAGATCATATTACTTATATAGTGTTGACACATCTAGGGTTAAACCCTAATGTGTCATGACTCTTCATTTCCATGACCCATGGGTTTGTAACTCCCATGGAGCATCCTATGGGTGGAACCCAACTTGATGATCCATGGAGCCTTTTAGCCCACTATACAAGATATGGATGATTTACTTAATCAACCCATATATTTAATTAGTTATCTTTTGATCACTTAATTAATTCTAAATTAATTCTTGATCAAACTAATCAAATAATATTATTAATATATTAGAACTTATAATATATTAATAATCTCCAAGCGTTATTTCTCTCATTTAGTTTATCCAATTGCATGGTGCCATGCAACCCAAATGGACCATGCCGGGTCGGGTCAAGTACATACCAGAAATAGTTAGGACTTAGACACCTTATCCAACAGTCTCCCACTTGGATAAGTCTAGTAACTATTACTGCAAGTATGACTTCAGGAACAGATCGGCAATCGTAGCTCTTTACAAGGTTTCTCGAAACTTGAGAAGACGATGGTACGCCATTTAAGATAAGTGACCATATAATCCTCTGTTCTAGATATCAGTCGGACAAATACATGGAACAATGTCTTACTTATTGTCCAACATTTGTTTCCCGATTTCCGATTTGTTTGACAAAGAACTTTATTGAACACATCAATCTAGTTCTGACCGGGCCCGGTACATAGGTCAAAACAAAATCATCGAGGGGCCCAGATATCAGCTTCTAATCCAAGAAGGAACAGATAAACTTCGACTCATATGTTTGTTCTACTACTTATTGAATTACACATAAGAGCACGATTTTATAACATCGAGTTACCAATGCGTTTTTCGTACAATTAATGCATAACCAACACGTAAGTAACAAATCATATCTCTAGGTTTAAAGACTTATATGATATTACCGTCTCACGATCACTCGAGATAGAATTCCATGAAGTGATTCCAGTGAGCGTGGGTTGAGTCCAATGCTCAGAACTTATGAGCACTCATGATTGTTGTAGCCTTGTCCCAGACCTCAACAACCAAACATGACAGTCTTGATTCATACCTACTTCCGACATATGACCGACTGTGGAGGTTTGAATAATATGTTATGCCAAACAAAATTATTCTGGAAGTCAAAACATGCAAAAGAAATATAGTAAACGATCGACAAGAGATAGCAACACTTTACTCATAAATAAAACACTTTTATTCATCATCAAATGTCAATTACACTTTACAAATTTCAAGATTATCTAACTACTAAATCTAATATCATCCTTCAGCCCTATGCTCCGAGCATGCTGGAGATGCTTAACCCGAGTTAGTCCCTTCGTAAGGGGATCTGCCAGATTCTCATCTGATGATACCCTCTTTGCCACGAGGAGTCCTTCTTCGATCCGATGTCTGATGAAATGATATTTTCTGTCAATGTGTCTGGATCTCCCATGATCCCTTGGTTCCTTGGCTAAGGCAACAGCACTTTCACTATCACAGAAAATTTCCATCGGCTCTTTAATAGCTGGTACAACTCCAAGGTCTCCAATGAAGTTCCTCAGCCATAACGCCTCCTTTGCTGCTTCGCTAGCTGCAATATACTCTGATTCACAAGTAGAATCAGCCACTGTCTCTTCCTTGGAACTCTTCCAAGAAATTGCTCCTCCATTTAGGGTAAAGACCCAGCCCGACTGAGAGCGGAAGTTATCCCTATCAGTCTGGAAGCTAGCATCACTATACCCTACAACTCTCAAGTCATCACTCCCACCAAGGGTAAGGACCCAGTCCTTAGTCCTTCGTAGGTACTTGAGAATATTCTTTACCGCAATCCAGTGTGCCTTGCCAGGGTTCCCCTGAAACCTGCTAACCATGCTCAAGGCAAAGGCTACATCAGGTCGAGTACACGTCATAGCATACATGATCGAACCTACAGCCGAAGCATAAGGTAATTGACTCATTTCTGCTATCTCAGCCTCAGTGCTAGGGCTTTGTGTCTTACTCAGCTTGGCGCTACTCTGGATGGGCAACTCTCCTTTCTTGGAGTTTTGCATTCTGAATCTCTTCAGAATCTTCTCCAAGTAGGTACTTTGACTAAGTCCAATTAGTCTTTTACTCCGATCTCTCAAGATTCTTATCCCCAAAATATAGGCAGCTTCACCAAGGTCCTTCATAGCGAAACACTTTCCAAGCCAGGACTTTACTTCCTGCAAGGTTGGAATGTCGTTTCCTATGAGTAGTATGTCATCCACATACAATACCAAAAAGCTAACTATACTCCCACTAGCCTTGACATATACACAAGATTCATCTTCACTCCTAGAAAAACCAAATTCCTTGACCTTTTCATCAAAGCAAAGATTCCATCTGCGAGGTGCTTGCTTTAATCCATAAATGGATTTCTCTAGCTTACACACTCTATTAGGGTACTCGTTACTGACAAAACCCTCTGGCTGACTCATGTAAACATCTTCAGCCAACTTTCCATTAAGGAAAGCGGTTTTGACATCCATTTGCCAAATTTCATAGTCATGAAATGCGGCTATGGCTAACAGAACCCGAATAGACTTAATCTTGGCTACCGGAGAAAAGGTCTCATCATAATCCACTCCAGGAATTTGAGAGAAGCCCTTTGCAACCAGCCTAGCCTTATAAGTGTGTACTTTACCATCCATGTCGGTCTTCTTTTTGAAGACCCATTTGCACCCTACAGTCTTACGACCTGGTACATTCTCAACCAAGTTCCAAACTTGATTGTCATACATGGATTGTATCTCGCTATCCATAGCCTCTTTCCATTTAGCAGACTCGGGGCCCGCCATGGCTTCCTCGTAGCTGTTAAGGTCATCTTGACTTACTAGTGTCTCATCACTAATAAGTGTCTCACCTTCTGCAGTAATATGGAATCCATAGTAATGCTCAGGTGCACTCCTAACTCTCGTGGAACGTCTCAGAGGTACAGATTCGTCAATTGGCTCAACAGGAGTTTCCTCCTCAAGTTGAGGGCTAGAGTTTGAAGTTCCTTCACCACTTGACTCTTGAATTTCTTCAAGATCAACTTGCCTCCCACTGTCTCCTTGGCTTATAAACTCTCTTTCTCGAAAGACTCCTCTTCTTGCTACAAAGACCACATTGTCACTAGGTCTGTAGAAGAGGTAACCAAAGGAATGTTGTGGGTAGCCGATGAAAATACACCTCTCGCTTCGGGGTTCGAGCTTATCATGAGTCTCGCGTCTCACGAAAGCCTCGCAGCCCCAAATCTTGATGTGGTCTAGTTTAGGTACTTTACCAGTCCACATCTCGTGAGGAGTTTTGGCAACTTTCTTTGTAGGGACTAGATTAAGGATATGGGCGGCAGTCTCTAAGGCATACCCCCAGAATGAGATTGGTAGCGAAGCTCGACTCATCATGGAACGAACCATGTCCAACAAGGTTCGATTACGCCTCTCAGCCACACCATTCAACTGCGGTGTCCTGGGAGGTGTCAATTGTGAGACAATCCCACATTCCTTTAGATAGTCGAGGAACTCTGAACTAAGATACTCACCACCCCGATCGGATCGAAGCATCTTAATGTTCCTGCCCAATTGATTCTCGACTTCCTGTTTAAATTCCTTAAACTTCTCGAAAGTCTCTGACTTATGCTTGATTAAGTAGACATATCCATATCTACTGTAATCATCGGTAAAAGTCAAATAATAACGATTAGCATCTCTTGTGGCATGTTTGAATGGTCCACACACATCCGTGTGTATAAGGTCCAACAAACCTTCACCACTTTCACACGAGCCTGTGAAGGGTGACTTTGTCATTTTTCCAAGTAAGCATGATTCGCAACTATCATTTGACTTTAGGTCAAACGACTCCAAGACTCCATCCTTTTGGAGTTGGCCTATGCGTTTCTTGCTTATATGTCCAAGACGACAATGCCATAACGATGCTTTATCCAAGTTATTATTATTAGTAGAATCAATACACAAAACATTATTTCCTAAGTTATCTACAATAGATACAGCTTCATACACACCATCACAAGGTAATGCTTTAAAATAAAGTACATTATTAAAGAAAGCATTAATCGAACCAACTTCATTATCAAACGAAAAGGTGAAACCTTGTTTGTACAATGCATGAAAGGAAATAATATTTCTTGCCATTTCTGGCGAATAACAACACTTATTCAAATCTAAATTTAACCCACTACTTAGCGATAAAGTATAAACTCCAATCTTGGTGACAGGTGTAACTTTCCTATTCCCCATGATTAAGTTTATTCTTCCTTGCTCCACATTCTCACTTCTTCCTAGTCCCTACAAGTCACAACAAATATGAATTCCGCAACCTGTATCAAGGACCCAAGATTTCGAATGGGGTGAGTTATTAGAAATGATAGTGTAAATACCTGCATGGTTGGGTTTGACTTTCCCATCCTTTACATCTTGCTGGTACTTTGGGCAGTTCCGCTTCCAATGAGCTTTTTCGTGGCAATAGAAGCATTCAGCCTCTTTTGGGTCAGAAGAAGGAGTAATGAAACCTTTCTTGGTTCCACTTGAAGAAGAGCCATCAAGGGTCCGAGCCTTGGTACCCTTTGAAGATCTCTTTCTCTTCCTCCCTCGACTCTGCCCGATTGCCAAGACCGGAGTTGTTTCTGGAGTAGGAGTGATAGCAACCGACTTCCCCTTAAGACCTGTTTCTGCGGTCTTGAGAAGTCCCTGAAGTTTGCTGAGGGTGACCTCTTCCTTGTTCATGTGATATGTCATGCGGAATTGATCATAGCACGATGGTAAGGAGTGCAAAATGATATCTATTGCAAGCTCCTCAGGGAAGTTCACATTAAGCTTCAGCAAACGATCCACATACCTTTGCATTTTCTGCATGTGGCTCGTGACGGACTCTCCGTCCTTCATCATGGTTGTTATCATGGAGCAGATGACTTCGTACCTCTCTTGTCGTGCACTTTGATGGTATCTTTCCATCAAATCTTGGTGCATTTCATAAGGGTAGAAGTCTTCGTAAGACTTTTGGAGTTCAGCTGTCATGGTGGCTAACATGATGCACGCCACCTTGGTTGCATCTCTTTCATGAGTATGAAAGTCAGCGATCTCCTGGGGAGTTGCAGTGGACTCGTCAATTTCCTTAAGCTCCTTGTCAAGGACATATTCTTTGTCCTCGTAGCGAGTAATCATCCTGATGTTTCTGATCCACTTATTGAAGTTGGATCCATCAAAGGTGACTTTCCCGCACAGACTCATAAGAGTAAAGGAGCCATTAGGATTCGAGCCAGAAGCATTAGTTGAAGACATCTGAAAAGAAGAACGAGTTTAGTTTAGATTTAAGAGAGTCCTTAATAAAACACCCAAATGTAATATTAAGGCTAGGATCCAATCACAATATAATATAACTTAGAAGAGGTATGCCGTAATCTAAGCTATACCATATTTGAAAGGTAGGTGAATGACGATTCACCAATTTCCACCATGAAAACCGAAATATCAAATATTTAGTTTTTATTGGTTTTAGAAATTCCTAGATTCTTTGAGATCCAATGAACTTTTCAAAGGCATGTTTCGATCTCGGGAGTGCCCTCCAGGTTTTGTGACTGGGATGCCGAGGATCACAAAACGAGGTGTGAACTAACCATGCAAATCACTTGGTACCTTTAAAGTTTATCACTCAATCGATGTGCCGGTAAACCACACACGCTCCACCGATACTATAATAAACCTTAAGTCACCCTTTACCTACCTTGTTAAGTCCAAGTTAGTGTGTCGGTTAACCACACACGCTCCACCAACGACTTTGACAAAGTGTAAAGTGTAATTTCATGGATTAGCACCTTATTCACATTTTTCCTAAAGTAACTAAGATTGGGAATTTAATAAACATTTAGTTACTTCATTATATTCATCATACTTTGAATGAGAATTTATAAGTCCTTGTCTTACCCGTTCGGCTAACGACCCTCCACCAGTCAAGCAAGCGGTGGGTGAGAATATACACCCATTAAGTCACCATTTTATAGGCAACAACCTTATACCCACCTTATAGACCGGCTTCGTGAATGAGGCGTACTAGCGGTAAGACGACTTGTTCTTATACATATATATATAATTAAATTATCATAATATAAGTATAAGGGTTGAATTTTAACATTTAAAATTATAGGGGTTGGAACAAAAGTTTTAACTTAACTTTACTTGTTCCAAAACTTGAGGGCAAGTTTTGTAACTTTCAAAACTTTTCATTTCTTGTAACTTATGAGTTTAATAGAGTCATAAAATGAAGACTCTTCATTTTTATAACTCTTGTGTTTTCTTAATGGTTTTTAACTCAAGTGACTCTTGGTTTTCCATAACTCTTGTGTTTTCTTAATGGTTTTTACAAATAATTCCTATGATCATCTAAAACATCATAAGAACAAGAACATGAATATGAACATAATCAAAAATTACATAAAACTTTGTAATTTTGATAACTAGTTGTTGTAAATGAATTAGCAAAACATTACACCACCAAAAACAAGTTTATATTTACTAAAACAGTTTAGGGTAATGTTTCTAATTCATTTTCCAGCAACTGAATCGAAATTCTGCACTCATTCGACCCTACTCGCCGAGTGCATGAACATGACTCGCCGAGTTGGTTGAAGATACACATGGACTCGACGAGTCCCCCTATAGACTCGACGAGTCCGATCGCAGACAGCAAATTTCCGATTCTGTTTTTCAACTTTTAAGCACAAATAAGAGCAAACAAGCCTAGGCTCTGATACCACTGATGGGTTTTGAGCATTCTAACACTTCCTAAGTGTACATGCAACCCTAATAACCTTGGATCTATGTTTGTCTAATTTGTCATGCAAAGTTGAATTCCAAGGTTATATTCCTATCTAGCATACATGGGGAACAATTTTAACATAAAGGATAGATAGAATAACTTACCTTGTTGTTGCTTGTGTTCCTTGAAACCTTGTGAGCCTAGCACCTCAAGTGGTGATGCCTCAAATGCTTCACACAACACCAAATGCTCTTGGAAGAACTTATGAGAGTATACTCACTTCTTCAAATCGGCCAAGCCCTCTTTTTCCTTAGTGTATATGTGTAACCGATTTGGGAGGAGATCATATTACTTATATAGTGTTGACACATCTAGGGTTAAACCCTAATGTGTCATGACTCTTCATTTCCATGACCCATGGGTTTGTAACTCCCATGGAGCATCCATGGAGCATCCTATGGGTGGAACCCAACTTGATGATCCATGGAGCCTTTTAGCCCACTATACAAGATATGGATGATTTACTTAATCAACCCATATATTTAATTAGTTATCTTTTGATCACTTAATTAATTCTAAATTAATTCTTGATCAAACTAATCAAATAATATTATTAATATATTAGAACTTATAATATATTAATAATCTCCAAGCGTTATTTCTCTCATTTAGTTTATCCAATTGCATGGTGCCATGCAACCCAAATGGACCATGCCGGGTCGGGTCAAGTACATACCAGAAATAGTTATGGACTTAGACACCTTATCCAACAGAGTTTACGGCCAAGACACTCTCTTGGGCCGTAAACTCTTCTAAAAGGGTGATTTAAGGCCTTTAAACATGTTCAAATGCTTCCAAACTCAATATATGGCTTTGTGGAAAAATCTAGATGCATCTAAAAATGGTTTAAAGGATTAAAACACAACAAAAGTATGATTTATGGGAGTTTACGGCCTAGGAACATACCCTTGGCCGTAAACTCATAAAACAATGTTTAAGAGGCATCAAACACACTCAAATGGCTTGTATAAATTTCTAGAATCACATGTGATTGTTTTAAGCACCAAAAACTACCTTTTTCAATAGTAAAGGAGAGTTTACGGCCTTAGAACATACCTCTAGGCCGTAAACTCCAATAAATGTCTTAATTGATGTTCTAAATTCATAACAATGCTTAGAAAATTAGTTTGAATCACATGTGATTGCCCTAAATAGCTCAAATCAATTTTTCTTAGCCTTGGGGAGTTTACGGTCGTAAACTCTATGAGTGTTGCCGTAAACTCATGCTTTAAATGTTTTAAATCCATTCCAAGTGTTCCAAGGTGTCTAGATAATCATTCCTAGCAATCCCTAAGTCCATTTGAGCCCTTAAAACACCAAAACCTCACCCACATGAGTTTACGGCCGTAAACTCATGTATGTGGGTGTTACATTGTTGTAAACTCTTTAAAATGTTTACTTATGGGGAGTAAACTCAAGTCCCAAGTCCCTAGTGTCATTACAAATCCAAAGATGTCACTCGGGTCACTCCGAACGCTCGTTTTGAGGTGTTTAACCTCATTGGAGTGTAATGTTCCATATGATTAGTGAATGTATCTCTAATTGTATATATATGGACATTATATCATTTTACATAGGGTCATCACGAGTAATCAAACCTCGAACCGACGTATAGCATTCAAAACCGACACGTTTCCGAGTCCGGTGAGTTCATACCCCTACCCTTTTTCACTGTTTTCAGGGGGGGAACACAAGCAAAGTACAAGGAAATTCTTGTACTCAAATCATGTTTTCAAATGTGTGTTACATATCCTTATGCTTTTATAACCGATAACTACAACTGATAACAGGTCGAATCTACAGATCACGTAATATATATTTGTGAAATAAGTCTTTAAACTAGTATGTTTTACATGTATTTCACAAATGGTTTTCCACATTTTATCAGTTAAAAGCATGACATTAAAATATTTGAATATAATACCTGTACACTGATTTGTCCTCGGTAACACTCCACGCACATACGCGAGTGGAGGACTTTCATATTATTACTAGTAAATTTGTTATTCCGGTACGATTGGACACACGTCCTCGGAGAACACTCCACCTGGATTACGCGAGTGGAGGACTACACCCATAACCAGAATCTTTGGTATTTAGAGAGCGTGACTTGAGTGTATAGATCTATACGGGGCTGACTACCCCACACCTGGCTACTAGCTACAGCCGAACCGAAATGGTTCAAGGGTGACGAAAGTCATAAGTATGTGGACGACTTATTGCCACATGTGGACTACTTATTGCCACAGGTTTCAGTCTATTGTATGGTTATGGAACTCGCAATTAGGATAACAGAGATTTACTTACAGTAATAATGGATTACTTTATACATCATTTACATCGTTTACATCTTTTACATCTTTTACTTACTGTAACTAACATTCAGGAAGGCACGGGACCTTCCTGGGGAAAACATGGAATCTAATCACGATTACATCTTTTACATCTTTCACATCGTTTACATAAGATACATACATGCAGGAAAGCATGGGGCTTTCCTGGGTAACACTTACATAACTAGAAAGAGTCACAGAATGGATAACATTACATCTTTTACAATTAGTAACATACAATAAGGAAAGTATGGGACTTTCCTGGTAACACATGATAAGTAAACAGAACAGTTTAACCAGTCAGATAACCAACTATACATTTTCACATGAGTAAACATGTTTTCAGTGTACAAACTTATTATACTTTACATTTGTGAAACAATAACCAACTTTTAGGAAAATACGGGATTTTGTTGGTGTACATAACATTTCAGAAACATAAAGGAAACCGATACATTTTCGTAAAACAAAACTGCTTATGAACTCACCAGCTTTATGCTGATTTTCAAACCGCTTGTGTTCTCAGGTCAGCGTTAGAACAGGTACCCGAAGATCCTTTTGCATGAAGATGGTGTACATGAAGACCCGTTACATTTTGTCTATATATACTATGTATCACAACTGTACAAACTTTACTTTTGAAACAACTGTAAAACTGTTATTATGTAATGTAATGCTTGTTTTACTTTACTTACTATGTACATTGGATTTGATACTCAACATGGTAGTCCACCCCAGAAATGTATTCCGCCTTCGGTTTTCGGGGTGTGACACCACTAGATCCCCTCACGAATGGACTGACTCGGGTTAAGCATCTTCAGCATGCTCGGAGCATAGGGCTGAAGGATGATATTAGATTTAGTAGTTAGATAACTTCGAAATTTGTAAAGTTTAATTGACATTAGATGATGAATAAAAAGTGTTTTATTTATGAGTAAAGCGTTGCTATCTCTTGAAAATCGTTTACTTTATTTCTTTTGCATGTTTTGACTTCCAGAATAATTTTGTTTGGTATAACATATTATTCAAACCTCCACAGTCGGTCATATGTCAGAAGTAGGTATGAATCAAGACTGTCATGATTGGTTGCAGAGGTCTAAGGTGTTAGACAAGGCTACAACAATCATGAGTGCTCATAAGCTCTGAGAATTGGACTCAACCCACGCTCACTGGAATCACTTCATGGAATTCTATCTCGAGTGATCGTGAGACGGTAATATCATATAAGTCTTCAAACCTTGAGATATGATTTGTTACTTACAAGTTGGGTATGCATTGATTGTACGAAATCGCATTGGTAACTCGATGTTATAAATCGTGATCTTGTGTGTAATTCAATGAGTGGGAGAACAAACATATGAGTCGAAGTTTATCTGTTCCTTCTTCGATTAGAAGCTGATATCTGGGCCCCTCGATGATTTTGTTTTGACCTATGTACAGGGCTCGGTCAGAACTAAGTTGATGTGTTCAATTAAGTTCTTTGTCAAACAAATCGGAAATCAGGAAACAAACTGTTGGAAAATAAGTAAGACATTGTTCCATGTATTTTTCCGACTGATATCTAGAATAGAGTATTATATGATCACTTATCTTAAACGGCGTACCATCATCTTCTCAGTTCCGAGAAACCTTGAAAAGAGCTACGATTGCCGATCGGTTCCTGAAGTCATACTTGCAGTAATAGTTATTAGACTTATCCAAGTGGGAGACTGTTGGATAAGGTGTCTAAGTCCATAACTATTTTTGGTATGTACTTGACCCGACCCGGCATGGTCCATTTGGGTTGCATGGCACCATGCAATTGGATAGACTAAATGAGAGAAATAACACTTGGAGATTATTAATATATTATAAGTTCTAATATATTAATAATATTATTTGATTAGTTTGATCAAGAATTAATTTAGAATTAATTAAGTGATCAAAAAGAGTACTAATTAAATATATGGGTTGATTATGTAAATCATCCATATCTTGTATAGTGGGCTAAGAGGCTCCATGGATTATCAAGTTGGGTTCCACCCATAGGATGCTCCATGGATGCTCCATGGGAGTTACAAACCCATGGGTCATGGAAATGAAGAGTGATGACACATTAGGGTTTACATGGTGTAACCCTAGATGTGTCAACACTATATAAGAATCATATTCTCCACCAAAATTGGCTACACTAAGGAAACTAGAGGGCTAGGCCGATTTCAAGAAGTGTGCATTCTCTCAAAAGTCTTTCCAAGAGCATTTGGTGTTGTGTGAAGCATTTGAGGCATCACACTTGGGGTGCTAGGCTCATAAGCTTTCAAGGAACATAAGCAACAACAAGGTAAGTTATTCTATCTATGATTCAAGTTAAAATTATTCCCCATGTATGCTAGATAGGAATATAGCCTTGGAATTCAACTTTGCATGATAATTAGACAAACATAGATCCAAGGTTATTAGGGTTGCATGTACACTTAGGAAGTGTTAGAATGCCCATAACCCAACACAAACAAGATGTACTTGGATGTTAATCAACATTATTGGTGGCCTAATATGAAGGCAGAGATTGCCACCTATGTAAGGAAATGCCTTACTTGTGCTAAAGTAAAGGTGGAATATCAGAAGCCCTCCAAACTATTACAACAACCAGTAATTCCAGAGTGGAAATGGGAAAGGGTTACCATGGATTTTGTGACCAAACTACCCAAATCAACGGATGATTTGGACACGATCTGGGTAATAGTTGATAGACTAACGAAATCTACCCATTTCCTGCTACTAAAAGAATCCTACAAGATGGAGCGCCTAACAAGAATCTACGTCAAGGAAATCGTGAGACTCCACGGAGTACCTGTATCTATCATATCAGATAGAGATAGTAGGTTTACATCACGCTTTTGGCAATCGCTTCAGAAAGCTATGGGAATAAAACTCGACATGAGCACTACCTACCACCCACAAACGGATGGCCAAAGAGAGCCAACCATCCAAACGCTAGAAGATATGCTTCACGTGTGCGTAAGAGACTTTGGAAAATCGTGGGATACCCACTTGCCTTTGATCGAGTTCTCATACAACAATAATTATCACTCAAGTATCAAAGTTTCTCCTTTTGAAGCATTATACAGGCGTAAATGTAGATCATCGTTGTGTTGGGCTGAGGTAGGAGACACCCAACTCGCGGGAGGGAAAACTCCAAACAACCCCTTAACGGGACCGGAAATCATACACGAGACGACCGAGAAGATAATTCAGTTTAGAGCACGACTGCAATCGTCCCGAGACAAACAAAAGAGCTACACCGATAAACGACGAAAGCCCTTGGAGTTTCAAGTCGGAGATAGGGTTTACTAAAAGTCTCTCCTTGGAAAGGAGTGATTTGTTTTGGGAAGCGGGGCAAACTGAAACCTCGATACATTGGACCCTTCGAGATTCTTGCCTGAATCGGTCCAGTGGCTTATAGACTGCAGCTACCCGCTGAGCTCAGTAGTGTACACCCTATGTTCCACATTTCCAACTTGAAAAAGTGCTTATCCGACGAGACTCTCGTCATTTCTTTAGAGGAGTTTGAAATCAATGAGAACCTTCTATTCATCGAGGAGCCAGTTCAAATCATGGATCGAGAGGTGAAGCGTACCAAGCAGACCCGCAAGAACACCGCAGTTGAATGGTGTGTCAGAAAGGCGCAATCGGACCCTGTTAGACATGGTTCGTTCTATGATGAGTCATGCTTCACTACCTATCTCATTTTTGGGGTATGCCTTAGAGACTGCCGCCCATATCCTTAACCAAGTCCCTACAAAGAAGGTTGCCAAAACACCTCACGAGATGTGGACGGGGAAAGCTCCCTCGTTGGCACATATCAAGGTTTGGGGTTGTGAAGTTTTTGTAAGATGAGAAACTCACAACAAGCTCGAACCTCGTAGTGAGCGATGTATTTTCATCGGCTACCCGCAGAAATCCTTTGGATATCTCTTCTATAGACCGAGTGACAATGTTGTCTTCGTTGCGAGGATAGGGGTTTTCCGAGAGCGAGAACTCATAAGCCAAGGGGACAGTGGGAGGCAAATCGATGTTGAAGAGATTCAAGAATCAAGTGATGAAGGAACCTCTAATGCTGGCGCTCAACCCAAGGAGGAAACTCCGGTTGAATCAATTGACGAGCCCTTACCTCTTAGACATTCCGAAAGAGTTAGAGTTCAACCCCAGTTTTATGGTTTTCATATTACTACTGAATGGGACACGTATATTAGTGATGGTACACTAATAAATCTAGATGAACCTAATAGCTATAAGGAAGCTATGGTAGGCACAGAGTCTGTAAAATGGAAAGAGGCGATGGAAAACGAGATTCAGTCCATGTATGACAACCAAGTTTGGAATTTGGTTGATAATGTGCCCGGACGTAAGACAGTTGGGTGCAAATGGATCTTCAAGAAGAAGACCGACGTGGATGGGAATGTGCACACATATAAGGCATGTTTGGTGGCGAAGGGCTTTACTCAAACTCCCAGAGTTGACTATGATGAGACCTTCTCGCCAGTTGCTAAGATAAAGTCTATTAGGGTGATGCTAGCCATTGCTGCATTTCATGATTATGAGATATGGCAAATGGATGTCAAGACTGCTTTCCTTAATGAGAAGTTGCTTGAGGATGTTTACATGGCTCAGCCAGAAGGTTTTATTGATCTGAAGCATCCCAATAGACTGTGCAAGCTTGAGAAGTCCATTTATGGACTTAAGCAAGCATCTCGCAGATGGAATCTTTGCTTCGATGAGAAAGTCAAAGAGTTTGGATTTGTACGAAGTGAAGATGAATCATGTGTATATGTTAAGGCCAGTTGGAGAATAGTTAGCTTCCTCATTTTGTATGCCGATGACATACTGCTCATAGGAAACGACGTAACGACTTTACAGGAGGTTAAATCCTGGCTCGGGAAGTGCTTCGCTATCAATGACCTCAGAGAGGCTTCCTATATTTTGGGAATAAGGATAGTGAGAGAACGAAGTAAGAGACTAATAGGACCTAGTCAGAATACTTACTTGGATAAAGTAATAAAACGTTTTAGTATGGAAAACTCGAAGAAGGGAGAACTACCGATGCAGAGTAATGCCAAATTGAGTAACACTCAAAGTCCGAGTACAAAAGCCGAGATAGCTGAGATGAGTCGAGTACCCTATGCTTCCGCAGTTGGCTCAGTCATGTACGCTATGACTTGTACTCACTCTGATGTGGCCTTTGCTTTGAGCATGGTCAGTAGATATCAAGGGAACCCTGGCAGGGCTCATTGGATTGCGGTCAAGAATATACTTAAGTACCTTCGAAGGACCAAGGAATGGTTCTTAGTCCTTGGAGGGAGTGATGACTTAAAGGTGAGAGGGTATAGTGATGCAAGCTTCGATACCGACAGGGACAACTACCATTCGCAGTCGGGCTGGGTCTTTACCCTTAATGGAGGAGCAGTAACTTGGAAAAGCTCCAAACAGTAAACCATAGCTGATTCAACTTGTGAATCAGAGTACATTGCAGCGAGTGAAGCGTCAAAGGAGGCGATGTGGTTGAAGAACTTCATTGGTGATCTTGGAGTCGTGCCTACCATAAAGGAGCCTATGGAAGTTTTCTGTGATAATGAAGGAGCGGTTGCCTTGACCAAGGAATTGAGGGATCATGGTAGATCTCGGCATATCGATAGAAAATATCACTTTATTAGACATTGAGTAGAAGAAGGACACCTCATAGTAAAGAGGGTATCATCAGAGGATTACCTAGCAGATTCACTTACGAAGGGACTGAGCAGGGTTAAGCATTTGCAGCATGCTAGGAGCATTGGGCTGAAAGACGATATTAATTGAGATTAGATAGTTTTTGAAACATGTAATAGATAAATGTAATTGACCTTTGATGATTAAATAAAGGAGTATTATTTATAAGTAAAGCTACTGCCTTATGTTATTGTTTAACTATTGTTTCACTTTGCATGTTTTGACTTCCTGGATAATTGAGTTATTAAGAATAATCGAATTATTCGAATGGTCCACAATCGTTCATATGTTGGAAGTAGGTATGAATGAAGATTGGCATGAATTGGTGTGTAGATTGTCTAAAAGGTATTAGATATAGCAAAGGTTTGCTGCAACGTTCATGATTGATTATGAATAAGTTTTGAGCATTGGAATAAACTTGTGCTTGCTGGAATCACTTTATGGAATGAGACACAAGTGATCGCAAGACGATAATATCATATGGTCTTAAAACCAAGATATATGGTTTATTGTTTATTAATTGGTTGTTCATTGATAATGTGAAACCGCATCAGTAAATTGATGTCATAAAACACATTATTGTGCATGATTGATTAGTAAATAATAAATGCATATAAGTCAAAGTTTATCTGTTACTTTTATCCTAAGAGTGTAAAAGCGATATCAGGGCCGCTCGATGATTTGATTTGACTTATGTGTCGGGCCTGGTCAGCACTGAATTGATGTGTTCAATTAGGTTCTGTGGCAAATGAATATGATATCGAGAAACCAAATGGTAGATAATAAATTCCATAAGATTGTCCACATAATATCTAAACAGAGGACTGTACGATCCCTTATGTAAAGGACAGGATATTGATAAGATCAGAGTTTGACAGCGTCTTTGAGAGCTACGATTGCTAATCGGATTGTGTTTGCATATATAGTTACTAGACTTATCGAATTGGGAGACTGTTAGATTAGTGTCTAAGGCTGTAACTACATTTGGTAAGTACTTGACCCTGTTATGCATCGTCCTTTTGGGTTGCCTTCACCATAGCAACTTGATAGGATGATTTGTTAAGAGAGAAGAGATATTATTGTAAATATATTATGAGAATAATATATTAAAAGAATAATAATGTTATTTGATTAATATAAGTCATATATTAATTGAGAATTAATTTGGTGACTTAAAGAGGTTAATTGAATAAAGGGGCATAAACTGTCAACTGTGTGATAGTTGTGGGCTATGTATCCTTATGGATATAAGGGTGGATGGATTTTAGGGTTAGCAGACCATAAAATCATCCAAGCCTAATATCTAGGAGGATCTTGGATTGCTTAGGGCCTAAGTTATTCAATTAGGGTTAAAGGTGAAACCCTAGTAGCTCATAGTATAAATAGATCCCTAGGGTGAGGGAAATCGGCACTCATGCAAGGCAAGAAACGCTAGAGCCGATTTCTCACCCTCCTCTCTCTTTCTCAAGATCATCCTCTTGCTAGTTGGTGTTTGTAAGCAATTAGAGGAGTGACAATTGTGACTCTAAGCTCCAAGAAGAAGAAGTATCAAGCAAGTAATCCAAGGTATTGTTCTAGATCTGATTTCATATGATTAGACTCAATTGTTTTCATTAGGTCTAGTATTGTAAGTCTTGGATACAATGCATGTTCAATTAGAGAAACCTAGATCCAAGCAATTAGGGTTTTCATGTGCACATAGGAAAGTTCTTATGGCTCAAACCCATCAGTTACATCCAATGTCATGGGTGACCCCACATGGTCGTTACCTAGTAATGCAATGGGCTACCCCATATGGTCATACATCCAATACCACGGGCTCCCCCCGGTGACTTCCATGCAAAACACACAATCATATATCATATCAATCACATAAAGACTAATACACAAATCATAATCACATAATCGCTCAGCCTTGGTGCCTTAGTGTCACACCCCGCTAAAGCGGAAACACGAGGTGTGGCAGTACAAAGGGTTTTATAGCAAAGGTTAAAAGACAACACCAACCATAGTATATTAAAATCATTACAAATTTACAATGAGTTTGAACAACTTTTTAAAAGAAATTACGATGTATTCAAAAGTCAACACGTCCAAATGCTCCTACAAGTCGTGTGTCTCTACGTGCCTCTTACTAGATGATTCCTGAATATGCATTTAAAACGTGCGTCAACTATAAAAATAGTTGGTGAGTACTGACATGTTTATAACATAAAATAGTTTGAAACCATGATAATCAAAATATTGATAACAGTTTCCATAAAAAAAATGTTGATTTCTAAAATAAGTAATTAAGATTTCGTGAATAGAAGCTCGTTGCTAAAGCGGGTAATATAGTTTCCAGAAATAGAATTATATTGCAAAAATGAGTAAATAAGTTTGCATAAACTTAGTTCGTTGTCATCATGAGAGATAAAGTATGTTTCCCAAATGAGATGCAACGTTTATATTCTCATGGAAAATAAAGTTCATTACTCAATGAGTAAGTAAGTTTCATTGCTGAAATGAGCAATCAAGTTCATTGCTACAAGGAGCAAACAATTTTACTTGTAAAACAAGTATATAAGTTTCTATTACTAACAGTTCATTGCTATAATAAGCATAAAAGTTTCGTTGCTAAAATAAATATACAAGTTTCATTGCTAAAATAAGTATACAAGTGTCGTTGCTAACATGAGAATATAAGTTTGGTGTATGCATAAAGATTCCATTCATGAGTTCACAACCTAAGCCTAATTACAGAATCGTGCCCTATTGACTACTATGTGTATCGCAAACATAGTGTATAAAATGGTAAAATGCAGTCAAGCGAATCGTGCAAGTGAGGAGTTGTCTACTACCTGATAGTGTTATCCTTAATAACCATAGGCTCAAAAGAGTTAATGAGTTGTGTCTAATGATTCTATGGACTTAACTGTGATACATTCATCGTGAATTAAAGTAACATACACATACATACGAAATATAGCAACCAAGTTTCGTACAAGTCAAATAAAATACAACGAACATAAATAGTTTAGGGCATGCTTTTCCACCCCAAAACATTTAAAAACTAAAAATAAGGGGAGTCGTGAATACTCACAATGCTTTGAGATGATGCATATGATGCCTTGAACTGCATTCCACTTGTACCACTATCGATTCCTACACGATGTTACATAATAATGAGTCTTTAATAGAAAGCTAATATTAGTACACTTGCTACTACAATAGAATTATGCTAATATTGAAATGTTCAAAAATTGTTTTTGATAGAAAACATAGGGTGCATGTGGTGATTTTCATGTCTCCCAACTGCGGAAGTGTTTGGGAGCCGATTCGTCAGTGGTGCCTTTAGAGGATATTCAGATGGATGACAGCCATAACTACATCGAGCGACCAATAGCTATCCTCGATAGGAAGTCGAGGGATCTGAGGAACAAGAGGGTGGAACGAGTGAAGGTGCAATGGCAGCACCATAAGGGCTCTGAATGGACTTGGGAGCCGGAGGACGAGATAAGGGAGCACTAACCCGAGCTTTTTCCGGATTCAGCAGCACACTTCGAGGACGAAGTCTAAAATAAGTAAGGAAGATTTGTAACACCTAGTTCCTGGAACATATTCAAATTCAGGTAAGTTCATGTTTTGATCTGAGACCCAGCGAGTTGGAGGCCCAAGTCGTCGAGCAGACTCGACTGTTGCTGGGAAGTTTAATGATTTATTCGACGAGTCGGGAGACCGACTTAACGACTTATTCTACCTCAAACCAGCCCCCATCATCCTTCCCAACGTATAGAAACCCTAAGCCTTTATTAAGTATTCTTGAGCTTTTTAGTTACTTTTGTGTGTGTTTGAAGCTGGAAAAGGAGAAGGAAGCTTGGGAGATCAAGAGAGAGCAAGTAGATCTAGAAGTCTTGGCACAGTTCCTACTCATTTGAGGTATAAAGCTGATACCTTGGCTATTCATTACTTAGATCTTCATTTGGGGCTATTTCTACATTTTTCTAAGATTTAGTGAAGCTATACTCGAATTTATGTTTATATTTGGAGTTGTACTTCAGATTTGGAACCATTGAGGGTTCCTATGGCAAAAAGGTGCCAACTTTATGGCCATAGGAGACCCATGCAATATATAAACCCCTTTTTATGGATTTTGATCCAAGAACCCCATACATGGACATCAAATTTGTGACTTTACGTATAATATGGACCCTAAGAGGTGAGATTTATGATTTGGATGCGTTAAGACCGATTAAACAGAATATATTTTTTAGACAAAGAGGGACTCGGCGATTCGCTTATGTGACTCGGCGAGTCAGGTCACATTTTCTTCCAAAACGACTTCTGGAAGAGGTAGTTGATTGAATTGAAGGAAAACTCAGCCTGTTGGGGTTTGTTATGGACTTGAAGATCAAAGGACTCGATGAGTTCAAGGAGGATCTCGGTGACTTCAAGGCAATGTACCAACCACATGAAGACGGACTCGACGAGTTCAGAGAGAACTCGGCGAGTCATACACTAAATACCTTCATGCGGATGAGGATGAACTCGACGAGTTCAAGGACGAACTCAACGAGTTAGTTGAAGATGGTCCTGATATTGGTTAAAGGAGAACTCATCGAGCTCTTGCTAGACTCGACGAGTAGGGATGAGATTGTCGCATTTTGTAGACGTGGAGACTCGACGAGTTGGTGGACCAACTCGGAGAGTCGAGTCAACCAGATGTTGACTTTGACCAAATTTGACTTTGACCAAGGTTTTGACCTTGACTTTGACTTGGAATTGAGTTGACCCTGGTAGGGGTTATGAGTATGAAATGTTAACTTAGAAAGGATGTTGTGTGGGGATCAAGGATTTGATAAGAGTTGATTACGTACCGAGGACGGTGAAGACACTACACGACATTGAGGTGAGTTTCCATCCAGTAGAAGTGGGTCTAAGGCAGCAAGGCCGACCCACTAGTAGTTGATTATACTTGAGATGAGTGTCTTTCTGATAATTGTATGGTTTGCTACTACCTGATGTGTTCTATGTGCCAGTATGATATGCTACATGTGATAGTGGTAGTAGGAGGGGAATAGTCCCACGGTTCGGTCATTAGGACCGAAGGGTAGGTCAGATACCCAAGATATGTGTGACAACATGATTATGATATGTTATTATATCTTAGTGGTAGAGGGTGAAATAGTCCCCGTGACCAGGTGATATAAATCGGAGGCTAGGCAGGCACCTCAGAATGGCCAGACATGGGTAGGTCAACACCCCATAATGGCTTAACATGGTTAGGTCAGCGCACCAAAATGGCTTGACAAGGGTAGGTCGAGCACCCCAAAATTGCCCGACAATATGTATGATTGTATGGTATGTGGTATGATAGGGGAACTCACTTACCTTTGTGCTTATAGTTTTCAGTTTTGGTTTTAGGTACATCTTCATCTAAGAGGAAAATGCCAGGGGGGTAGCATCGCATCGCACACTCATGATTCCACATTTGAGAACCCTAGGATTGTACTCTGACATTATATTGTTTGACATTATGGTTTTTAATACATGTAACTCTGGTTTTGTGGTTTGATGAAATATTAGATAATGTTTTCCTCAAACTATTTACAAGTAATATAACTAAAAACAAAAAAAATTGGTCTAGATTTTTAGGATGTTATATTTTTGAGTTGTTAAAAGTTGGGATCAGAGCCTTGGTTTGAGGGATTCGGGCACACTCTCGGGTGTGTCGAAACTCAAATTGCAGACTTGGTATTAAAATTTTCAACTAAAAATCATTTTTATAAAAAGGATTTCAAAAAGAAAAAAGGTTATGGTGCATGAAATTAGCTGAGCTCAAGTAAGTTCACCCAAATTACCCATACATGTTATTTATGATATGATATACTTATGAAGACTGCATGCTAGGTTAGGGGCTAAGGATCCAGGAAGGATGCATTGTATGCCTATTGTATGTGTATGATAATGGCATGCTAGATTAGGGCTAAGGATCTAGGAAGGATACCATGTATACCTATTGTATGAGCTTATTTGAACTACATACTGTTAGATTACATGTCTAAGCCCCCATAACTATTATAGATACATACTCAACCCAATAGTAGCATGGTCCATTTGGGTTGCACAATACCAGGACAATTTGTTAGGATGGACTCTTGAGAGAAGGTTATATATGATTTATTAATATATTATAAGTTCTAATATATTAATATGAAATCATATTTTTTAATTAGTATTGATTAAGAATTAATTTGGAATTAATTTAGTGATCAAAAGAGACTAATTAAATCTATAGGGACTAATTATCGCAATTACTTATATTTATATGTGTTTGACTTATGATCCATGTTGGACCATGTTTATGTATGGATACAAATAGGGTTGGGCCACATGAACCATGGATCATAAAACCCATGGATATGGATTTGGGTTATATCCATGACCCTTGGAATGCAACATATAAGTATGTTAGTTCATGACCAAAAACGTGTGTTTTTTCTTAGAGAAATATAGAGGTGTTTTGGTGCATGGAATTCTCTCTCAAGAGTTACCTTTGTTCTTGTAACATCCTGTTTCCAGATTGTTTTGTGATTTAAGGCTCGTGGGCCGTAACTTGAATATGAGAAGGTTTCGAGATTTTGAAGGAGAATTGTTTAGGCCTTCTTGGATATGGATAGGGTGTATTGTGTGAGAAAAGGGTTCTGGTTGTGCTTTAGGTCCCAAGGATATCGGCAGGTGTTTGTTTCGGATTTTCATAAATTTTGGATCTGAGCTCGAGTAGGCTCTAGGATATATAAAGTTGATAGAAGTGTAGAGCTTCTCGTTACATTTTCGTGGATATAAAGTTCGTCGAAAAGGGGACATCAGATGAGGAAGATATGACACTTGGAGGCTTTTGACTTAAATGGTTCCTTAAAGAGAAAAGTTGGCATGAAAGGCCGTATGAAATAGGAGCACGTGGGTACGCCCAGAGTATAAGTGAAATGGTCGCATGTGCTCCTTGGCGTACGCCCAACATACGTCTAGAGTCTAGAAACCCTAAATGTAGGGTGTGCCACTGTATATAGAACATTATGGTTCGAACCTTAGCCTCCATGTTTATTCCCTAACCTCAGAGAAGCCCTTGAACGCCTCATATATTCTTCCTTTAGGAGATTTGGTCTTCAAGAGGTTCATTTGGTGGTGTAAGATTGGGATTTGCAAAAAAGGAAGTTGGCCGGGAAGAACTTGGGAGTTTGGAGCTCAAGGATCTGGAATAACATCATCATTTGGAGCTCTTTTGAGGTATAAAGTTTATAACTTTTTTAAGAATGCATAGATCTTGTGTAGTGAAGTTTTGGAGTTGTTTTGGTCCCAAGTTTGGACATTTATTTTGGAATCTTGTTTTTGAGCATAGGGTCGACACCCTCAGAGCTAAAAGGGTCCCTTAAGCAGTAAAGATTCAATCCTAATGGTCCTAATGAGTTCATGCATGATATCTACCTCTTGTTATGGAAGTATGTTGTTGCCTTTTGAGTTTGAGCTTATTTGGTGGATTGCAAGTCACCAAGATTATGATTTTAAGGATTAAGAGGATGATAAGGACCTGGATCTGAGTTTGTAGGCTCTGGAATGAAGTAATAAGCACTTAATGGAAAAAGGGCTTATCTGGAAGGTTACGTTGAGCGTATGTGCAGGTACACCTAGCGTACTTCACGGCAAGTCGGTACACTTGGTGTTCACAGGTGTACACCCCGTGTAACTTGTTAATGTTGGACTTTGTATTTTGGGCCATGCTATGGGCCATGCCCTGGGCTATTGGGCTATTAATAGTCTAAAGTTATGGGCCAATGATATATTTGGGCTTGGGGTGAGGCCCATTGGAGGGAATAGGCCCAGTTTACCAAAGTTGGCCATTAGTGGGCTTGGGGAGTTTATCTGATGTTGGGCTTGCCATTTAGTTTGAGAACTGGGCCTTAAGAGGGCCCATTTATTATTAGGCCTTAGTGGGCCCAATGGGTTTAGGGAAGTGATGAGTTGGCTATTGACAAACCTCTAGACCCAATGAGTGAGAGTTTAGACTTAGTTCTAATTGAAATAATTGTGGGTTTGGCACAGAGTTAGTGGCTGGTGCATAACAGCAGTGTTATAGGGGTTGTTCCTCAACCGAGGTGGTTCTTCTCACTATACTTTACCTTGAGTGGTAGTTATGTGCGACCGGAAGGTCTTATGTGTTTACATTGAGTATTATGTTATCCTACTTTATGTGTTATGTTGTGTATTATTTCGTTGTGATTTATGACATCCGGAGTTTACAGACCGAACCAGAGTGTTCTCGACCAGACTGGACCGGAGGGTCCAACGAGCTAGACTGGAATAGAGGGTCCAATGAGCTATGAGACTGGAGGGTCCCACTGAGACACATCAAACCGGAGGGTCCTACAGAGTTATAGCCTCGAGCGGCTAATATGTGTATGTGGTATTTTGAGGAAACTCACTAAGCTTCGTGTTTACCATGTTATATGTTATGTGTTTCAGGTTCTTATCAGGATCGCGGGAAGGTACGACCTATCAGGATCCCGGGAAGGCTACTGCTCAATTGTACACGCAAGAGAAAAGAGTCATGAATGAGGATCCTGGATTTTGATAATGTTTTGAAAACTTTGTTGACTATTAAATGGTGTTTATTTAAAATGACATGTGTTTTATGAAATTAAAAATGGAAAAATTAGTTTGAAAATTACAGTGTTACAAGTTGGTATTAGAGCCTTGGTTTGAGGGATTCTGATACACCTTCGGGTATATCAGGACTCAAACTGAGGATTTGAGGAAAGTTTTCAAAAGAAACGATTTTTCTGGAAACGGGTAAAATACTTCAAGAGAACGCGGAAAATAGTGTGTACAATCAGCCAGAGCCCAAATGGTGATTTCCCAAAATACCCTTATCTTGTGGGTTATGAATTTTATTGGATATGTTAGTCATGCAAGAGAGTAGGCTAGGTACATCATATTTTAGGACTAGAGTGGCCTGATTTATGATGCCTTAGCCTAGGAGTTACTGCTATATGTGATTTGCTTTTGAGTATGTGCGGAGTATGAGTATCCATCAGGAATCCTTTTTAGAGAGGGATCTGAGTAGAGGAGTAATCTAGGAGAGATACCTAGATAAGCATTTGAGGAGCCTACTGAGAAGGTAGTCAGATACCCGTGATGGATGGAGTTGCTTGAGCTCGGCAAAACTTTTCAGTACGGGTATAGCAGGTGGAGTTGTAACCTACAGTGGTTATACGTGTTGATAGAGATTATTCTATGCCTGAATGCTGCTTGCTTCGTGCTTTGTGGAACTCTTGGTGATGGGAGTTTGCTACTAAGTGAATATGACAATATTCAGGAGGTAGACGGATGGCATCAATAGGAGTTCTTCAGTAGCTGATGGCGGAGAAGTGTGAGCACCTAAGAAGAGCCTAGGGGTGATCGTGGCCAGATGAGTGCACTGACAGGGTAGAGCATTTCGCTAGGGAGCGAACACATGTAACGGGATGGAAGAACGAGAAGGTTGAGCAACTACTTATGAAATTAGGAATGGTCCATGTGAAAAGTATGGGTAGATGTGACAGGTAGTATGGGCCCGTACTATTGAAAGCAGAGGACCCATACTTGATGCAGACAGTATTCTGGAGATTCTAAGTAGAATGCTGAGAGGTGAAGTCTGTTGGATAAGGTGTCTAAGTCCATAACTTATTTGGTATATACTTGACCCGACCGGCATGGTCCATTTGGGTTGCATCTCATCCAAACTATTATGGATAATTTTATGAGAGTTATACACATATGTTTATTAATATATTATGAGTTATAATATATTAATATGAAGTTACGTTATTTAATTAGTTTTAGTCTTAAATTAATTATGAATTAATTTAGAGATTAAAAGGAATACTAATTAAATTATGGGCTATTTGTTTTATATAGTGTGGGCTAATACTCTTTTGTTAATGGGCTAGGCTTATGTGGAAGTCCATGGATGATCCATGGAGCTTTTAACCCATGGATCCTTGGAAAAGGAAAAGACATGGGTTATTAGGGTTTCACCCTAACCTTGCACACTATATAAGCATGCTTATGGAGCATGAAATGGAGCCTAAGAGAAAACTAGTGAACTAGTGTGTGTGTGCATGTGTGTGGCCGATTTTATAGAAGGTGTATACTCTCTCAAAGTTTTCCAAGAGTTTGTGGTGTTTGTGATTCCATTTGAGGCATTCACACTATTGGTGGTTGGCCCTCAAACTCCTTAGAACCAAACTCACCAAAAGGTATGTAATCTCTTCTAACTCTTTTATGTTGAAATGTTCCCCATGCCATGTTAGATAGGTTATAAACCTTGGAAAATTATTATTTTGCATGTATTTAGACAAACATAGATTCAAGGTTTATTAGGGTTGCATGCACACTTAGGAAGTGTTAGATTGCTCAAAACCCAACAGTGGTATCAGAGCCTAGGCTTGCTTGTTTGATACTTGATGCAAAATAGTGAAAAAAGTCGAAATCGTTGCTATCAGCATGGTGGACTCGCCGAGTCCATTGGGGGGACTCGACGAGTCCAAGGCGAACTTCAACCTACTCGGCGAGTAAGTTCATGCACTCGACGAGTAGGATCGAAAGAGTGCAGATTCTCGACTTTTGCTGCTGGAAATGGACTAGAAACATTACCCTAAACTGTTTTGGTGTTATAAAACTTATTTTAGTTGGTGTAATGGTTGTTCTAATCCATTTGCAATAGCATATATCAAAATTCCATGATTTTATGTGTTCATATAATTCTTGAATTTTTGATGATCATGTTCATGTTCTTATGAATTTAGAAAATGATAGGAATTATTTGCTGAATTGTTTAGGATTAATTCTTTATCATTTATGTGTTTTAATGGAGTCCATAATTTGTCCTCAAGTTATGGATTACCAAAGGTCACTTTCATTTAACACACACTTAAAACACATAAGTTACATGAAAATGAAGAGTCTTCATTTTTATGAACCTTTAATTCATAAGTTATGAAATGAAGAGTTTTGCAAAGTTACAAAACTTGCCCTCAAGTTTTGGAATTTGTAAAGTTTCGCACACTTTAATAAACTTTAATTCCAAACCTTAGAGTTTTAATAGTTAAAATTCAACCCTTATACTATTTATAACATTAATGGTTAATTATTATATATATGTATAAGAATAAGTCGTTTTACCATTAGTAGGCCTCATTCACGAAGCCGGTCTATAAGGTGGGTATAAGGTTGTTGCCTATAAAATGGCGACTTAATGGGTGTATACTCTCACCCACCGCTTGCTTGATTGGTGGAGGGTCGTTAGCCGAACGGGTAGAACAATGACTTTAAATCCTCATTAAAAGTATAATGAATATTATAAAATAACTAAACCTTTTTAATTCCCAATCTTAGTTATTTTAGGAAAATGTGAACATGGTGCTAATCCATGGAATTCACACTTTGTACCTTACCAAGTCGTTGGTGGAGCGTGTGTGGTTAACCGGCACACTAACTAGGACTAGTAAGGATCACGATGGGTGACTTAATGTTTGTCATAGATCAATGGAGCGTGTGTGGTTAACCGGCACATTGATTAGGTGATAATATTAAGAGTACCAAGTGAATTAGCATGGTTATTCACACCTTGTTTTGTGATCCTCGACATCCCAGTCACAAAACTTGAAGGGCACAATAGAGATTGAAACATGCCATTGAAAAGTTCAATGAATCTCAAAAAGAATCTAGGAATTTCAAATCCAATTAAACCTAATAAATCATCTCGTTTTCATGGTGGAAATTGGTGAATCGTCATTCACCTACCTTTCAAATATATTATTACTTAGATTACGGTATCCCTCTTCTAAGTGTAATATATTGTGATTGGATCCTAGCCTTAATATTACATTTGGGTGTCTTATTAAGGATCCTAAATATCTAATCTAAACTTACTTTCTTCTTTCAGATGTCTTCCAACACTAATGCTTCAGGCTCTAACCCAACTGGTTCTTTCTCTCTCATGAATCTTTGTGGGAGGGTCATCTTTGATGGTTCCAACTTCATGGATTGGATTAGGAACATCAGGATGGTTACTCGTTACGAGGATAAGGAATATGTCCTTGATAAGGAGTTAAAAGAACTTGATGAGTCTACTGCTACTCCTGAGGAGATCGCTGAATTCAGGACTCATGAGAGAGATGCTACTAAGGTGGCATGTATCATGATGGCCACGATGACAGCCGAGCTCCAAAATCATATGAAGATTTCTACTCTTTTGAGATGCACCAAGACCTGATGGAAAGGTACCATCAGAGTGCTCGTCAGGAGCGGTATGAAATAATCTCCTCCATAATAACTACCCGCATGAAGGATGGTGAATCCGTCACGGGCCACATGCAAAAGATGCAAAGGTATGTGGACCGTTTGCTGAAGCTGAATGTTAACATCCCCGAGGAGTTGGCAATTGACATCATTTTGCACTCCTTGCCTTCTTGTTATGATCATTTTCGAATGACATATCATATGAACAAGGAGGAAGTTACCCTCAGCAAGCTTCAAGGACTCTTGAAGACCGCTGAAACCGGTCTTAAGGGTAAAGCGGTTGTTACCTCTACTACTCCTACTCCAACTTCTACCCCTGTTTTAGCTGTTGGGCAAGGCAAAGGGAAAAAGAGGAAGCACCCTTCGAAGGGTACCAAGGGAAAGTCTCTTGAAGGCTCCTCATCAAAGACTAAGAACAGTTCTGTCACTCCTTCTGCCATTCCCAAGGATGCTGAATGCTTTTATTGCCATGAAAAGGCACACTGGAAGCGAAACTGCCCTAAGTACTTGTAGGATCTAAAGGATGGGAAAGTGAAACCCACCTATGCAGGTATTTACACTATATTGTCTAATTACTCAACATATTCTAACTCTTGGGTGCTTGATACAGGATGTGGTATTCACATATGTTCTGATTTGCAGGGCCTAAGAAGAAGTGAGGATGTGGAGCACGGGAAGATAAACTTAATCATGGGGAATAGGAACGCTTCACCTGTTTCCAAGATTGGAGTTTGTACTTTGTTGCTTAATAATGGGTTAAAATTAGATTTAAATAAATGTGTGTACTCGTCTGAAATGGCGAGGAATATTATTTCTTTTCATGCTTTGTACAAACAAGGTTTTACCTTTTCGTTTGATAATGAATGTGGTGGTATTAATGCTTTCTTTAATAATGTGTTTTATTTTAAAGCATTACCTTGTGATGGTGTGTATGAAACTGTGTCGATTGTAGACAACTTAGGAAATAATGTGTTGTATATTGATTCTTCTACTAGCCTAGATAAAGCATCATTGTGGCATTGTCGTCTTGGACATGTAAACAAGAAACGCATAGGCCAACTCCAAAAGAGTGGAGTCTTGGAATCATTTGACCTCAAATCAGATGATAGTTGTGAATCTTGTCTACTTGGAAAAATGACAAAATCACCCTTCACTGGAACTTGTGAGAGGGGTGAAGGTTTGTTGGACCTAATACATACTGATGTATGTGGGCCATTCAAAACCGCCACAAGGGATGCTAATCGATATTATGTGACTTTTATTGATGATTTTAGTAGATATGGGTATGTCTACTTAATCAAAAATAAGTCTGAAACCTTTGAAAGGTTTAAGGAATTCAAGCAAGAATTAGAAAATCAATTGGGCAGGAACATTAAGATGCTTCGATCCGATCGAGGTGGTGAGTATCTTATTACCGAGTTCCTTGACTACCTTAAGGAGTGTGGGATTGTCTCACAATTGACTCCTCCCAGGACACCACAGCTGAATGGTGTAGCTGAGAGGCGTAATCGAACCTTGTTGGACATGGTTCGCTCTATGATGAGTCGAGTTTCGTTACCAATATCTTTTTGGGGGTATGCCTTAGAGACTGCCGCCCATATCCTTAATCTAGTCCCTACAAAGAAGGTTACCAAAACACCTCATGAGATGTGGACTGGGAAGGTTCCCAATTTGGACCACATCAAAATTTGGGGTTGCGAAGTCTTCGTGAGGCGCGAAACTCATGATAAGCTTCAACCCCGAAGTGAAAGGTGTATTTTCATCGGCTACCCACAGAAATCCTTCGGTTACCTCTTCTACAGACCCAGTGAGAATGTGGTCTTTGTAGCACGAAGAGGGATCTTTCACGAGAAAGAATTTATAAGCCAAGGAGACAGTGGGAGGCAGATTGATCTTGAAATAATTCAAGAATCAATTGGTGAAGGAACCTCAGACACTAGCAATCAACCTGAGGAGGAAACTCCTGTTGATCCAGCTGACGAGTCTGTACCTCCGAGGCGTTCCACACGGGTTAGGAACACACCTTCGTTTTATTATGGTTTTCATATTACTACGGAAGGTGATACGTTTATTAGTGATAGTACACTAGTAAATTTGGATGAACCTAGCAGTGTTAAGGAAGCCATGGCAAGCCCGGAGTCTGCTAAATGGAAGGAGGCTATGGACAACGAGATACAGTCCATGTATGACAATCAAGTTTGGAACTTGGTTGACAATATACCAGGTCGTAAAACAGTCGGGTGCAAATGGATCTTCAAAAAGAAGACAAACATGGAAGGAAAAGTGCATACTTATAAGGCTCGACTGGTTGCGAAGGGTTTTACTCAAACTCAAGGTGTTGATTATGATGAAACCTTTTCGCCGGTAGCAAAGATTAAGTCTATTAGGGTTATGTTAGCCATTGCAGCATTTCATGATTATGAAATATGGCAAATGGATGTCAAAACCGCTTTCCTTAATGGAAAGTTGGCTGAGGATGTGTACATGAATCAGCCAGAGGGTTTTGTCAATGCAGAGTACCCTAATAGAGTATGCAAGCTTGAGAAATCCATTTATGGATTAAAACAAGCATCTCGTAGCTGGAATCTTTGTTTTGATGAGAAGGTAAAAGATTTTGGCTTCTTGAGAAGCAAAGATGACTCTTGCGTGTATGTCAGAGCTAGTGGGAGTATAGTTAGCTTCTTGGTACTGTATGTGGATGACATACTACTCATAGGAAATGATATCCCAACCTTGCAGGAGGTTAAGTCCTGGCTTGGGAAGTGATTTGCTATGAAGGACCTAGGGGAGGCTACCTATATCCTAGGGATAAGGATATTAAGAGAAAGGAGTAGAAGACTAATTGGACTTAGTCAGAGTATCTACTTGGATAAGGTGTTGAAAAGGTTCAACATGGAGAATTCCAAGAAAGGAGATTTACCGATCCAAAGCAATACCAAACTGAGTAAGACTCAGAGTCCGAGTACAGAGGCAGAGATACCTGAGATGAGCCAATTACCATATGCTTCCGCAGTTGGCTCGATCATGTATGCTATGACTTGTACCCGTCCTGATGTGGCATTTGCTTTGAGCATGGTCAGCAGGTATCAGGGGAACCCTGGCAAGGCTCATTGGACCGCGGTAAAGAACATTCTCAAGTACCTGCGGAGGACTAAGGATTGGATCCTTACCCTTGGTGGCAGTGATGACTTGAGAATATTAGGGTATAGTGATGCTGGTTTTCAGACTGATAGGGATAATTTCCGCTCTCAGTCGGGCTGGATCTTTACCCTAAATGGAGGGGCAATTTCTTGGAAGAGTTCCAAGCAGGAGACGGTGGCTGATTCGACTTGTGAATCAGAGTATATAGCAGCGAGTGAAGCAGCGAAGGAGGCGATATGGCTAAAGAACTTCATCGGAGACCTTGGAGTTGTACCAGCTATTAAGGAACCTATAGAGATTTTCTGTGACAACAATAGTGCGGTTACCTTAGCCAAGGAACCAAGAGATCATGGCAGATCCCGACACATTGACAGAAAATATCACTTCATAAGACACAAGATTGAAGAAGGACTCCTTGTGACAAGGAGGATATCGTCGGATGAGAATCCTGCAGATCCCCTTACGAAGGGACTGACGAGGGTTAAGCATTTTCAGCATGCGAGACGCATCGGGTTGAGGGACGATATTAGTTTTACAGATTAGATAGTTTTCCTGAAACCTGTAAAATGTAATCGACGTTTGATGATGAATAAAATTTGTGATTTATTTATGAGTAAAGTGTTACTATCATTGTCAATTATTTACTATTGTTTCAGTTTTGCATGTTTTGACTTCCAGAATAATTAATTTATTCAAACCTCCACAATCGATCATACGTCGGAAGTAGGTATGAATCAAGATTGTCATGAATTGGGTTTGTAGATGCCTTAAAGGTGTTTAGACATGGCAATGGTTGCTGCAACATTCATGAGTACTCATAAGTTATGAGTATTGGTATAAACCCACGCTCACTTGTATCACTTCATGGAATTTATCTCGAGTGATCGTGAGACGATAACATCATATAAATCTTTAAACCTAGAGATATGAGTTGTTAACTATGAGTTGGTTGTGCATTGATTGCACGTAAACGCATCAGTAACTTGATGTTATAAAACGTGCCTTTGTGTACAATTCAATAAGTAGTAGAACAAGCATATCAGTCGAAGTTTATCTGTTCCTTCTAGAAATAGAAGCGATATCTGGGCCCCTCAATGATTTTGTGTTGACCCATGTACCAGGCCTGGTCAGAACTAAACCGATGTGTTCAGTGAAGTTCTTCGTCAAACAAATCGGAAAATCGAGAAACAACTGCTAGACAATAAGCAAGACATAGTTCCATGTGTTTGTCCGGCTGATATCATGAGAACAGAGGATTATGTGATCACTAATCTAAAATGGCGCTTCATAGTTCGACAGAGTCTTCATTGTTCGAGGGAGTTTTCGAGAGCTACGATTGTTGGTTGGTTCCTGAAGTTATAGGCAAATATAGTTATTAGACTTATCCAAGTGGGAGTCTGTTGGATAAGGTGTCTAAGTCCATAACTTATTTGGTATATACTTGACCCGACCAACATGGTCCATTTGGGTTGCATCTCATCCAAACTATTATGGATAATTTTATGAGAGTTATACACATATGTTTATTAATATATTATGAGTTATAATATATTAATATGAAGTTATGTTATTTAATTAGTTTTAGTCTTAAATTAATTATGAATTAATTTAGAAATTAAAAGGAATACTAATTAAATTATGGGCTATTTGTTTTATATAGTGTGGGCTAATACTCATTTGTTAATGGGCTAGGCTTATGTGGAAGTCCATGGATGATCCATGGAGCTTTTAACCCATGGATCCTTGGAAAAGGAAAAGACATGGGTTATTAGGGTTTCACCCTAACCATGCACACTATATAAGCATGCTTATAGAGCATGAAATGGAGCCTAAGAGAAAACTAGTGAAATGGAGCCTAAGAGAAAACATGGGTTATTAGGGTTTGTGGCCGATTTTATACAAGGTGTATACTTTCTCAAAGTTTTCCAAGAGTTTGTGGTGTTTGTGATTCCATTTGAGGCATTCACACTATTGGTGCTTGGCCCTCAAACTCCTTAGAACCAAACTCACCAAAAGGTATGTAATCTCTTCTAACTCTTTTATGATGAAATGTTCCCCATGCCATGTTAGATAGGTTATAAACCTTGGAAAATTATTATTTTGCATGCATTTAGACAAACATAGATCGAAGGTTTATTAGGGTTGCATGCACACTTAGGAAGTGTTAGATTGCTCAAAACCCAACAAAGTCATGGTTCGAGTACCATGATTGGTGGCAAATTGAGAGGGATATCATGGTTCGAGTACCATGATTGGTAAAAAATTGAGGTGTGATGTCATGGTTCGAGTACCATGCTAAGTAGTAGCTTGATTGGTGAAGCCATGGTTTGAGTACCATGGTTTGTAGCTTATTGAGAAGAGATAACATGGTTCGAGCATCATGGTTTATAGAAGATCGAGAGGTGCCACGTGGTTCGAGTATAATGACCGTGGTGGTTAGTGTTACTGGTGTTGGATTAATGTCTAAGTCCATAACTATATTTGGTATGTACTTGACCCGACCCGGCATGGTCCATTTGGGTTGCACTTCACCGACACAATTTATATGGATAATCTTTTGAGAATAGTATGTTTATGATTAATATTAATATATTATAAGTTCTAATATATTATTATGGAATCATATTATTTAATTAGTATTGATCAAGAATTAATTTATAATTAATTAAGTGATCAAAAGGAACTAATTAAATATGGACTCTTATATATATGGAATGGGCCAAGTTCATTTAGGTTGGGCTAAGCTTTCATTGATAGTCCATGGAGTGTTTAACCCATGGATCCTAGGAAATGAAAGGTCATGGGTATTAGGGTTTAACCCTAATCCTCCACAATATATAAAGATGTCCTTGGTTGGTGAAATTGGCACTAGTGTGGTACACCAAGAAGGGCTAGCCAATTTCACTAGAGAGAACCAAGTATCCATATTCTCTAAAGTCTTCCAAGGTGTTTTGGTGATTTGTGATTCCACTTAAGGCTTCCACACTATTGGGGCTAAGCTCTTAAAGCTTGAAGACATCAAGCTACATCAAAAGGTATGTATTCTCTCTTGTTACATTCATTGATTTGTATGCTAGATTAGGATAATACCTTGGAAGTTCTTATTTGCATGTATAATAGAGAAAACATAGATCCAAGGTATTTAGGGTTGCATGTACACTTAGGAGTGTTAGAATGCTCATAACCCAACAGTGGTATCAGAGCCTAGGCTTGTTTTCTTGTTATACTTCCAAATGGAGCTGAAAAATCGAGTTTTGATGCTGTCTGCCAAGCAGACTCGCCGAGTCCATGAAGGGACTCGAAGAGTCCAAGGCAAAAAGCATCCAACTCGCCGAGTTGGTTAGTGCACTCGACGAGCTGGACCCCCAGACAACATAAATTCGACTTTTTTGGCTGGAATTGGACTAGGAACATTAGCCTAAGTTGTTTTGAACTTATAAACTTGTTTTTGAAGTGGTAATGTTCATGCTAATCCAATTTGAAAGATAATTGTCAATAGATTCATGTTTTGTATTAGTTTAAGGTTTAGACTAATTACATGAAAAAGTTTGATTTGAAAATTATCTTGTTCTTATGAGTTGCTTAGATTAATAGAAAAGTTGAGTGAAATAGTTGTTTTCAATCCAAATTAATCTAAGATTTGATTCTAAAATGTGTTTTTGTAACATGTCCTCAAGTTATATGAAAAGTCACATTTAAGTTTCATAAAACTCATAAAAGTTGGCAAAGGTTATGACTTCATAATTTGTCCTCAAGTTATGGAGGACCAAGAGTCTCTTCATTAAATAATAAATAAAAAAAAGTGTAACCTTAATTAATTCCATAAGTTATACAATAAAGAAAAGTTAATTCTTTTATTAGTTTAAAGTCTTCCATAACTTGTCCTCAAGTTATGGAACTTGAAGAGTTTTTGGATTAAACTACTTTAAACACATAAGTTATGGAATTAATTAGTTTTGAATAGTTTCAAAACTTGCCCTCAAGTTTTGGAATTTGTAAAGTTTTCTCTTATGAATACTTTAATTCCAAGTTAGCCCTTAGAATTTTAAGAGTTAAAATTCAACCCTTATACTTTATAATACTATAAGTTAATAATATATATGTATAAGAGTAAAGTCATTCTTACCGCTAGTACTCCTCATTCACGAAGCCGGTCTATAAGGTGGGTATAAGGTTGTTGCCTATAAAATAGCAACTTAATGGGTGTCCACTCTCACCCACCGCTTGCTTGACTGGTGGAGGGTCGTTAGCCGAATGGGTTTGACAGGACTATAATTCTCCCTTCATTAAAAGTATTAATGATAAATACTAAGTAACTAAACTCTTAATAATACCCAATCTTAGTTACTTAGGAAAATGTGAATAAGGTGCTAATCCATGAAATTACATTTTGCGCTTTGTTTAAGTCGGTTAGTGGAGCGTGTGTGGTTAACCGGCACACTAACTCGTATTTAACAAGGTAGGCAAAGCGTAACTTAATGTTTATCATAGTATCGATGGAGCGTGTGTGGTTTACCGGCACATCGATTTAGGGGTAAACACTTAAGGGTACCAAGTAATTTCCATGGTTACTTCACACCGTGTTTTGTGATCCTCGGCATCCCAGTCACAAAACCTGAAGGGCACACTTGAGACTGAAACATGCCATTGAACAGTTCAATGAATCTCAAAGATCTAGGAGTTTCAAATCCAATTAAAACCTAATAATACATTTCGTTTATCTTGGTGGAAATTGGTGAATCATCATTCACCTACCTTCAAATATTTTATAGCTTGGATTACGGCATACCTCTTCTAAGTTATAAAATAGTTTGTTGAGTCCTAGCCTTAATATTTCATATTGGGTTTCATATTAAGGACTATAAATCAACTATCTTGAATATCTCCCATAACATGTCTGGTTTAGACATTTATGATCTTCCCAAATCTCTTGAAACAAGCTTTCCTAAATGAAGATGATGTCCCTTGGAAATCATACTTCTTTCACCTCCTCCGATTATTCTCACTAACCCACAAGTTCTTGAAAAGTTTAAGGTCACTCAAGCCGTATTGGCAAGGCAAGGATCACATCTTGGAGATGTAGTCACATATTGACAAGTCGGGAGAGTTGGGTGTCAAAGTCTTGAGAAAGTTGTAGGTTTAACTACTTTCTAAGTCACATAGTGAGTTCTTTTGGAACACCTATGAAACAAACTATGACAAGACCCTTAATGATCTTATCTATTTGATAAGATCAAATTCCTAAAACTTTATGGATATTGACAATGATGACATTGGATATCTAGTAAAGCTCTCTCTTCCCAGTGGAAAGGGATCAGCCATAGTCAACTCGGTTGACCAAATGGTAAAGAGAAAAGCTAAGTCTGTGATAATCTCGTGTACCATTATCAAAAGGGTCCATATGTTTATATTGCCAAAGGAAGGGGCATTGGTTGCGAAGTTGCCAAATTTACCTAAGGATGTTAAAGTCAATAAGTTTGACTCTACTTCAGGTAAAGTCCACTATCTAACTCTGTTAAGTTTCTATTCTGAGATTCTTGATACATGATGTGACTGGGTCACATGGTGATGTTTTAAGAATTAAAGAAAAGTGAAGAAACCTAAAGAAAGAATATGTTGAATCGGATCGAGTAGATGGATTTCTATCGCGTAGTTTGAAGATCGGATTCTTGAGCTACTTCTTAGGAGTTATGAGATATTGCTTAGGAATAGATAACAACAAGATTTCATATGGATTGTAAGGATAAGTTTTTCCGCAAAGATAAGATTTCATATGTTTATATTGCCAAAGGAATGGGCATTGGTTGCGAAGTTGCCAAATTTACCTAAGGATGTTAAAGTCAATAAGTTTGACTCTACTTCAGGTAAAGTCCACTATCTAACTCTGTTAAGTTTCTATTCTGAGATTCTTGATACATGATGTGACTGGGTCACATGGTGATGTTTTAAGAATTAAAGAAAAGTGAAGAAACGTAAAGAAAGAACATGTTGAATCTGATCGAGTAGATGGATTTCTATCGCGTAGTTTGAAGATTGGATTCTTGAGCTACTTCTTAGGAGTTATGAGATATTGCTTAGGAATAGATAACAACAAGATTTCATATGGATTGTAAGGATAAGTTTTTCCGCAAAGTTTTAAAATAAAAGGAAATTTTTTATTTTATTTATTTTAAAATATCCTTACAATGGCATTCGAGGAAAAATTGTTGCTCATATGATTCCATTGAGAACAAGAGTGGAAATATGAAATTGATTCTTTCATTTGTGGTAATGTCTAGATTTACCAAATATGGAAAGATTGTCATCACCCAAGTTTCAATTGGACCAGAACTTGGAATCATGCAAGTTGTATAGTATGATGAACGAGAACCTTCAAGTATTGGAAAATTAAGACTAATTACTTGCTCACATGGATGTGTGAGTCAAGTAAAGGACTAAGGGATCGAGTGCACATCATTGTGCACTGATTAAGTCCACCACAAAAGATTGATAAAACTATTCGTCATAGTTTACTAAAGCTCAGTAAATATGATTATACTTACAAGCTTAAGTGTAATTCTGAGACATTGGAAAAAGGTTCCAATGTATGACAGAGCGAATAAGAAGAATCAAATTAGGCAGAAGGATAGAAGTTTCTCAAATCTGAAATGATGGTAGAGTACTTTAGTATCAGTTTTGTTATCATCTTAATGATTAAGAAACCATAGCACAATTAGTTCTCTAAGGCAAATCTTAGTGCATTCTTATGACTAAGAAGAGAAACTTGAATTGTTGAAGTGGTTAAATCAAGAAGATGAGTCATACTTCGTTCCAAAACAATTGTTAGAGTTATACTCTAAGATTGTAACTTGAGTGACATGTCTCAAAGAAGGTTTAAAAGACTTGTCAAATGTAAGAGTAAAATTTTTCTACTCTTGTACATATGAAATTGGTAAGTTGTGATGTTTTGGATAAAACAAAGACCAACTAAGGCCAATTATGTGAAGTGTTTGTCTTGATTAGAATCCACACTATCTCTTAGATGTTTGACAAGGGAGTCTTATATGTCAAGAGGACAGTGGGAGTCTTAAAGGTCTTGGAAGTCTCAAGAACTAATCAAGAATAAAACCTGAAGTTCTTCACTAGGACACGACTTGAGGTTTATAACCTATCGTGTTGACATATTCTGTGCCCATTCCAGTTAAAGTTGGATTTGCATATGAGTTCTTAGAAATCTCAATTTGTTGCACAACAACTTGGAAGCAATGGCAGGCCCTTGAGCTGTCAGGTGGCAAGAAATTAAGATTGAGTTCAGTCCATATGAGTTTGGATTTGTCATTATCCTTGTCTTGTGACTATGGTTTTGACAATTCACATGGATAAGAACACATACACCATTAAATCTAAGTGTCATAAGGTTTCTCTCCGATTCATGAAAATGATGGTGAGGAAACACTTTCACTGAGTAGATTTTAGCTAGATAGCAATTGTGATATTTGCATTCTCAAAGTCGTTAGTGGAGCATGTGTGGTTAACCGGCACACTAACCTGGACTTGTGAGAAGAGGCAAAAAGGTCTAACCATTATGATTACGGCATCCCTCTTCATAATTGTTTAGATACGCAAGTGTGCTATCCAAGGGAATGTGTATGATTTTGATAAAGTTTTATCAAAACAATCTAGTATCAGAAATTTGAACTTTGGTAAGAAAGTCAGCTGATTTCTGAGTACATGTCAAAGCTAGTGGGAGCATAAGTGTTATGCTAATAATCATCATGTTAGTGAGAGCATGATAATTATGATAAGTATTGCAAGCTAGCAATGTTAATTATAAAAAACAAAAGGTTTTAATTGGGAAAGTTGTTTTGCTATAATTAAGGGAGAGGAAACTATACTTCATCTCAAATCTATAAGCTTAGATCATGATGCTTTAATCATTTAGTCATGGATATATATATATATATATATATATATATATATATATATATATATATATATATATATATATATATATGAATTTCATGTTGGAATGGCTCAAAACCCAAGGAAATTCTGTATGTGGGTCCATTATTTGCGTTCTAAAATTCGATTATGATTACGACATCCCTTTTCATAATCTGAATTATGAGAACTTGGCAAATTGAAATGGAAATGTTATAGCAAAAGACTGGTTTAGTCTTTATGTGAGACATCATGAATCGTGTCCCATATGCTTCGGATATAGGATCGATTACATGTGCTATATTCATCCTTTCTAAAATTTTCGAAATGCCTAGGGCATTAAGAAGGGAAAAGGTTTTGAACTGGATATGACTAAAAGGATTAAACAATTGTCGAGGACAATCTAAGGTTTACCAAAGATTGGTTGCTCAAGGATAGTTGGAAGTATAGTGATAATTCTGGAAGGATCATATTGACATAATCTGGAAGGAGGCAACTCTAGTTCAGAAGTGATAGTCAAAATGGAATCTGGAAATGTTTCAAAGTTAGAATTTACAATCTGTTTAAGATTAGGAAACTTAATGCAAGAAGGTTGTTTCCAAGGAGCTGATCTCCTTTGGAATACTCTATAATGATTGTTGTCAAGTCTTTATGACTTTGTGCATAATCATTACTAGAGGAACAATGCATATAAGTTTAGAATCTAACAGATTTCAGTAAATGGCATGAATTTTGAATTCTTGCATTTGCAGTAAGGATTTGGGAGTGTGAAAAGAGAATCATTGAAGTTATGTTCAATTGATCTAGTTCACAAAGTAAAGATCATAGACAAACATAGTATGCATAATAGGTGTATGGCATGACTAGTGTTTAGAAAACATAGTGTACATGCTTGGAGCATGGGATAACTATTGTTTTAAATTCAAGAATAAAGTTGATAGATGAAACAGTATACAATGAATAATGTGTAATCATATGGTGATAAATAAAAGGTGTTTTATTTATGGTCATAGGTTTTGATACCATATTGGATTTAATTATTATTGTGTTTCACTTTGCATGTTTTGACTTCCTGAATAAACTAGGTTATTCTTCCGGAATGACTAAGTTATTCAAACCATCCAGAGTCAGTCATATGTTGGAAGTAGATATGAATTAAGATTGTCATGGGTTGGCTTGTAGAGGTCTAAGGTGTTGGACAAAGGGCTACAACACTCATGGGTGCTCATAAGTTTTGAGTATTGGATTCAACCCGCGCTCATTGGAATCACTTCATGGATTTTATCACGAGTGATCATGAGATGATAATATATTATATTCTTCAAACCTAGAGATATGAGTTGTTACTATGAGTTGCTTGTACATTGATTGCACGAAAACGCATTTGGTAACTCGGTGCTATAAAATGTGCCTTTGTGTATGATTCAACAAGTAGTAGAACAAGCCATATGAGTTGAAGTTTATCCATTCCTTTTACCTTCGGGATAAAAGCGATATCTGTGGGCCCCTCGATGATTTTATGATGACAAATGGAAGTGCTCGGCCGGGCCAGGACTAATTTGATTTGTTCAATTAGTCAGTCATCATAAATCGGAAATCGGAAAACAACAAATGGACAGAGAGAATGATTATAATCCATATCTCAGTCCATATGATATCTAGAATGGAGGAATATATGATCCCTTATCTAATGGACAAGTTTGTTGACAAGATCAGAGTTCGACAGCGGCTTTAAGAGCTACGATTGCCAGTTAGGTTTGAAGTCATACGCAATAATATTTTTAGACTTATCCAAGTGGGAGACTGTTGGATTAATGTCTAAGTCCATAACTATATTTGGTATGTACTTTACCCTACCCGGCATGGTCCATTTGGGTTGCACTTCACCGATACAATTTATCTGGATAATCTTTTGAGAATAGTATGTTTATGATTAATATTAATATATTATAAGTTCTAATATATTATTATGGAATCATATTATTTAATTAGTATTGATCAAGAATTAATTTATAATTAATTAAGTGATCAAAAGGAACTAATTAAATATGGACTCTTACATATATGGAATGGGACAAGTTCATTTAGGTTGGGCTAAGCTTTCATGGATAGTCCATGGAGTGTTTAACCCATGGATCCTATGAAATGAAAGGTCATGGGTATTAGGGTTTAACCCTAATCCTCCACACTATATAAAGATGTCCTTGGTTGGTGAAATTGGCACTAGTGTGGTACACCAAGAAGGGCTAGCCAATTTCACTAGAGAGAACCAAGTATCCATATTCTCTAAAGTCTTCCAAGGTGTTTTGGTGATTTGTGATTCCACTTGAGGCTTCTACACTATTGGGGCTAAGCTCTTAAAGCTTAAAGACATCAAGCTACATCAAAAGGCATGTATTCTCTCTTGTTACATTCATTGATTTGTATGCTAGATTAGGATAATACCTTTGAAGTTCTTATTTGCATGTATAATAGAGAAAACATAGATCCAAGGTATTTAGGATTGCATGTACACTTAGGAGTGTTAGAATGCTCATAACCCAACAACTGGTTCTACCAGTTATTCCATTGTGTTTGGTTATACCGAGATCGGGTGTCATATAGTATGAGGGCAGAGGGGTTATGTGGAATGAGTTCCAACGAAGCATCCCTTGTGAGGGAAGTTGAGATAATTTCAAGGTATGTCAGATGAGTTGCAAGACTCAAGGATGGGTAGAGATGGCATTCATGAAGGGTTGTGACCTGAGTTGGGAAATCCACCGATAAGGGAGATGTCACTTTTGGTGACCTGAGTGGTGCTACTTCTATTTCTTGTGGGAAACATAAGAGGTGTTGAGATTTCAGTTTTGAGCTTGGGGGTAAACCTTGCGGGTTAGCATTGATGGCGATCTTCCCCCAGAGTTTTTGGGTAGTATGTCTGCCGCAAGGCAATGATATAGCATGAGCAGGTTGTCAGTGGGGACTGAGATAGTCAAGGGCTAGGGTGCACTCTATTTAAGTATAGTAGGGCATGTGCCATCTACAACGTCAAGCCATCAAGAGGACTATATCGGGGCGATGGCTCTTATTGTCTATGATAGGTATCGAGTGTGGTAATGAGGACTCATCTCTTATGATAACTCGTATGATTGAACGTCTGTTGAGGAGTCAAGGATGAGCGGTATGATAGCTCATCATTGTTAGATTATTAGTCACCGTTGCTACTAGACAATTGAGATGTCCGATAATAGGATGGAGTGAGATTTTATATGATTAGAGGCAGTCATAATGAGGAGTTTATGTGGATGCCATCTGAAATTCGAGGTGCATAAAGTTGTGGGGTCTCTATCAGGGAGACCATCGAGAATTGAGTAGTACCTTCCAAGTGTAAGCGTGATGTTTTTGGTGGAAACAATCTATGGAATAGATTATTGATGCACCAACTGGTGACGGTTCAAACCCTAAGTGGGGGAGAACCAGGTATTTTATTTGAGAGGATCAGAGACTTGCTCAAAAACGGTTAGGCAGATGGATATAAAAGATATGCACTACGAATTCATGAGACCAGGGTTATTGGTGGTCGAGGTGAGTTGCAGAATGAGTTAATGCATGTTGTACGTGTTCAAGAAAGGATGAGTGTCTGCATGGCAGGTGGCCGTTGGTGAGATTCCTTGTGGTAGGTAATAATTTTTTTGGCTGTAATGGTGAATTTGGAGGGGTTGGCTCGTGAGAATACTTCGGCAGTTTAGAAATTTTGGTTCAATGAGAGGATTATTATATGCTCTTTGGAAAGGGTCAAATTCGTATTCTAAGTAGTTGGCGATTTTTGTGTGTTTCAAATTGGAAATGGAGTATTACGGGTTGCAAGTAGCATGAAAAGAGGATCGGTTGCGAGAGTCCGAGGAACCAATACGGTCCCTGAGTATGATGCCATGAGTATGAGATCAGTGGTAGAGTCAAGACATTGCAAGGTGCGGTGATGGTGTACCGGGGTATCCAAGTATAATGTCCTAAATCTTGGATTAATTTGAGTTTTCAGTTTGAAATGGCAAGTCGGGTATCAAGTATTTACGGTTTCAGTGGGAGCCCTTTGGCCAATAGAATGTGGACTGCATCAGGAAAGTTGTTTTATTAAGACAGATGTCGTCAGAAATAGTGATGCATAAATTGGGTAAGTGTGTACACCTATATTTGGTTGGTCTGTAGGGTATAAGTTATTGATCGCAGTGTAGCGTTAACCTGAGGATGATATCGTGAATTGATAAGAGTAAGTGCAATAAGACTATGGAGTGTTGCAGTTTCAGTGAGTTAGTGAAAAGGTTGTTGTGATGTTGTGTGGAGTCGTAGTACTCACTAGTCGGTGAGAGGTTGTTGTGATGTTTCGGGGGGCCATAGTACTCACTAGTCAGTGAAAGGTTGTTGTGATGCTGCGGGGAGCCGTAGTACTCACTAGTCAGTGAGAGGTTGTTGTGATGTTGCAGGGAGCCGTAGTACTCACTAATCAGTGAGAGGTAGTTGTGATGTTGCGGGGAGCCGTAGTACAAACAAATCAGTGAGAGGTTTTTATGATGCTGCAGAGAGTCGTGGTACTCACTAGTCAGCGAGAGAGTGTTGTGATGGAGTACTCTCTGTTCAGAGCAGGACGAGGAAGAGTTTTGGGCTTGGGTAGCCCTAATATTTGAGTTTTTGAGAGCCTGGTTGTCGAACCAGGGGCGAGACTGGGGTCTCCATTTTTTCGGGAATTGTTATATTCTAAGTGAGTTATGGTTGTCGCAATCAAAGGGAATTGAAGAAGTAATGTACGCACAAGTTACGAGTCATGAGTGATGAGTTGAGTGGTTCATCGGGACGAGTGGTTCCAATTCTATGTTGTACCAAACTCCCAAGTTTGAATTGGTTCCAGTGGCGGGTTGGGTAGGCAAAATGAGATTCCAGATTCAGAGATGGGATCCATGTAGAAGGGTGTTCATCTTCATCTGATATCTTAGACCGGAGTGGATCGATTTCTTATGGGTTGTAGTCTCCGACTTGGGGTAAAGTAAACTATATGACTTGTGTGTCGCAATGAGCCGAGATAGTTAATGTGAGAAGGACGGTTGTAAAGTCATTTTATTGGGTGTGCAAGGGGTAGCCCTTGGAGATTCAACCGTTTGGTTAGGAGTTGACCTGGTACTTCGAGTTAGGAGTGTTTTATCCGAGTCTATTGTTCGATGAGCGATTATCAGGGTGATATTCGGAATGGGCGGTCTGTCGGGGAGACAGACCACTATAGTTTCCAGTTTTGGAGAGTCAGAGCAGGTATCTTCATGGAAAAAGGCATCCGTCCTTGTTCGACTTCGGAAATTTTTATTTGGTTTTGGATGTCTTGGGAGACGAATCGCTGAATGTTAAGAGATTTTTTGGTTGTGCTTCTCAGGTTATTTTTTTCGATCTATGGGAAGAAAAGGAGCGATTTCGAGGCGAAATCTAATTTAAGTATGGGAGAATTGTAACATCTTGTTCCATATGTTTTGTGATTTAAGGCTCGTAGGCCATAACCTGAATATGAGAAGGTTTTGAGATTTTGAAGGAGAAATGTTTAGGCCTTCTTGTATATGGATAGGATGTATTTGTTGGATAAGGTGTCTAAGTCCATAACTATTTATGGTATGTACTCGACCCGACCTGGCATGGTCCATTTGGGTTGCATGGCACCATGCATTTGGATAAACTAAATGAGAGAAATAACACTTGTGGTTTGTTAATATATTATAAGCTCTAATATATTAATAGTATTACTTAGTTAGTATTGATAAAGAATTAATTTGGAATTAATTAAGTGATCAAAAGATAACTAATTAAATATATGGGTTGATTATGTAAATCATCCATAACTTTGTATAGTTGGCTAAAAGGCTCCATGGATTATCAAGTTGGGTTAAGCCCATTGGATGCTTCATGGATGCTCCATGGGAGTTACAAACCCATGGGTCATGGAAATGAAGTGTCATGACACATTAGGGTTTACATGGTGTAACCCTAGATGTGTCAGCACTATATAAGTAACACTTTCTCCACCAAAATTGGCTACAATATTGGGCTAGACCGATTTTTAGAGTGTTTGTATTCTCTCAAAAACTCATTCCAAAAGCATTTGGTGTTGTGTGAAGCATTTGAGGCATCACACTTGGGGTGCTAGGCTCTCAAGGTTTCATGGAATCAAAATAAACTACAAGGTATGTATTTTTAGCTATCCTTTTAGGATTAAAGTTCCCCATGTATGCTAGATAGGATTATGAACCTTGGAAACCAAATTTTGCATGTATTTAGACAAACATGGATCCAAGGTTATTAGGGTTGCATGTACACTTAGGAAGTGTTAGAGTGCTGAAAACCCATCAGTGGTATCAGAGCCTAGGCTTGTTTGTGAATACTTGACACAAAATAGTGTTGAAAAAACGATTTTTTGTTGTCTGCACAGGGGACTCGATGAGTCCAAGTGAAAATGCAACCAACTCGCGTGAGTATGTTTGTGTACTCGACAAGTTGGCCATGCAGAATGTAGAAATTTGATTTGTGATGCTCGAAATGGACTAGAAGCATTACCCTAAACTGTGTTGGTGTTATAAAACTTGTTTTAGATGGTGTAATGGTTGTTCTAATCCATTTACAAGGGCTAATATCATTTTTTTCATAATTATATGTGTTGATATGTTCTTCAAATTTTGATATGAATGTTAATGTTCTTATGAGTTCTTGATAGATCATAGGAGTTACTTGTTTATATGATTAACTCATCATCTTTATGTGTTTTAATGGAGTCCATAACTTGTCCTCAACTTATGGATAACCAAAAGTATTTTTGTCTTAAAAAACCATAAAAAGAACACATAAGTTATAAAATGAAGAGTCTTCATTTTAATGACTCATAAGTTATGAATGTGAAAAGTTTTGTAAAGTTACAAAACTTTCCCTCAAGTTTTGGAACAAGTAAAGTCACTTAATAAACATTAGTTCCAACCCTTAGATTTTTAAAAGTTAAAAATCAACACTTATACTTTATAATATTATAAGTTAATAATATATATATATATATATATATATATATATATATGTATGTATAAGATCAAGTCGTCTTACCGCTAGTACACCTCATTCACGAAGTCGGTCTATAAGGGGGGGTATAAGGTTGTTGCCTATGAAATGACAACTTAATGCGTGTCCACTCTTACCCACCGCTTCCTTGATCGGTGGAGGGTCGTTAGAAGAACGGGTAGGAAAAGGACTAGTAACTAAATGCTTTTATTAAATTCCCAATCTTAGTTACTTTAGGAAGAATGTGAATAAGGTGCTAATCCATCCAATTACACATTACACTTTGTTTACGTCGTTGGTGGAGCGTGTGTGGTTAACCGGCACACTAACTTGCATTTAACAAGGTAGGTAAAGGGTGACTTAAGGTTTGTCATAGTATCGGTGGAGCGTGTGTGGTTTACCGGCACATCGATTGAGTGATAACTTCAAGGGTACCAAGTGATTTGCATTGTTACTTTACACCTCGTTCTGGGATCCTCGGTATCCCAATCACAAAACTTGGAGGGCACACTTGAGATTGAAACATGCCTTTGAAAACTTCATTGAATCTCAAAAGAGTCTAGGAATTTCTAAGAATCGATTAAAAAAAACCTAATATTTGTATTTCATTTTTCTTGGTGGAAATTGGTGAATCGTCATTCATCTACCTTTCAAATATGTTATCACTTGAATTATGATATACCCCTTCTAAGTTATAATATATTGTGATTGGTTCCTAGCCTTAATATTACATTTCGGTGTTTTATTAAGGACTCTCTTAATATCTAAACTAATCTTGTTGTCTTCTTTCAGATGTCTTCAAACAACGCTGCTTCTGGCTCTAACCTAATGGTTCCTTTACCCTTATGAACTTGTGTGGGAAAGTCACTTTTGATGGATCCAACTTCAATGAATGGATCAGAAACATCTGGATGATTACCCGCTACGAGGACGAGGAATATGTCCTCGATAAGGAGCTTAAGGAGATTGACATAAATGGTTCCTTAAGGAGAAAAGTTGGTATGAAAGGTTGTGCATGTGAAATGGAAGCGTGTTAGTACACCCATCGTAAGATTTGGGTTACGCCCAAAGTATAAGAGAAATGGTTGCGGGTGCTCCTTGGCGTACGCCCAGCGTACAGGAGGTACGCCCAACATACGTCCAGAGTCCAGAAACCCTAAATGTAGGGTGTGCCACTATATATAGAACATTATGGTTTAAAACCTAGCCTCCATGTTTGTTCCCCAACCTCCGAGAAGCCCTTGAATGCCTCATATCTTCTTCCTTTGGGAGATTTGGTCTTCAAGAGGTTCATTTGGTGGTGTAAGCTTGGGATTTGCAAAAGAGGAAGTTGGCCAGGAAGAACTTGGAGTTTGGAGCTCATGGATCTGGAATAAAATCATCATTTGGAGCTCTTTTGAGGTATAAAGTTCATAACTTTATTTAAGAATGCATAGATCTTGTGTAGTGAAGTTTTGGACTTGTTTTGGTCCCAAGTTTGGACATTTATGTTGGAATCTCGCATTTGAGCATAGGGTTGCCACCCTCAGAGCTAAAAGGGTCCCTTAAGTAGTTTAGTTTCAATATTGATTGTCCTAATGAGTTCATGCATGATATCTAGCTCTTCTTTTGGAAGTATGTTGTTGTCTTTTTAGATTGAGCTTATTTGGTGGATTGCAAGTCACCATGATTATGACTTTAATGATTAAGTGGATGATAAGGACCTGGATTTGAGTTTGTAGCCTCTAGAATTAAGTAATAAGCACTTAATGGGAAAAGAGATTATTAGGAAGGTTATATTGAGCATACATGTAGGTACGCCCAACGTGCTTCCCAGCAATTCGGTACACTTGGTGTTCACAAGTGTACGCCCCGCGTAACTTGTCAGTGTTGGACTTTGTATTTTGGGAAATGCTATGGGCCATGCCTTGGGCTATTGGGCTATCAATAGACTGAAGTTATGGGCCAAGGATATATTTGGGCTTCGGGTGAGGCCCATTGGAGAGAGTGGGCCCAGTTTAGCAAAGTGGGCCTTTATTTGGCTTGGGGAGTTTATCTAATGTTGGGCCTGCCATTTAGTTTGAGAATTAGGACTTAAGAGTGCCCATTTAGTATTGGGCCTTAGTCGGCCCAATGGGTTTAGGGTAGTGATGAGTTGGGTATTGATCAACCTCTAGACCCAATGAGTGAGAGTTTGGCCTTAGTTCTAATTGAGATAATTGTGGGTTTAGCACAGAGTTAGCGGCCGGTGCGTAGCAGCACTATTATAGGGCTTTGTGACAATCGTCAATCTTGAGTAAAGTCAAATCATCAAGTCAAGACCGATCAACTCGATTAAACCTTGTGTATTAGGGTTTGTGTTATGTTCATACTGTATAACTTGCTATATTAATGGGAAAACTTCACTTGAGAAAAGTCTTGTGTTAAAAATTTTCTAAACCCTAGTGCTAATCAATGAACTAAACAGATAAAAAAATGTTGCATACTCATCGGGAGTGTGTAAGATCCTTAAACAAGGCTTAATAGGGTTTACAAACCTTGCATTGCGAAGCCGGACACTCACACATGCCACACTCGAAACCTCTCTCAATCGTTTTCACTCTACCTCTCTCTATTTGAAATCTCTCTAAGTAGGTGAAACTTCTCCCAAAACTCTCTTTGTATGAGAAATCTCTATAAGTATGTTAAATCTCTCCAAATCTCTCTAAGAATGTGAAATCTCTCCCAAATCTCTCTAAGAATGTGAAATCTCTCCCAAATCTCTCTAAATATGTGAAATCTCTCCCAAATCTCTCCAAGTATGTGAAATCTCTCTCAAATATCTCTCTGTATGACAAATCTCTCCAAGAATGTCAAATCTCTCCCAAATCTCTCCAAGTATGTGAAATCTCTCCCAAATCTCTCTCAAAAGCTTCCCGTAACTTTTTAGAATCATTCGGGTCATTCCGACCCTTAACCGGGTCAAAAACGGCTTAAAACGGGATAAAAACGAGAAAAATGGACCTTAGGAACCAAAACCCTCTTATGAGAGGCGAAGGTCCTTAGGAACCGAAGGTACTGTTCACCCGACCGAAAGTGAGAGGATCGAACCCGAGCCAGAAGGAACCGAACCCAAGAAAAGGAGGAACCGAAGGTACTGTTCACCCGACCGAAGGTACTGTTCACCACTAACCGAAACCGAACCCTGCTCAAGAGGAACCGAACCGAAACTACTGTTCACTAAGCGAACCGAAGGTACTGTTCACTACAGTCCGTTCGGTTCGCACGTTCTCGCCTCTTATTCCCGAACCGAACCCCCGCCTTCTCTCGCTTCTCGCTCTGTCTCTTCGCGCCTTCTGTTCTCTCCTCCCTCTCTCGGTTCCTTCCCTTTTCCCTTCTTCGTCTCTCGGTTGCTGCCTCCCTCTCTCTCGGTTTAGCATAAGAAGGCCGAGCCTCGGCCAGATTTCGCATATTTGTCACTTTTAGCCCATTTTTGATATTTTTAACATTTTAAGCCCGTTTTTCGTGATTTTAAAGCGGAATTTTCTCTAGAAATTATATTTTAACATAATAAACCCTAAATATTCATAATTTAAACATATTTTGATGAAAATCATTATTTAAACAATAAAAATCAAATGGGTGAATTATTAGAGGTGGAGTGTTGACTTTGCCTTATCCAAAGTCACAAGCAACCACCCCACACGCACTCTATGACCAGCCATACCTCCCCACCTTACCTAGGTCACATCAATGTCCCTCACACTCAATTTACCCTCATTCCCACGTTTTTAGAGCTGGAACAAACATCCTCTCTCCTCATTTCTCTCAATTGCCCTCATTTCACAAAGTATCAAACACCACTTTTCTCTCAAACTTTTCCCACTCAAATTTCGAGATTCAAGGCTGGTTTTCAAGTGTTCTTCCACTCTTAGTAAGTATAATTCATCCTCCTTATGATTATTTCACTTCATTCTACTCAAATCATGAATATCTTACACAAACTCCATCATATTAACGATAGAGCTTCGAATCTTCAAGGGATTCTTCAAGTGTTCTTGGGTTGAACACTTCTCTTCTTCAACACTCATCTACTGAAATCACTCAAGGTGAGTTCATACCCCTACATTTTCATGTTTTCTCAAGTTTTTATGGGGGGAATACAAGTTAAAACACTAAGAACATAACTAAATTTCTCTAACAGCCTTCATCGGAAAGGTTCAACTCCATTCACGGACTGTTTTGGGTATCTTAAACATTTTTGTTTTCAAAACTGTACAAGGTGCAATTAGTTCAAGTTCTTAGCTTTAAAATGGCTACTTGCACATCTCCATACGATGTTTCTACAATTTATGGTGATTTTTACAAAACTGCCTATCATTTCAAACAACAATCCGGACCAGTCTGTGATTTTGGACTTATTCACTCAAGTTGGAGGTCATTAAAAATCTTGATAAAAATTATGAGTAAACTAGACACATTTTGCGAACTCTCAGAATTTACGGATCTAGTTTTCGACCTCGTATGAGTTTTCTATGATTTTTCCAAAAACAGGGCAGAATGGCTAAATTTAGCCAACAGCATGTAAATATCATAACACTTTGTATTATGTTGAGCAAAGTGTATGATCATAAGTTCTAATATTTGAATGTGTTTCCTTGTTAGTTTATCATTATGAACTGAAACTAAGTCATTCATATTAAATATTATTCATTCATTTTAGAACATGTATATTAAACTATAAGAAGTATAGTTGATAAATTCACATCACTAATACATTTCCATAAAAGAATTCATACACATTACATACATTTTAGATAAACTATAATAGGTATAGTTTATGATACATCACTCAACACACTCGTACAAAAAGGGTACATTCATACAAGAAAGATTTATATTCACACACATTTCACGTAAACTTGTTAACCTATATTGTGAGACTCTATCTCTCCCCGTACGTCCGAGTGCGGGTTATAATTCCTCGTAGTTATAATCAGAATCTCCTTGAGGGAGAACGTGATACTTGTATATAGATCTATATTGGGTTTGACACCCCACACCTTGCTGCTAGCTACAGTGGGACCTGCAGGTCTACGGGTGACAAATGTCATTTCATTTTCGCGACGCCTGAGAAACGTCGTGGCAGGTTCACATAGTCACAGTATGATTATAGCGACTCACCTAGGGAGATAACAATTCATAAAGTTTACGGGGTTTCATAAAACCAAAGTAGGTTTTAGGTTGATTAAGAAATTTACCTTCCATATCATTTTAAACTCACGACATTTCTACTAAGAAATGAGGATTTCTTATACATTTTAGTCTTTGGTTATAAGGCTACATTTTTCTTCGGATTTCAAGGAAAATATCGGGTTTTTCTGACACAAACGCGACATTTACATGTGATAGACTTCTACTAAGTTTTATTAATAAAAGCTTATGAACTCACCAACCTTTGTGTTGACACTTTTCAAACAACTCGTATTCTCAGGAAAACACTAAACAGGTAATCAAGTGCTTTTGAGGATGGGACGTTAAGACGTCAAACTTTTTATATTTTGACAACATATTGTAATTGATTTTGAAACATGTAATTCATACAAGTGATGTAACTTTTTCAATTATATATATGTTGGTTGTGTTTGCTTAAATTACTATTGAAATTGTGGTTATGATACTATACATGAAGTCCTCCACCCCCGGACGTTTCCGCCATCCTTGGTTTGGGGGTGTGACAGATTGGTATCAGAGCACGGTTTATAGTGAATTAAGTATGTCAAACCACAAAAGGTATACAAACTATAAACACATTTGGGACTAAAAGTTTCTGATTCTTAAAGTGATTTAATGAGTTGTACTTTTAGAAAACAAATAATTTCTTGTTTTAAAGTATACTTGCATGCATTCTATACTAGCATGGTGTCATAACTTAGCAGAACATAAATTGAAAGAGGAGGAGTCGAACATTATTAATACGCCTTAGCATGTGTAATCAGTTCTGGGAAGGATATAGCCTGATCAACTATATCCGTCCAAGAAGTAACTTACGCACACTAAGGAATAGTCGTAATGAGCGACAAATCTGAAAACCTAATTACACTCCATAAAGAACACACTAAGAACCAAATATAAACATTTAAAAATACTATAGGAGTATTTGTACGTTTCTATAGTGCCCGATTATTATTTTCCGATATGTGCTTCTTAACCCCATTTCTCGTGCAGACGACATGGCAGGATTTCACATACCCGGGGACCCCTATTTTCCCAATCAGGGAAACGCGGGATGGATCGATGATGAGCCCGAGGAGGATCCCGAAGAGGATCCTGAGGAGGATCCCGAAGAGGATCCCGAGGAGGATCCCGAAGAGGATCCCGAGGAGGAGCCCGAGGAGGAAGACGAGCAAGAAGAAAATGAAGAAGAAGAGGAAGACGACCAAGAAGAAAATGAAGACGAAGAGGAAGAAGAGGAAGGTGATGAGATAGTCATGTTTGGGAACGAAGCGGAGGAACCACAAGAAGTATTCAACCCTCCCTACATCGCGAGGGTACCCGCACACCGTTTTGGATACAACGGACCTGAACCCCCTTGGGTAACAACGACCGAAAGATGGAGCCGACAGCAACGCCAGCGGTCACCATATGGCTACCAACGAGGTTACTATGATCTCACTCATGGTGGACCGGCTGACAGAGCTCTCCCCGTCACGATACAACGAATAGCAAGAATGGATGATCATGGTAGGACGAGGACCGATCAGGTCCGGGAGTTAAGTGCCATCGTACAGTCTACTACTGATCGCACCAGAGACCTGGAACGAGACTCCCGCCACAGAGACCAACTCATCCAAGATCTTCTAGCAGCTCAAGCAGAAACATGAGAATATCGGGAAAGATACATGGCACTCGAAGAGAGAATGGTTGCAGCCGAACGCAAATTGGCGGAACTACAGGGCGCATCGACATCATCGCAGCCTCCGTCAAAGAAGGGTCCCAGTGATTAGAACTCATTACTATTCTCATGTTTTGGTAGTAAAATTTTAGGAGTATGCGTTGGTGTTACTCTTTTTATGTAGGTCGACCCTGCGACTATGTGATCACACTATTCAAAGGGTTTTTGTAATGCCAAAAACTATCTTTTGTAACGATGTAATGTAGACCCTTATGAGGTCAAACTTTTCCCTCTAAATGTTATGTACTAAAAGTTATCAATGAAATTTGGCATATGTTTTATTTATTGAATATTTGGCACTATACATCATAACCTGATCACACAAACAGTTTACAAATAATAAAGTTTTGATAAAATACAAGAGGGATGAAACCAGTAACACTCGACTCGTTATCACTATTGAAGTCTTACCGACTAGTCATTTTTTTTATGACAGAACCATGCCACCAAGGAAAAGACCAAGGCCTTCCAACAACCCAGTGCCACCTCCACCACCACCTCCGCAGTTTGATCCTGCAATGTTCCAGGCTACAGTAACGGCAGTCGTGGCGGCAGCAATGTCGCAAATGGGAACCAATGGTTCTGGAGGTTCTGGATCCGGAGCTACCAATTCCATTCATGGGGACAGCACGGGGCGTACGAGGGAGTGCTCTTACAAAGACTTCACGAATGGTAAACCCGATCCTTTCAATGGAAGCGGGGGCGTTATCACACTGGTGCAATGGTTCGAAAGGACCGAGGCAGTTTTTGAAATCTGCGCTTGTCCCGAAGCGAGCAAGGTCAAGTATGCGGCATTCACTTTCACTGGAAAAGCACTTACTTGGTGGAATGGCCGAGTTAAGTCACTTACTCCTGCAGTAGCTAACGCAATCAGCTGGGAGGATTTGAAAGCCCTAATGTTAAAGGAATACTGCCCGAGGGGCGAAATACAAAAACTTGAAGAAGAACTTTGGAACCTCAGAATGACAGGCACTGATCTTGAAACTTATACTTCCCGTTTTAATGACTTAGCACTCCTCTGCCCAACAATGGTCACTCCAAAAGAGAAGAAGGTGGAACAATACCTCTGGGGGCTGTCATCCCAGATTCAAGATAGTGTATTGGCCTCGAAACCCACTACCTTTGAGAGTGCCAAGGAATTGGCACAACAACTCATAGATCACAGGGCTAGTCGTGGTAACATGATAACCACCACCGACCGAACAAAAGGAAGGAACAACAAAAGGAGGTTCTGGGGGAATAAAAAGAAACAACCAATTCAGGACCCCGCCAAAAAGCAACAAATTGTTGCTGTTCGTGCCGCCACTACTGCTGTCGCTCCAGCACCGCCGAAACAGTATACGGGAACTCTTTCCAAGTGCAACAAGTGTAACTACCACCATAACGGTGCTTGTCGAGAGTTGCACTGTAATAACTGCAACAAGAAGGGGCACACCGCACGATTCTGTAGGGCGACTACCCAACCCGCCGCACAGGTCACTACGACCGCCAACACTGGAGCAAGCCAAACCTGCTATGGATGTGGTGAAACGAGACACTTCAGGAGGAACTGCCCCAAGGCACGAGCCCCTAATGCTGGGGGTATAGGGAGAGTCCTAACTTTAGGGCAGGGAGAAGCAGTCAAGGATCCCTCTGTGGTTACTGGTACGTTCCTCCTCAATAACTCTTATGCATGCGTACTTTTCGATAGTGGGGCAGAAAGAAGTTTCATAAGTCACCAATTCAAACATATACTTAAGCAAAATTCTCAACCACTATAAGATTCTTACATCGTAGAAATGGCAAATGGAAAGGTTGAGCGCGCTAGTGATATTTACATAGGGTGTACTCTCACTCTAGACAACCATTTGTTCAAAATTGACCTTATGCCGGTCACCATAAAAAGCTTCGATATAATCATTGGTATGGATTGGTTAAGCCTTCATCGTGCCGACATTCTATGTTATAAAAGGGCCGTCCGCCTCAATCTGCCGAATGGCAACGTTCTCACCATTTATGGCAATAAACCTAGTGCGAACCTACAAATCATCTCTTGTGTTAAAACCCAAAAGTACCTCCGAAAGCAATACCATGCTTTCTTAGCCCACATTGTAGACAAGAAATAGGAGGTGAAGGACATCAAATAAATTCCAGAAGTATGCAACTTCCCTGATGTTTTCCCAGACGATCTGCCTGGTGTACCACTCACACGACAAGTCGAATTTCGGATCAACTTAATCCCAGGAGCTACCCCCGTCGCCAGGGCTCCATATCGCTTAGCACCGGCAGAAATGCAAGAACTATCCAGCCAGCTGAATGAACTATTGAGCAAAGGGTTCATCAGGCCAAGCTTCTCGCCCTGGGGAGCACCAGTCTTATTTGTAAAGAAGAAGGATGGGTCTTTTCGCATGTGCATAGACTATCGAGAACTAAACAAACTCACTATCACGAACCGTTATCCCCTACCCCGAATAGATGACCTCTTCGACCAGCTCCAAGGAGCCAGCTACTTTTCAAAAATCGACCTGAGGTCGGGTTACCATCAACTACGAGTTCAGGAAGAGGATATCCCCAAGACGGCATTCAGAACTCGTTATGGGCACTATGAATTTGTAGTAATGCCATTCGGGTTAACTAACGCGCCTGCGGTGTTCATGGATTTGATGAATCGAGTGTGTCGACCCTTCTTGGATAAATTCGTCATCGTATTCATCGACGATATCTTGGTCTATTCGAGGAGCGAAGAAGAGCACCGACAACATCTACGACTAGTTCTGGAGATTTTAAGAACCGAGAAGCTTTTCGCCAAATTCTCAAAGTGTGAATTTTGGCTCCGTGAAGTAGGATTCCTTGGCCACATAGTAAGCAAAGAAGGAATACATGTGGACCCCTCAAAGATCAAAGCAATCGAAGATTGGTCAACACCTACAACGCCAACAGAAATCCGACAGTTTTTGGGACTCGCAGGCTACTATCGAAGATTCATACAAAACTTCTCCAAGATCGCTAAGCCTCTCACCACCTTGACTCAGAAAGGTGTAGTGTTCGAGTGGGAAGATAAACAAGAAGCCGCCTTCCAGACACTAAAGCAAGCCCTATGCAGCGCACCAGTCTTGTCTCTTCCAGAAGGAACTGATGATTTTGTGGTGTATTGCGATGCTTCAAATCAAGGCCTCGGCTGTGTGCTCATGCAAAGGGGAAAAGTCATCGCTTATGCATCAAGGCAACTGAAGACACATGAAGTTAATGTTGGACAATAAGTAAGACATTGTTCCATGTATTTGTCCGACTGATATCTAGAACAGAGGATTATATGATCACTTATCTTAAACGGCGTACCATCATCTTCTCAAGTTTCGAGAAACCTTGTAAAGAGCTACGATTGCCAATCGGTTCCTGAAGTCATACTTGCAGTAATAGTTACTAGACTTATCCAAGTGGGAGACTGTTGGATAAGGTGTCTAAGTCCATAACTATTTCTGGTATGTACTTGACCCGACCCGGCATGGTCCATTTGGGTTGCATGGCACCATGCAATTGGATTGACTAAATGAGAGAAATAACGCTTGGAGATTATTAATATATTATAAGTTCTAATATATTAATAATATTATTTGATTAGTTTGATCAAGAATTAATTTAGAATTAATTAAGTGATCAAAAGATAACTAATTAAATATATGGGTTGATTAAGTAAATCATCCATATCTTGTATAGTGGGCTAAAAGGCTCCATGGATCATCAAGTTGGGTTCCACCCATAGGATGCTCCATGGATGCTCCATGGGAGTTACAAACTCATGGGTCATGGAAATGAAGAGTCATGACACATTAGGGTTTAACCCTAGATGTGTCAACACTATATAAGTAATCTGATCTCCTCCCAAATCGGTTGCACTAAGTAATAGGGGGCTTGGCCGATTTTTGAAGAGTGTGTATTCTCTCATAAGTTCTTCCAAGAGCATTAAGTGTTGTGTGAAGCATTTGAGGCATCACACTTGGGGTGCTAGGCTCACAAGGTTTCAAGGAACACAAGCAACAACAAGGTAAGTTATTCTATCTATACTTTATGTTAAAATTGTTCCCCATGTATGCTAGATAGGAATATAACCTTGGAAATCAACTTTGCATGACAAATTAGACAAACATAGATCCAAGGTTATTAGGGTTGCATGTACACTTAGGAAGTGTTAGAATGCTCAAAACCCATCAGTGGTATCAGAGACTAGGCTTGTTTGTTCTTATTTGTCCTTAAAAGTTGAAAACAGAATCGAAAAATTTGTTGTCTGCGAATGGACTCGTCGAGTCTATTGGGGGGACTCGTCGAGTCCATGTGTATCTTCAACCAACTCGGCGAGTCATGTTCATGCACTCGGCGAGTAGGGTCGAATGAGTGCAGAATTTCGATTCAGTTGCTGGAAAATGAATTAGAAACATTACCCTAAACTGTTTTAGTAAATGTAAACTTGTTTTTGGTGGTGTAATGTCTTGCTAATTCATTTACAACAACTAGTTATCAAAAATTACAAAGTTTCATGTAATTTTTGATTGTGTTCATATTCATGTTCTTGTTCTTATGATGTTTTAGATGATCATAGGAATTATTTGTAACCTATTTGGTAGTTTAATTCTTGATCATAATGTGTTTTAATGGAGTTCATAACTTATCCTTAAGTTATGGAAAACCAAGAGTCACACTTGAGTTAAAACCATTAAGAAAAACACAAGAGTTATAAAAATGAAGAGTCTTCATTTTATGACTCTATTAAACTCATAAGTTACAAGAAATGAAAAGTTTTGAAAGTTACAAAACTTGCCCTCAAGTTTTGGAACAAGTAAAGTTAAGTTAAAACTTTAGTTCCAACCCCTAGAATTTTAAAAAGTTAAAATTCAACCCTTATACTTATATTATGATGATTTAATAATTATATATATATATATATGTATAAGAACAAGTCGTCTTACCGCTAGTACGCCTCATTCACGAAGCCGGTCTATAAGGTGGGTATAAGGTTGTTGCCTATAAAATGGTGACTTAATGGGTGTATATTCTCACCCACCGCTTGCTTGACTGGTGGAGGGTCGTTAGCCGAACGGGTAAGACAAGGACTTATAAATTCTCATTCAAAGTATGATGAATAAATAAAGTAACTAAATGTTTATTAAATTCCCAATCTTAGTTACTTTAGGAAAAATGTGAATAAGGTGCTAATCCATGAAATTACACTTTACACTTTGTCTGAGTCGTTCGTGGAGCGTGTGTGGTTAACCGGCACACTAACTTGGACTTAACAAGGTAGGTAAAGGGTGACTTAAGGTTTATTATAGTATCGGTGGAGCGTGTGTGGTTTACCGGCACATCGATTGAGTGATAAACTTTAAGGGTACCAAGTGATTTGCATGGTTACTTCACACCTCGTTTTGTGATCCTCGGCATCCCAGTCACAAAACCTGGAGGGCACTCCCGAGATTGAAACATGCCTTTGAAAAGTTCATTGGATCTCAAAGAATCTAGGAGTTTCTAAAAAACCATTAAAAACTAAATATTTATTATTTCGGTTTTCGTGGTGGAAATTGGTGAATCGTCATTCACCTACCTTTCAAATATGGTATAGCTTAGATTACGGCATACCTCTTCTAAGTTATATTATATTGTGATTGGATCCTAGCCTTAATATTACATTTGGGTGTTTTATTAAGGACTCTCTAAAATCTAAACTAAACTTGTTCTTCTTTTTCAGATGTCTTCAAATAATGCTTCTGGCTCAAATCCTAATGGCTCCTTTACTCTTATGAGTCTGTGTGGGAAAGTCACCTTTGATGGATCCAACTTCAATAAGTGGATCAGAAACATCAGGATGATTACCCGCTACGAGGACAAAGAATATGTCCTTGACAAGGAGCTTAAGGAAATTGACGAGTCCACTGCAACTCCCCAGGAGATCGCTGACTTTCATACTCATGAAAGAGATGCAACCAAGGTGGCTTGCATCATGTTAGCCACCATGACAGCTGAACTCCAAAAGTCTTATGAAGACTTCTACCCTTATGAAATGCACCAAGATTTGATGGAAAGATACCATCAAAGTGCACGACAAGAGAGGTACGAAGTCATCTGCTCCATGATAACGACCATGATGAAGGACGGAGAGTCTGTCACGAGCCACATGCAGAAAATGCAAAGGTATGTGGATCGGTTGCTGAAGCTCAATGTGAACTTCCCTGAGGAGCTTGCAATAGATATCATTTTGCACTCCTTACCATCGTGCTATAATCAATTCCGCATGACATATCACATGAACAAGGAAGAGGTCACCCTCAGCAAACTTCAGGGACTTCTCAAGACCGCTGAAACAGGTCTTAAGGGGAAGTCGGTTGCTATCACTCCTACTCCAAACTCAACTCTGGTCTTGGCAATCGGGAAAAGTCGAGGGAGGAAGAGAAAGAGATCTTCAAAGGGTACCAAGGCTCGGACCCTTGATGGCTCTTCTTCAAGTGGAACCAAGAAAGGTTTCATTACTCCTTCTTCTGACCCAAAAGAGGCTGAATGCTTCTATTGCCACGAAAAAGCTCATTGGAAGCGGAACTGCCCAAAGTACCAGCAAGATGTGAAGGATGGGAAAGTCAAACCCAACCATGCAGGTATTTACACTATCATTTCTAATAACTCACCCCATTCGAAATCTTGGGTCCTTGATACAGGTTGCGGTATTCATATTTGTTGTGACTTGCAGGGACTAGGAAGAAGTGAGAATGTGGAGCAAGGAAGAATAAACTTAATCATGGGGAATAGGAAAGTTACACCTGTCACCATGATTGGAGTTTATACTTTATCGCTAAGTAGTGGGTTAAATTTAGATTTGAATAAATGTTGTTATTCGCCAGAAATGGCAAGAAATATTATTTCCTTTCATGCATTGTACAAACAAGGTTTCACCTTTTCGTTTGATAATGAAGTTGGTTCGATTAATGCTTTCTTTAATAATGTACTTTATTTTAAAGCATTACCTTGTGATGGTGTGTATGAAGCTGTATCTATTGTAGATAACTTAGGAAATAATATTTTGTGTATTGATTCTACTAATAATAATAACTTGGATAAAGCATCATTATGGCATTGTCGTCTTGGACATATAAGCAAGAAACGCATAGGCCAACTCCAAAAGGATGGAGTCTTGGAGTCGTTTGACCTAAAGTCAAATGATAGTTGCGAATCATGCTTACTTGGAAAAATGACAAAGTCACCCTTCACAGGCTCATGTGAAAGGGGTGAAGGTTTGTTGGACCTTATACACACGGATGTGTGTGGACCATTCAAACATGCCACAAGGGATGCTAATCGTTATTATTTGACTTTTACCGATGATTACAGTAGATATGGATATGTCTACCTAATCAAGCATAAGTCAGAGACTTTCGAGAAGTTTAAGGAATTTAAACAGGAAGTCTAGAATCAATTGGGCAAGAACATTAAGATGCTTCGATCCGATCGAGGTGGTGAGTATCTTAGTTCAGAGTTCCTCGACTATCTAAAGGAATGTGGGATTGTCTCACAATTGTCACCTCCCAGGACACCGCAGTTGAATGGTGTGGCTGAGAGACGTAATCGAACCTTGTTGGACATGGTTCGTTCCATGATGAGTCGAGCTTCGCTACCAATCTCATTCTGGGGGTATGCCTTAGAGACTGCCGCCCATATCCTTAATCTAGTCCCTACAAAGAAAGTTGCCAAAACTCCTCACGAGATGTGGACTGGTAAAGTACCTAAACTAGACCACATCAAGATTTGGGGATGCAAGGCTTTCGTGAGACGCGAGACTCATGATAAGCTCGAACCCCGAAGCGAGAGGTGTATTTTCATCGGCTACCCACAGCAATCCTTTGGTTACCTCTTCTACAGACCTAGTGACAATGTGGTCTTTGTAGCAAGAAGAGGAGTCTTTCGAGAAAGAGAGTTTATAAGCCAAGGAGACAGTGGGAGGCAAGTTGATCTTGAAGAAATTCAAGAATCAAGTGGTGAAGGAACTTCAAACTCTAGCCCTCAACTTGAGGAGGAAACTCCTGTTGAGCCAATTGACGAATCTGTACCTCTGAGGCGTTCCACGAGAGTTAGGAGTGCACCTGAGCATTACTATGGATTCCATATTACTGCAGAAGGTGAGACACTTATTAGTGATGAGACACTAGTAAGTCAAGATGACCCTAACAGCTACGAGGAAGCCATGGCGGGCCCCGAGTCTGCCAAATGGAAAGAGGCTATGGATAGCGAGATACAATCCATGTATGACAATCAAGTTTGGAACTTGGTTGAGAATGTACCAGGTCGAAAGACTGTAGGGTGCAAATGGGTCTTCAAGAAGAAGACCGACATGGATGGTAAAGTACACACTTATAAGGCTAGACTGGTTGCAAAGGGTTTCTCTCAAATTCCTGGAGTGGACTATGATGAGACCTTTTCTCCGGTAGCCAAGATTAAGTCTATTCGGGTTCTGTTAGCCATAGCCGCATTTCATGACTATGAAATTTGGCAAATGGATGTCAAAACCGCTTTCCTTAATGGAAAGTTGGCTGAAGATGTTTACATGAGTCAGCCAGAGGGTTTTGTCAGTAACGAGTACCCTAATAGAGTGTGTAAGCTTGAGAAATCCATTTATGGATTAAAGCAAGCACCTCGCAGATGGAATCTTTGCTTTGATGAAAAGGTCAAGGAATTTGGCTTTTCTAGGAGTGAAGATGAATCTTGTGTATATGTCAAGGCTAGTGGGAGTATAGTTAGCTTTTTGGTATTGTATGTGGATGACATACTACTCATAGGAAACGACATTCCAACCTTGCAGGAAGTAAAGTCCTGGCTTGGAAAGTGTTTCGCTATGAAGGACCTTGGTGAAGCTGCCTATATTTTGGGGATAAGGATTTTGAGAGATCGGAATAAAAGACTAATTGGACTTAGTCAAAGTACCTACTTGGAGAAGATTCTGAAGAGATTCAAAATGCAAGACTCCAAGAAAGGAGAGTTGCCCATCCAGAGTAGCGCCAAGCTGAGTAAGACACAAAGCCCTAGCACTGAGGCTGAGATAGCAGAAATGAGTCGAATACCTTATGCTTCGGCTGTAGGTTCGATCATGTATGCTATGACGTGTACTCGACCTGATGTAGCCTTTGCCTTGAGCATGGTTAGCAGGTTTCAGGGGAACCCTGGCAAGGCACACTGGATTGCGGTAAAGAATATTCTCAAGTACCTACGAAGGACTAAGGACTGGGTCCTTACCCTCGGTGGGAGTGATGACTTGAGAGTTGTAGGGTATAGTGATGCTAGCTTCCAGACTGATAGGGATAACTTCCGCTCTCAATCGGGCTGGGTCTTTACCCTAAATGGAGGAGCAATTTCTTGGAAGAGTTCCAAGCAAGAGACAGTGGCAGATTCTACTTGTGAATCAGAGTATATTGCAGCTAGCGAGGCGGCAAAGGAGGCTTTATGGCTGAGGAACTTCATTGGAGACCTTGGAGTTGTACCAGCTATTAAAGAGCCAATGGAAATTTTCTGTGATAGTGAAAGCGCTGTTGCCTTAGCCAAGGAACCAAGGGATCACGGGAGATCCAGACACATTGACAGAAAATACCATTTCATCAGACATCGGATCGAAGAAGGAATCCTCGTGGCAAAGAGGGTATCATCGGATGAGAACCCAGCAGATCCCCTCACGAAGGGACTGACACGGGTTAAGCATCTCCAGCATGCTCGGAGCATAGGGCTGAAGGATGATATTAGATTTAGTAGTTAGATAATCTCGAAATTTGTAAAGTGTAATTGACATTTGATGATGAATAAAAGTGTTTTATTTATGAGTAAAGTGTTGCTATCTCTTGTCGATCGTTTACTATATTTCTTTTGCATGTTTTGACTTCCAGAATAATTTTGTTTGGCATAACATATTATTCAAACCTCCACAGTCGGTCATATGTCGGAAGTAGGTATGAATCAAGACTGTCATGTTTGGTTGTAGAGGTCTGGGACAAGGCTACAACAATCATGAGTGCTCATAAGTTCTGAGCATTGGACTCAACCCACGCTCACTGGAATCACTTCATGGAATTCTATCTCGAGTGATCGTGAGACGGTAATATCATATAAGTCTTTAAACCTAGAGATTTGATTTGTTACTTACGAGTTGGTTATGCATTGATTGTACGAAAAACGCATTGGTAACTCGATGTTATAAAATTGTGCTCTTATGTGTAATTCAATGAGTAGTAGAACAAACATATGAGTCGAAGTTTATCTGTTCCTTCTTGGATTAGAAGCTGATATCTGGGCCCCTCGATGATTTTGTTTTGACCTATGTACCGGGCCCGGTCAGAACTAAATTGATGTGTTCAATAAAGTTCTTTGTCAAACAAATCGGAAATCGGGAAACAAATGTTGGACAATAAGTAAGACATTGTTCCATGTATTTGTCCGACTGATATCTAGAACAGAGGATTATATGATCACTTATCTTAAATGGCGTACCATCATCTTCTCAAGTTTCGAGAAACCTTGTAAAGAGCTACGATTGCCGATCGGTTCCTGAAGTCATACTTGCAGTAATAGTTACTAGACTTATCCAAGTGGGAGACTTTTGGATAAGGTGTCTAAGTCCATAACTATTTCTGGTATGTACTTGACCCGACCCGGCATGGTCCATTTGGGTTGCATGGCACCATGCAATTGGATAGACTAAATGAGAGAAATAACGCTTGGAGATTATTAATATATTATAAGTTCTAATATATTAATAATATTATTTGATTAGTTTGATCAAGAATTAATTTAGAATTAATTAAGTGATCAAAAGATAACTAATTAAATATATGGGTTGATTAAGTAAATCATCCATATCTTGTATAGTGGGCTAAAAGGCTCCATGGATCATCAAGTTGGGTTCCACCCATAGGATGCTCCATGGGAGTTACAAACTCATGGGTCATGGAAATGAAGAGTCATGACACATTAGGGTTTAACCCTAGATGTGTCAACACTATATAAGTAATATGATCTCCTCCCAAATCGGTTGCACTAAGTAATAGGGGGCTTGGCCGATTTTTGAAGAGTGTGTATTCTCTCATAAGTTCTTCCAAGAGCATTAGGTGTTGTGTGAAGCATTTGAGGCATCACACTTGGGGTGCTAGGCTCACAAGGTTTCAAGGAACACAAGCAACAACAAGGTAAGTTATTCTATCTATACTTTATGTTAAAATTGTTCCCCATGTATGCTAGATAGGAATATAACCTTGGAAATCAACTTTGCATGACAAATTAGACAAACATAGATCCAAGGTTATTAGGGTTGCATGTACACTTAGGAAGTGTTAGAATGCTCAAAACCCATCAGTTAATTATACAACCCACGACCTTGAACTGGGAGCGGTGGTGTTCACCCTGAAGATCTGGAGGCACTACCTCTACGGCACCAAGTGCACCATCTTCACTGATCACAAAAGTCTTCAGCACATTCTCAATCAGAAAGAACTTAACATGCGCCAAAGAAGATGGGTGGAATTATTGAATGACTATGAATGTGAAATTCGCTACCACCCGGGCAAGGCTAATGTAGTAGCCGATGCCTTAAGCAGGAAGGAATACTCGGGTCGCCGAGTAAAATCCCTAGCCATGACCATCCACTCCCAACTGGCCACCCAGATCAAGGACGCCCAATTAGAAGCCTTGAAACCAGAAAACGTGGCAAGCGAAGCACTAAGGGGGATGGACAAGAACTTGGAAGTCAAAGGGGATGGAACTCGTTATCTCATGAACCGAATCTGGACACCGAAGTTCGGTGGGTACCGAGACGTTGTAATGAACGAGGCCCACAAGACTCAATACTCTATTCACCCGGGGTCAGATAAGATGTATCTAGACCTCAAAAGGTTATACTGGTGGCCAAACATGAAGGCTGAAATTGCTACTTATGTGAGCAAGTGCCTCACTTGCGCCAAGGTCAAGGTGGAATATCAGAAGCCATCAGGACTACTTCAACAACCGGATATACCCGAGTGGAAGTGGGAGCGAATAACCATGGACTTCATAACCAAACTGCCTAAGACATCAGGTGGGATGGATACCATATGGGTGGTTGTGGACAGATTGACAAAGTCCGCGCACTTCCTGCCAATAAAGGAAACAGACAAGATGGAGAAGTTAACCAGGACGTACATTAAAGAGATCGTGCGACTACATGGTGTACCAACATCCATTATCTCTGATCGAGATAGTAGATTCACCTCGCGTTTCTGGCAGTCCCTACAGAAGTCTCTGGGAACCAGGCTAGACATGAGTACGGCCTACCATCCACAAACGGACGGACAAAGTGAGAGAACCATCCAGACGTTGGAAGACATGCTGAGAGCCTGCGTGATAGATTTTGGTAAGGCATGGGATACCCATCTACCGCTTATCGAATTCTATTATAATAACAGTTATCACACTAGCATTGGAGTCGCTCCATTCGAAGCTCTCTACGGTCGCAAGTGTAGATCACCACTGTGTTGGGCCGAAGTTGGAGATACTCAGCTAGCCAGAGGGCAAGTCCCTGATAGCACCCTTACTGGGCCTGAAATCATAAGGGAAACCACAGAAAAGGTCATTCAAATTCGGGAAAGACTAAAAGCGTCTCTTGATCGACAAAAGAGTTACGCGGATAAGCGACGCAAACCTTTAGAATTCCAGGTCGGAGACCGGGTACTACTAAAAGTTTCCCCCTGGAAAGGGGTGATACGTTTCGGTAAACGAGGGAAACTAAACCCAAGGTACATCGGTCCGTTCGAAATCCTTGCTAGGATTGGTCCTGTGGCGTACAAACTCCGACTACCACAAGAACTTAGTAATGTACACCCTACCTTCCACGTGTCCAACTTAAAGAAGTGTTTGTCTGACGAGACACTCGTAATACCACTCGAAGAAATTGAAGTTAATGAGAATCTCCACTTTGTGGAGGAACCCGTCGAGGTCATGGATCGAGAGATCAAGAGAACAAAACAAAGTCGCATTCCCATAGTGAAGGTTCGATGGAACGCGAAACGAGGGCCTGAGTTTACCTGGGAGCGTGAAGAGCAAATGAAGCAAAAGTATCCACATCTTTTCCCAAACCCTTGAAGTTCCCAGCCGAATTTAGATTTCGGGACAAAATTCCCTCTAACGGGGGGATGATGTGACAATCGTCAATCTTGAGTCAAGTCAAATCATCAAGTCAAGACCGATCAACTCGATTAAACCTTGTGTATTAGGGTTTGTGTTATGTTCATACTGTATAACTTGCTATATTAATGGGAAAACTTCACTTGAGAAAAGTCTTGTGTTAAAAATTTTCTAAACCCTAGTGCTAATCAATGAACTAAACTGATAAAACAATGTTGCATACTCATCGGGAGTGTGTAAGATCCTTAAACAAGGCTTAATAGGGTTTACAAACCTTGCATTGCGAAGCCGGACACTCACCCATGCCACACTCGAAACCTCTCTCAATCGTTTTCACTCTACCCCTCTCTATTTGAAATCTCTCTAAGTAGGTGAAACTTCTCCCAAAACTCTCTTTGTATGAGAAATCTCTATAAGTATGTTAAATCTCTCCAAATCTCTCTAAGAATGTGAAATCTCTCCCAAATCTCTCTAAGAATGTGAAATCTCTCCCAAATCTCTCTAAATATGTGAAATCTCTCCCAAATCTCTCCAAGTATGTGAAATCTCTCTCAAATATCTCTGTATGACAAATCTCTCCAAGAATGTCAAATCTCTCCCAAATCTCTCCAAGTATGTGAAATCTCTCCCAAATCTCACTCAAAAGCTTCCCGTAACTTTTTAGAATCATTCGGGTCATTCCGACCCTTAACCGGGTCAAAAACGGCTTAAAACGGGATAAAAACGAGAAAAATGGACCTTAGGAACCAAAACCCTCTTATGAGAGGCGAAGGTCCTTAGGAACCGAAGGTACTGTTCACCCGACCGAAAGTGAGAGGACCGAACCCGAGCCAGAAGGAACCGAACCCAAGAAAAGGAGGAACCGAAGGTACTGTTCACCCGACCGAAGGTACTGTTCACCACTAACCGAAACCGAACCCTGCTCAAGAGGAACCGAACCGAAACTACTGTTCACTAAGCGAACCGAAGGTACTGTTCACTACAGTCCGTTCGGTTCGCACGTTCTCGCCTCTTATTCCCGAACCGAACCCCCGCCTTCTCTCGCTTCTCGCTCTGTCTCTTCGCGCCTTCTGTTCTCTCCTCCTTCTCTCGGTTCCTTCCCTTTTCCCTTCTTCGTCTCTCGGTTGCTGCCTCCCTCTCTCTCGGTTTAGCATAAGAAGGCCGAGCCTCGGCCAGATTTCGCATATTTGTCACTTTTAGCCCATTTTTGATATTTTTAACATTTTAAGCCCGTTTTTCGTGATTTTAAAGCGGGATTTTCTCCAGAAATTATATTTTAATATAATAAACCCTAAATATTCATAATTTAAACATATTTTGATGAAAATCATTATTTAAACAATAAAAATCAAATGGGTGAATTATTAAAGGTGGAGTGTTGACTTTGCCTTATCCAAAGTCACAAGCAACCACCCCACACCCACTCTATGACCAGCCATACCTCCCCACCTTACCTAGGTCACATCAATGTCCCTCACACTCAATTTACCCTCATTCCCATGTTTTTAGAGCTGGAACAAACATCCTCTCTCCTCATTTCTCTCAATTGCCCTCATTTCACTAAGTACCAAACACCACTTTTCTCTCAAACTTTTCCCACTCAAATTTCGAGATTCAAGGCTGGTTTTCAAGTGTTCTTCCACTCTTAGTAAGTATAATTCATCCTCCTTATGATTATTTCACTTCATTCTACTCAAATCATGAATATCTTACACAAATTCCATCATATTAACGATAGAGCTTCGAATCTTCAAGGGATTCTTCTAGTGTTCTTGGGTTGAACACTTCTCTTCTTCAACACTCATCTACTGAAATCACTCAAGGTGAGTTCATACCCCTACATTTTCATGTTTTCTCAAGTTTTTATGGGGGGAATACAAGTTAAAACACTAAGAACATAACTAAATTTCTCTAACAGCCTTCATCGGAAAGGTTCAACTCCATTCACGGACTGTTTTGGGTATCTTAAACATTTTTGTTTTCAAAACTGTACAATGTGCAATTAGTTCAAGTTCTTAGCTTTAAAATGGCTACTTGCACATCTCCATACGATGTTTCTACAATTTATGGTGATTTTTACAAAACTGCCTATCATTTCAAACAACAATCCGGACCAGTCTGTGATTTTGGACTTATTCACTCAAGTTGGTGGTCATTAAAAATCGTGATAAAAATTATGAGTAAACTAGACACATTTTGCGAACTCTCAGAATTTACGGATCTTGTTTTCGACCTCGTATGATTTTTCTATGATTTTTCCAAAAACAGGGCAGAATGGCTAAATTTAGCCAACAGCATGTAAATATCATAACACTTTGTATTATGTTGAGCAAAGTGTATGATCATAAGTTCTAATATTTGAATGTGTTTCCTTGTTAGTTTATCATTTTGAACTGAAACTAAGTCATTCATATTAAATATTATTCATTCATTTTAGAACATGTATATTAAACTATAAGAAGTATAGTTGATAAATTCACATCACTAATACATTTCCATAAAAGAATTCATACACATTACATACATTTTAGATAAACTATAATAGGTATAGTTTATGATACATCACTCAACGCACTCGTACAAAAAGGGTACATTCATACAAGAAAGATTTATATTCACACACATTTCACGTAAACTTGTTAACCTATATTGTGAGACTCTATCTCTCCCCGTACGTCCGAGTGCGGGTTATAATTCCTGGTAGTTATAATCAGAATCTCCTTGAGGGAGAACGTGATACTTGTATATAGATCTATATTGGGTTTGACACCCCACACCTTGCTTCTAGCTACAGTGGGACCTGCAGGTCTATGGGTGACAAATGTCATTTCATTTTCGCGACGCCTGAGAAACGTCGTGGCAGGTTCACATAGTCACAGTATGATTATAGCGACTCACCTAGGGAGATAACAATTCATAAAGTTTACGGGGTTTCATAAAACCGAAGTAGGTTTTTGGTTGATTAAGAAATTTACCTTCCATATCATTTTAAACTCACGACATTTCTACTAAGAAATGAGGATTTCTTATACATTTTAGTCTTTGGTTATAAGGCTACATTTTTCTTCGGATTTCAAGGAAAATATCGGGTTTTTTCTGACACAAACGCGACATTTACATGTGATAGACTTCTACTAAGTTTTATTAATAAAAGCTTATGAACTCACCAACCTTTGTGTTGACACTTTTCAAACAACTCGTATTCTCAGGAAAACACTAAAGAGGTAATCAAGTGCTTTTGAGGATGGGACGTTAAGACGTCAAACTTTTCATATTTTGACAACATATTGTAATTGATTTTGAAACATGTAATTCATACAAGTGATGTAACTTTTTCAATTATATATATGTTGGTTGTGTTTGCTTAAATTACTATTGAAATTGTGGTTATGATACTATACATGAAGTCCTCCACCCCCGGACGTTTCCGCCATCCTTGGTTTGGGCGTGTGACAGGCTTGTTCATCAATCGAGGTGAGTCTTCTAACTATACTTTACCTTGAGTGGTAGTTATGTGCGACTGGAAGGTCTTATGTGTTTAAATTGATTATTATGTTATTCTGCTTTATGTGCTATGTTGTGCATTATTTCTTTATTATTTATGCCATGCGGAGTTTTACAGACTGGACTAGCGAGTCCAACGATTTATGATGCTAGAAAGTCCTCGACTAGACCGGACCGGAGGGTCCAACGAGCTAGACCAGACCAGAAGGTCCAACGATATATGGGACTGGAGGGTCCCGCTGAGATACATCGGACCGGAGGCTCCTATAGAGTTATAGGCTCGAGTGGCTAATATGTGTATGTGGTATTTTGGGGAAGCTCACTAAGCTTCGTGCTTACCGTGTTATGTGTTATGTGTTTCAGGTTCTTATCAGGATCGTTGGAAGGCTGCGACTCGATTGTACACCCAAGAGAAAAGAGTCATGAATGAATATCCTGGATTTTGATAATGTTTTGAAAACTTTTTTGACTATTAAATGGTGTTTATTTAAAATGACATGTGTTTAATGAAATTAAAAATGGAAAAATTAGTTTGAAAATTATAGTGTTACAGTTCTAGGTGAATTGTGATTCTATTTGACGTGCAACACATGGGGCACTAATTTCTTAATGGCCAAAGTCTTTCTAGCAACACCAAATACATCATGACTTCAAGCCACATAAATGGTATGTTACTCTAACTAATATCTTGTATTTTTTATAACACCAGTCGTACATATATGAAACACCAACCGTACACTCGTGTACAGTCGTACACAGGTGTGCGGCCGTATACACGAGTACGGTCATACACAGCCACAAAATTACATATTACATTATAGAAAAATATTTTCCTAGAAAAGCAAAGTATAAACCAATATTTTGACCTAGAAATCTCCCCCTTGGTTTATATCTTTATTTTCTAAATGAACCAACAAGCCCCCCCCCCCCCCTCGAAAAAAAAGTAGCTGGCTTTTCTTGTTAAATTCCAATAGGAGCTTTGGCTTCAGCTTTAATCTTTGATTTTTTCACAGCTTCAAGACGAATGTATGAATCTTCAATAAATGACTTCATCCTGAGCAGTTGGGCATTTCTTCAAGATTTGACTCTAAACGCACATTGGGTGAGGAGGCTTGATGTACTGATTCTTGAAATTCAGCTCTTTCAGCTTGAGAATCTTCAAAGAGAACAACGGAGAGAAATATTCTTATTGATCACTTCAGTAGGTTCAGGATAGCAGCGGACTGATTGAGGAGACTTCAATACAATCCTTCACATAATCTTCAATTACATCTTCACCTTGCTTCTGGGGTTGAAAATTTTTCACGTTGAAAGAATAATCATCATTTCTTGTTCCTTCGGATGAGAATTCTTCGATGCTCACAAATGAAGCTTCGGCTCAGAAAATGTCGAAACAGTCTCCATGTGTCTCATCTACACCTGAATTCACTTTTCAAGACAAAACAAAACTAAAAGAAAACTTAGCACACAATATTTTTGGATTTTTTGATTTTTCTGAACAAGAAATAAAACATAAATAACACTATTTTTGCCCCTTTTTTAATTTTCTGATTTTTGTTTGATATTTGAATTTTTTTTAAACTCTCCCTTTGATTTGTGCATAGAGGAAAACTATGAACAAATTTAACAGAAACAAAAATATTTGGGATCAAAGTTGGAAGATAGTGTTAACTTTGTTTATCAGAACCTGCTCCTTCATGAATAGATCTGGTCAATTGTCGATATTGTGGTCCACTTAAACACGAAGGATATTGACAAACGTTTCCAAATAAACCATTTAGCCGACGACGACCATGAGTATTGTTGTCCATTTAAATTAAGCAACGAGATCTACAGGCAACCTCTTAAATGGTTCAATTTTAGTTGCACTAGAACATGTTTCCCACTTCCCAATATACCCTGGTTATCAATAACTTCCTAAGGACTCCTTACTTTAGGTGAGTAAACAATTATTATTAAGGAGGAAGTCAGATTTAGAAATAGATACATATGTTGTGTCCCATGTCAGATCTTTTTCAATAACAAAGAGGGGACAACATATGACTAATATAGATAGAAGGATTGAGAGGTAGAATGTTGCATATGCTGTGTTCCAGGTCGGATATGTTTCAATCACGTAGAGGAGACAACATATGTCTAACAAATAGAAAGAATTTCATAGATAAGGAGGTGCACAGAATTAGAGTTTCATATGTTGCAATCCAGGTCGGATCTCTTCCAATCACGCAGAGGAAGCAACATATGACTGACAGATAGAAAGCAAGAAAATAATTTCCTATAGACCTACTTTCTTAGAACCCCGCAGTGCCCCTATCAAAACCATAATTAAAGGCATAAGTCTATACATCAAACAAAAGTTGAACCATTGTTGTAGATGTGTTTTAATTTAGAGTATCTTGTGGGTTTCCGTATTTATCTCACTACGTAATCTATCCGAGCGTCGTATGGTCAATCCAAACAATCCTAACTAAATCCACACTGTCAAATCCTTCGTGCCTAGCAGCATATTGAATACAGATTCTAGACAATTCAGATTAAGCCCTTTACACATGTTTTAGGTTTCCCGTTATCACATTCTTGATATCACTTCCCAACAGACACCTACTAAAGAAAAACTATAAAAGATTGTCTTTAAAATGAATCAGGTTAAGATAAACTCAGGTGTAACAACCCGAAATTTCGTACCATCTCTTGTAACTCTTTCGTAGTTCAATTCGAGCAACCAATCGTCGCTTCCAAATTCGATTCCGATTTTCTTTTTTAATTAATTCATTAACTTATACATATCTAAAATGAATTAATGGGTGTCTTAATACATTTAGAAATCATTTTAACGACCCATATTAGCGATCGGAATATTTCTAGAATTTACCGTATCGGGTTACGGCAACTCAATCGGGTAGGACCAAAAGCCTCACCTAACGCCGGTATCGGGTAGAATTCCACCGTGTCCAAAACTTAGACACTATATCAAGTGTTCTAAGCCATCATTTGAAGCTTTTGGCCATTCTTCCATAAACACTTCCAACCTCTCTCCTCATCCATAATCAAAGGTCCAAAAACAAAGATTTAAGGCTTCAAATCAAAGAGGTAACATCCCTAACTTGTTATCTAACCTCTTTAGCCTTCAAATTGCTGTTTAAATTAAGTTTTAGGACCTAGAACATGAGTTTACGGCCAAGGATCAAGCTTGGGCCGTAAACACTTAAAAATGGGGTTTTTAAGCCAATTAACCCTTCCAAATCATAGTTAGGACTTAGATATGACCTTGAGGCTTGCAAATCTGGACTTAGAGCACATTAAATATACATTTTGAGGGACAAACATGAGTTTACGACCAAGGCATGTTCTTTGGCCATAAACTCCTAAAAAATGGGGATTTAACACCTTAAATCATGTCTAAATGCCTTGTAACTCAACCAATAGCCTTGTGGTAAATCCTAGATCCTTCTAAAAATAGTTTGGGGGTTTGTAACACATCAAAAATACCACATATAGGAGTTTACAGCCTAGGAGCATACCCTTGGCCGTAAACTCATGAAACTATGTCAAAAGATGCATCTAATTCACTCCAAAGGCTTGAATAAATTCTAGAATCACATGTGATTGTTTTAAGTTTCAAAAACTAATTTTTCATGAGCATAGGAGATTTTATGGCCATAGAACATGCTTCTAGGCCGTAAACTCCTAAAAATATGTTAAATGGTGCTCTAAATTCATAACAAGGCTTGGAAAATTAACTAGAATCACATGTGATTGCTCTTTGTACCTCAAATCAATTTTCCTTCATCCTATGAGAGTTTACGGCCGTAAACTCCAATTTTACAGCCGTGAACTCCCTTTTATGTGGTATAAATTCATTCTAATTGTTCCAAGGCAATTTAGTAAATCATTCCAACAATCCCCAAGTCCAATCTAGCCATTAAACCCTCAAAATCACACCAACATGAGTTTACGGCCGTAAACTCATGTATGTGTGTGTTTTATGGCTGTAAACTCACTTAAATGTTTATTCTTGGGGAGTAAACTCAAGTCCCAAGTCCCTAGTACCAATACACGTCCGTAGATGTCACCCGGGTCACTCCAAACGCGTGTTTTGAGGTGTTTAACCTCGTCGGAGTGTAATGTTCCATATAATTAGTGAATGTATCCCTCATTGAATATATATGGACATTATTTCATTTTACATAGGGGCATCATGAGTAAACAAACCCTGAACCAACGTCTAGTGTCCGAAACCGTCGCATTCCCGTGTTCGGTGAGTTCATACCCCTACCCTTTTTCACTGTTTTCACTATTTTCAGGGGGGAACACAAGCGAAGTACAAGGGATTACTTGTACTCAAAACATGTTTTCCAATGTGTGTTTCACATTATTATATTCTTTTAACACTGATTACTACAACTGATAGCCACTTGAAAATACAGATCATGTAATATATATTTTTGAAATGGGTTTTAAACTGCTATGTTTTACATATATTTCACAAATGGTTTCCACATTTTATCAGTTAAAAGCATGGTATCAGAACATTTGAACATAATACATGTAGACTGTTTTGTCCTCAGTAACACTCCACATATATACGCGAGTGGAGGACTATCATAATATTACTAGTAGATTTTTTAATCGTGTATGATTGGAGACACGTCCTCGGCGAACACTCCACAGAGATACGTGAGTGGAGGACTACACCCGTAACCAGAATCTCTGGGATTTAGAGAGCGTGACTTGAGTGTATAGATCTATACGGAGCTGACTACCCCACACCTGGCTGCTAGTTACAGCCGAACTGAAATGGTTCAAGGGTGACGAAAGTCATAAGTATGTGGACTACTTATTGTCACAGGTTTAGTCCGTCGTATGGTTATGGAACTCGCAATTAGGATAACAGAGATTTACTTAAAGCAATAACGAACAACTTAACACATCTTTCACATATGGTAACCTACATTCAGGAAAGTATGGGACTTTCCTGGGAAACGTTGTACATAACCAGGTCTAACAGGAATACATCTTTTACATATGGTAATAAACATCCAGGAAGGTATGGGACTTTCCTGGAGAAAACATTTACATAACCAGAAAGGATAACAAACCGGATAACTTTACATCTTTCACAATTGGTAAGACAATCAGGAAAGTATGGGACTTTCCTGGGAATACATTGGTACATAACCAAAACAGTATATCAATCCAGATAACCTAACTATACATCTTGGTAAAAGAAAACATGTTTTTTAGTGTACCACTTTACTTTACATGTTGAAAAACGATAACCAACCTTCTTAAGAAAATATGGGATTTTCATGGTATGCATAACATTCAGAAACATAAAGGAAACTTGAACATTTTCACAAATAAAAACCGTTTATGAACTCACCAATGTTATGTTGATTTTCAAACCGCTTGTTTCTCAGGTCAGCATTAGAACAAGTACCCAAAGATCCTTTTTGCTTGAAGACGGAGTACTCAGGAGACCCGTTTCATTTTGTTCATATATATACTATGTATCACAACTGTACAAACTTTACTTTTGAAACAACTGTAAAACTTTTCTTATGTAATGTAATGGTTGTTTTACTTTACCTACTATGTGCATTGGATTTGATACTCAACGTGGATTCAACCCCGGAAATGTTTCCGCCTTCGGTTTTCGGGGTGCGACATCAGGAGTATAGAGAAGAAAACGCCAATTGTAATTCACCAATTGAATTTTCATTCATAAAGTCTGATAACAGCACGTATAATCTCATAACAGATCCGAAAATTCTTCATGTCGTTAAGCACAAACCCCATGAGTGATACCTTCCTTTCTTCCTTTCCCGCAAAGGAGACATGCTCTCAAACAAAGTTCTGAGTGTTGCACAGTAGAGAGATGCGTCCTATCATATGCCTGGAACAACTACTACCAACAAACTGAAGTCCGATGATATACCTCCATAGCTGCTCTGACACCGAGCGAGATCAATTGGTCTTTGGAACCCAGTCCATTTTGAAACTAGGTTGACATTTTTCATCCTTACACATACTCTCTACCATGACATATCATGTTTATCACAAACAGAAGATGAAGAAATATTAGAGTCATTAGGTGATTTGGGAGATTGATCCTTCGGAACCCATTTGTAGTTGGGCTTAACCCATTTCTTTTTTGATATGATGGGTAGCTTGGTACTTGCTTTTGAGTTTGATGTCGGCCGTTGATATGGCTTTGATCTAACTGGTCTTGGCTTCACTGGAACATTGTGATACCCTAGACCCTTGTATTGATTATCTTTGAATTTTAATTGCTTCTCAATCATCGAGGCAACTACCTCACTTGACACATCATATTTTCTAAAATTAAAATCTGCATTTTCAAATTTGTTTTTCAATGTGTCAAGCTCGGCAGTCACAGAAGCAAGTTGTCTCTTAATATAGTCATAATTTTCACATTTATTGCTAAATTCCTCTTGAAGTTTTCTAAAATCCTTAGTTTTGGCCTCTAGTTGAGCTTTTAAGGGTTTTTGACCTTTCCTTAGAGTATAGTCTTCATATTTAAGGTCCTCATTTTCCCTTTTTAGCAAATCAATTTGTTCACGAAGAAATTTAATCGTAGATTCACAAGATGGAGTACATGAAACTTCATTTACCAGAATGGATGATGAACTCATTTTTTATAATTTTTTTATTATATATATATATATATATATATATATATATATTATTTTTATATATTTTGTTTGAATTGCCCTTTGACTTAAAAACTGAGAAATTCAACCTTAAAAATCAAATTTAAAAAGTCATACTAAAAAGTCAAACTCAAAAAATCAAACTTAAAAGTCAAACCGAAAAGCTAAATTTGAAATTTTGAAACATAAATGAAAAAGTCAAAGTTTAAAGTCAAAAGTCAAACTAGAAAAGTCAAAGTAAAAATTTAAGTAAAAAGTCAAAATTAAAAGACAAATTAAAAAATAAATTTTTGGGTTGAAAGTGGAAATTAAAAATAAAAGAAATTAATTTTTGGGGTTAAAATAGTCAAATTTCGAATGTTGGAACCGACAAGGACTTGTGTTAAATTACTTTTCGAAGAAGTGAAACAAAGTGTCCGCTAGTCGAGTTGGTAAAGAGCTGTGTTGATCAACGAGAGGTCCCGGGTTCAATCCCCGACATCCTCAATTGCTCTTTACTTTTTTAATATGAAGCTACGATGCGAGGATGTCACATGTGATGCTGGCTGCACACCGAGGCCGCACACCAAGCCCCGCACACCGAGGACTGCACACCCCGCGGCCATACACCTTCAACTGGAAGCACACCTTCACCAGATTTGCGAAGAAAAATGATGTTCTTCGCTGTTTTTGCTCCAAAACTCCATCAAAAACTAGTTTTTATGAAAAATGCAAAGAACAAACCCCATTTATTTTGCCCCGATCTATCCAAAAATGAAAAAAAACCTTCCAATATAAGATCAAATAAGCTCCAGAGCTAACAAAATTGACTGATACAATCCAAGCCCTAATACCAGTTGTAAGTCCCCAAAATGCTTGAGTATGAATCAGATCCGTTTGATAGTGCGGAATCCCAATCAAACAGATGATGTCGGATCAAAATAAAACAGAAGTAGAAGAAGAAGATGATGAATCTTGTATTATTTGATGATTATAATGTAGATCCAAATACAAGATTCACACACACTCACTTCTTCTCTCTAACTTTCTCTCTTTACAATATGCTGTCCTCTCATATTCTTCTAGTCGTACACGCACATGACTCCTCACCGTATATATATGAGACACCAGCCTTACACTCGTGTACGACCGTACACAGGTGTGCAGCTGTACACGAGTATAGCCGTATACAACCACCAAATCACATATTACATTATAGAAAAATATTTTGCTAGAAAAGCAAAGTATAAACCAATATTTTGACCCAACAAACGAGGAATCGTGAATTGTTGAGATGGTTAAATCAAGAAAATGAATCATACTTCGTTCCCAATCAAGTCTTAAAGTCATACTCCAAGATTGCGCCTTGAGTGACATAATCTTAAGAAAGGTTTATAACACTTATCAAATGTAGAGTAAAATGTTTTCTACTCCTGTACATTTGAAATTGGTAAGTTGTGATGTTTTACATAAAACAAAGACCAACTAAGGCCAATTGTGTGAAGTATTTTTCTTGATAAGAATCCATACTAACTCTTGAATATTTGATTGTCAAGGAATGGTTCTTCACAAGAGAATTTTATATGTCAAGAGGTCAGTGGGAGTCTTAAAGATCTTGAAAATTTTCAAGAACAAATCAAGAATAAAACATGTTGTTTATCACTAGCACACGACTTGAGGTTTATAGCCTATCGTGTTGACATATTCTTGTTTCTATTCCCATTCCAGTTAAAGTTGACTATTCATGTGAGTTTTATGAGTTCTCAGTTGTTTGCATAGCTAGTTGGAATCAATCATAGGCCCTTGTGCTGCTAGGTGGTAAGAAGTTAAGGTTGAGCAAGTTCAGTCCATATGAGTTTTGATTTGTCACTAACCTTGTCTTGTGATTATGGTTATGAAAAATTCACATGGATAAGAACACATACACCATAAAATCTAACTGTCATAAGGTTTCTCTCCGATTCCTGAAAATGATGGTGAGGAAATGCTTTTGCTAAATAGATTTTACGTAGATAGCAATTGTGATATTTGCATTCTCAAAGTCGTTAGTGGAACGTGTGTGGTTAACCGTTACACTAAAATGGATTTGTGAGAAATGTAAAAGGTCTAAACAATTGAGATTATGATTATGTCATCCCTTTTCATAGTTCTACAAATTATTAAGAAACATATGTGAGCTATCTAAGAAAAGGTTTATTATTTTTGATAGAGTCTTATCAAAGCATCTCATATCAGAAATCTGAACTTTGGTTATTGATTTCGAGAAGTCAAGTTGTTTTCTGAATACATTTCAATGCTAGTGGGAGCATAATTGTTATGCTAGTAATTATTAGGCTAGTGGGAGCATAATCAATTATTATAAGTGTTACAAGTTAGCAATATTAATTATAGAAAACAAAAGTTTCAATTGGGAAAAGTTGTTGTGCTATAAGTAAGGGAGAGGAAATTATACTTCATTTCAATTCTAAACGCTTATATTGAGATTTTAATCATCTTTAGTCAAGGATATATATGGATTTTAGGTTGGAATGGTTCAACATAAGGAAATTCTATATATATTGCGTTCTCGAAATTCGATTATTATTACAATATCCCTCTTCATAGTCGAATTATGCAAACATGGAAAATACAAAATATTGTAGCAAAAGACTGGTCTAGGATCATGTCTTTATGTGAGACATCATGAATCATGTCTCATATGCTTTGGGTATAGGATCGATTACATGTGCTATAATATTTATCCTATCTAAATTTTCCAATTGCCTAGGGCATTACGAGGGGAAAAGGTCTAGAATTGGATATGACTAAAATGATTAAGCAATTGTCGACGACAATCTAAAGTTTACCAAAGATTGGTTGCTCATGGACAGTTAGAAGTATGGTGTTAGTTTTGGAATGACCATATTGACATATTCTAAAAGGAGTCAACTCTTGTTCAGAAGTTATAGTTAAAATGGGAATGTGGAAATGTTTCCATAGGTGGAAGATATTCATTAAATCTGTGTAAGATTAGAAAGCTTAATGCAAGAAGGATATTCAAAGAAATGTACTTTGAATTTGAGACTTCTTTTCCATGGAATTGATCTCCAATTGAATACTTTGTAAATGTATGTTGTCAAGCCATTGTGATTTTGTGCATAGTCATTACAAGCGGATCAATACATATAAGTTTAGAATGTAACAAATTTCGGTAAATGGCAGGAATTTGGAATTCTTACATTTATGATAAGGATTTGGGATTGTGAAATGGGAATCATTGGAATTATGTTCAATTGATCTATTTCACAAAGTAAGGATCATAGACAAACATAGTGTGCATACTTGGAGTATGGCATAGCTATTGTTTGGACAAACATAGTGTGCATGCATGGAGCATCGCATGACTATTGTTTTTTATTCAAGTATAAAGTTGATTATTTGAAACATTATACAATGAATAATGAGTAATAAATATGGTGTTTAAATAAAAGGTGTTTTATTTATTCTCAAAAGTGGTTGGGGCCATATAGGATTAGTATTATTCTTGTGTTTCACTTTGCATCTTTTGGCTTCCCGAATAACTAGGTTATTCAGACTCTCCATAGTCACTCATACTTTCGAAGTAGGTATTGAGGCAAGACTATCATGAATGGGTTTATAGTTTGTCTAGGTGGCCTAGACATAGCTGAAGTATTCATGAATGCTCCTAGAATAAGATTTAAGTATTAGATTAAGCCCACACTCATTTGACTCACTTAATGGATTTTATCACGATTGATCATGAGACAATAATATCTTATATTTTTCAAAAGGAGACGTAGGAGTTGTAGTTACGCATCGATTGCACATTGACATATGAAAATGCAACCAGTAACTTGGTTGTTATAAAACATATCATTGTGTGTAATTTGATGAGTAAGTACAATCGAACATTTGGGTAGAATTTTATCCATTCCTTTTACCCTTGGAGGGACAAAAATGATATTTGTAGGCCCCTCGAGGATTTAGTGATGACAAACGTAAGTGCTCGGCTGGGCCTGGACTGATATTATTTGTTTAATTAGTCAGTCGTCATAAATCAGAAATCAGGACACAACAGATGGATAGAGAGAATGATTATAATCCATGTCTTAGTCCATATAATACCTATAATTGAGGAATATATGATCCCTTATCTAATGGACATGTCATTGACTAGGTCAGAGTTCGATAGTGGCTTTTAAGAGCTATTATTGCTAGCTGAGATTTTGGAGTCATATTTGCAATAATAGTTTTTGACTTATCCTAATGGGAGACTGTTGGATTAGATGTCTAAGCCCATAACTATTGTTGGTAATACTCGAGCCAAGAGTAGCATGGTCCATTTGGGTTGCATAAATCCATGACAGTTTGTTAGGATGGACTCTTGAGGGAAGGTTATATATGATTTATTAAAATATTATAAGTTCTAATATATTAATATCAAATCATACGTTTTAATTAGTATTGATCAAGAATTAATTTGGAATTAATTTAGTGATCAAAAGAGACTAATTATATCTATAGGGATTAATTATGGTAATTAGTTATATTTATATGTATTGGGCTTATGATCCATGTTGGACCAAGTTTATGTATGGATACATACAGAGTTAGGACACATGAACCATGGATCACAAAATTCATGGATATGGATACGGGTTATACCCATGACCCTTGGAATCCAACATATAAATATGTTAGTTCATGACCAGAAACGTGTGCTTTTTCTTAGAGAAACATTGAGGTGTTTTTCGTGCATGGAATTCTCTCTTAAGAGTCGCCTTTGTTCTAGGTGACTTGTGATTCCCTTTGAGGTGCAACACTCGGGGCACTAAGTTTTTAAAGGCCAAAGTCTTTCTAGCAACACCAGATACATCATGACTTCAAGCCATTTAAAGGTATGTTACTCTAACTAGTATCTTGTATTAATCATGAAAAATGGCATGCTAGATATTGTCTTAATACCTTAGAAACACCTTTGCATGTATAAATAGTGAAAACATAGATCCAAGATATTTAGGGTTTTATGTGCACCATAGGATGTTGTAGAATACTAAAACCCATCACATGCTAGTATTGATTAGTCAGTGATATGATGGCATGTGTATGATATGCCCTACTATGGTTACTCAATGCTCGAATGATGCTTGCTTTGTGCTTTTAGGAGTTGTATCTATCTTTAACTAACTAGTAAATGAATACGCTAAGTTACATATTACAAGGACTAAATAATTTCAGAAGGTTAGGTTTATCCTTATTTCGCAACTCTTGTCTGAGTCCAACTTTTGTAGGGAGAGACCTCTCATTCGAAGAATTATCTGGTCTTAGTAATATGTAATGGTATTCGCGAGCTAGTTAGGGGAGATAGCAGGTGTTAGATTAATGTGTAAGTCCATAACTATAATTGGTAAGACTTGACCCGACCCGGTATTTTCCATTTGGGTTGCATGGCATCATGCACTTGGATAGACTATAATGAGAGAAATAACACTTAAGGTTGATTAATATATTATAAGTTCTAATATATTAATAGGATTATTTAATTAGTATTGATCAAGAATTAATCTAGAGTTAATTAAGTGATCAAAAGAAGACTAATTAAATATATGGGTTAATTGTTTAAATCATCCATACTTGTATAGTCGGCTAATGCTCCGTGGATAATCAAGTTGGGCTAAAACCCATAGGATGGTCCATGGATGCTCAATGGTGTATTTGAACCCATGGATCCAAGGAAATGGAAGACCATGCCAATTAGGGTTTACCCTAATTGTAACAACTATATAAAATCATATTCTTTGGGAAAAACCGGCCATTATGAATAATAAGAAAGGGCTAGCCGATTTTAGGAGTGTTCAAGTTTCTCTCAAGTTATTCCAAGTGTATTATGTGTTGTGTGAACCATTTGAGGTGTCACACTTGAGGCACTACGCACTCAAGCTTCATGAAGACAATCTACATCAAAGAGGTGTGTATTCTATCTTGGTATATTCATTATTTTGTATGCTAGATTAGGATAATACCTTGGATGTTAATAATTTCATGTATAATAGAGAAAACATAGATCCAAGGTATTTAGGGTTGCATGTACACTTAGTAGTGTTAGAATGCTGAAAATCCAATAGTGGTATCAGAGACTAGCCTTGTTTTCTTCTTATACTTGCAAAACTCCTTAAAAAATCGAAGTTGTTTCCTGTCTGGGCATCAGATTAGGCGAGTCCATCAGGAGACTCGGCGAGTCCATGCCTAAAAAGTGATCAAAACGATCTAACTCGCCGAGTTGGTTCATGTACTCGACGAGTTGGACCCCCAGATAGGATATATTCAACTTTTTTGGTTGGAATTGGACTAGGAATATTATCCTAATATGTTTTTAGACTTATGAACTTGTTTTTGATGTGGTAATGTTCATGCTAATCCAATTTCAAAGATAATTGTCAATAGATTCATGTTTTGTATTAGTTTAAGGTTTAGACTAATTACATGAAAAAGTTTGATTTGAATTATCTTGTTCTTATGAGTTGCTTAGATTAATAGGAAGTTATGTGAAATTGTTGTTTTCAATCCAAATTAATCTAAGAGTTGATTCTAAAATGTGTTTTTGTAACTTGTCCTCAAGTTATATAAAAAGTCACATTTAAGTTTCATAAAACTCATAAAAGTTGGCAATGGTTACAAAAAATGAAGAGTCGTGTCCTTAAGTTATGGAGGTTCAAGAGTCACTTCATTAAGTAATAAAATGTGTAACCTTAATTAGTTCCATAAGTTACAAAATAAGAAAAGTTACATTCTTTAATAATTTAAAGTCTTCCATAACTTGTCCTCAACTTATGGAACTTGAATAGTTTTTGGATTAAAACTACTTTAAACACATAAGTTATGGAATTAATTAGTTTTGAATAGTTTCAAAACTTGCCATCAAGTTTTGGAATTTGAAAAGTTTTCACTTATGAATAATTTAATTCCAAGTTAGCCCTTAGAATTTTAAAAGTTAAAATTCAACCCTTATACTTTATAATATTATAAGTTAATAATATATATATGTATAAGAGTAAAGTCAGTCTTACCGTTAGTAGGCCTCATTCACGAAGCCGGTCTATAAGGGGGTATAAGGTTACTGCCTATAAAATGGCAGTTTAATGGGTGTCCACTCGCACCTACCGCTTCCTTGACTGGTGGAGGGTCGTTAGCCGAACGGGTAGGACAAGGACTATAATTCTCCCTTCATTAAAAGTATTAATGATAAATACTAAGTAACTAAACCATTTATAAATACCCAATCTTAGTTACTTAGGAAAATGTGAATAAGGTGCTAATCCATGAAATTACACTCTGCACTTTGTTTAAGTCGGTTAGTGGAGCGTGTGTGGTTAACTGGCACACTAACTCGTATTTAACAAGGTAGGCAAAGGGTAACTTAATGTTTATCATAGTATCGATGGAGCGTGTGTGGTTAACCGAAACATCGATTGAGGGGTAAACACTTAAGGGTACCAAGTAATTTGCATGGTTACTTCACACCTTTTTTTGTGATCCTCGGCATCCCAGTCACAAAAGTTGAAGGGCACACTCGAGACTAAAACATGTCATTGAAAAGTTTAATGAATCTCAAAGATCTAGGAGTTTGAAAACCAATTAAAACCTAATAATACATTTGATTTATCTTGGTGGAAATTGGTGAATCGTCATTCACCTACCTTCAAATATTTTATAGCTTGGATTACGACATACCTCTTCTAAGTTATAAAATAGTTTGTTGGGTCCTAGCCTTAATATTTCATATTGGGTGTTATATTAAGGACTTTAAATCAACTATCTTGAATATCTCCCAAAAGATGTCTGGTTTAGACATTTATGATCTTCCCAAATCTCTTGAAACAAGCTTTCCTAAAATTCGATTATAATTACGATATCCCTTTTGATAATCTGAATTATGAGAACTTGGCAAACAGAAATGAAAATATTATAGCAAAAGAATGGCTTAGTCTTTATGTGAGACATCATGAATCGTGTCCCATATGCTTTGGATATAAGATCGATTACATGTGCTATATTCATCCTTTCTAAAATTTTCCAAATGAATGGGGCATTAAGAAAGGAAAAGGTCTAGAATTGGATATGACTAAAAGAATTAATCAATTGTCGAGGACAATCTAAGGCTTACCAAAGATTTGTTGCTCGAGGACAGTTGGAAGTATAGTGATAATTATGGACGGACCATATTGACATGATCTGTAAGGAGGCAACTCTTGTTCAAAAGTGATAGTCAAAATGGAATCTGGAAAATGTTTCAAAGTTAGAAATTATTCAATATGTGTAAGATTAGGAAACTTAATGCAATAAAGGATGTTTGCAAGGAGTTGATCTCCTTTGGAATGCTCTATAATGTTTGGTGTCAAATCTTTGTGACTTTGTGCATAATCATTACAAGAGAATCATTGCATATAAGTTGAGAATATTGCAGATATAGTAAATGACATGAATTTGGAATTCTTGCATTTGCAGTAAGGATTTGGGACTATGAAAAGAGGATCATTGGAGTTATGTTCAATTGATCTATTTCACAAAGTAAAGATCATAGACAAAAATAGTATGCATACTTGGTGTATGGCATGACTAGTGTTTAGAAAACATAGTATACATGCTTGGAGCATGGGACAACTATTGATTTAAATTCAAGAATAAAGTTGATAGCTAAAACAGTATACAATGAATAATGTGCAATCATATGGTGATAAATAAAAGGTGTTTTATTTATATTCATAAGTTCTAAGACTATATTAGATTCATTAATTCTTGTGTTTCACTTTGCATGTTTTGACTTCCATAATAACTAGGTTATTCTTCCAGAATGACTAAGTTATTCAAACCATCCACAGTCGGTCATATGTTGGAAGTAGATATGAATCACGACTGTCATGGGTTGGCTTGTAGAGGTCCAAGTTGGTGGACAAAGTTGTGCTACATCACTCATGAGTGCTCATAAGTTCTGAGTATTGGATTCAACCCACGCTCATTTGAATCACTTCATGGATTTTATCATGAGTGATCATGAGACAATAATATCTTAGATTCTTCAAACCTAGAGATATGAGTTGTTACTATGAGTTGATAGTACATTGATTGCACGAAAACACATTGGTAACTCGATGTTATAAAACGTGCCTTTGTGTATGATTCAACAAGTAGTAGAACAAGTCATATGAGTCGAAGTTTATCCATTCCTTTTAACTTCGGGATAAAAGCTATATATGTGGGCACCTCGATGATTTAATGATGATACATGTGAGTGCTTGACAAAGCTAGGACTGATTTGATTTGTTCAATCAGTCAGTCATCATGAATCGGAAATCAGGAAACAACAGATGGACATTACAATCCATGTCTCAGTCCATATGATATCTAGAATGGAGGAATGTAGTATCACTTATCTAATGGACAAGTCATTGACAAAGGTCAGAGATCATCGGCAAGGTCAGAGTTGGATAGAAGCTTTTGAGAGCGACGATTGCCGGTCCGTTCTTGAAGTCATTCACAATAATAGTTTTAGACTTATCCAAGTGGGAGACTATTGGATTAATGTCTATGTCCATAACTATAATTGGTAAGACTTAACCCAAACCGGCATGGTCCATTTGGGTTGCATGGCATCATGCACTTGGATAGACTATAGTGAGATAAATAACACTTAAGGTTGATTAATATATTATAAGTTCTAATATATTAATAGGATTATTTAATTAGTATTGATCAAGAATTAATCTAGAATTAATTAAGTTATCAAAAGAAAACTAATTAAATATATGGGTTGATTATGTAAATCATCCATACTTGTATAGTGGGCTAATGCTCCATGGATAATCAAGTTGGGCTAAAACCCATAGGATGGTTCATGGATGCTCCATGGTGTATTTGAACCCATGGATCCAAGGATATAGAAGGCCATGACAATTAGGGTTTACCCTAATTGTAACAACTATATAAGATCATATTCTTTGGGAAACATCGGCCACTATGAATAATAAGAAAGGACTAGCCGATTCTAGGAATGTTCAAGTTTCTCTCAAGTTATTCGAAGTGTATTTGGTGTTGTGTGAACCATTTGAGGTGTCACACTTGAGGGACTAGGCACTCAAGCTTCATGAAGACATTCTACATCAAAGAGGTATGTATTCTATCTTGTTATATTCATTATTTTGTATGCTAGATTAGGATAATACCTTGGATGTTCATAATTGCATGTATAATAGAGAAAACATAGATCCAAGGTATTGAGGCTTGCACGTACACTTAGGAGTGTTAGTATGCTCAAAACCCAATAGTAGGGACTTCTTATGCAGCTAATGGCGGAGAGTGGGTCGTAGATTACCCTAGGGCAAGCCTAGGATGAGACTAGCATGAAGAGTAGTAGTACTAGAAGGGGTTTGGTGGAGTTGAGGCAATTTTTGAGGAAAGTTAGGATAGATGTGGAATGTAGTATTGTCCTGTACTACTGAAAGCAGAGAATCCATACTCGAATCAAGGAAGGCTGAGATGAACCCAGGGAACTTGTAGTGTGTAAGATCCATCAAGATATGATGAGTATTCTGATGGATGTTATGGTATACTTTCGAGTATAGAGATTTTACGTGGTAGACTAGATGGTAGTTTTGGTGCTGGTGAGTTATCAGGCTCGGACTCTACAGTCGGGCAGCTTGATCGTCAGATGTGGGAGTTCACCTCATATGAGATTACACATAGTATCATTAACCATACTCCTTTAATCTTCGGTACGGTCAAGGAGGGAATTTTTGGGATTTGTGATAAGAGGTTGGGTACCTTCTGTACCGAAATGGCGACCATGATAGGACGTTCACGTCGATATTGTGGGAGTTCAGAGCTCATAGAGCTCTTCATTATCATGGGGCTAAGAACCCCATTACTAGCAGCAGATGGTTCGCTGTGGTCGCCAATGCTTTTCGTACCAGTCGTTGTCCCGAGAGGGATAAGGTCCGACTTGCTTCCTAACTCTCGAAGGATAGGGCACATGATTAGTGGTAATAGGTTGGGATTCCTTCTGATACTTTTGTAGATATAATATTGTTAACTTTACCATAAATGGTTCCATTAAATGTCACGGACATCATAAACGAGATGTTATCTCGTCGGGACTTTGGCCAAGGCCCGGTCTTGGCCAAGGAAACCTAACACGAGGGTGGCAATTCGTTCCCTCCATCAGGGACGAATATCCCCCGCAATCTACTCGTTCACTCATGACCAAATGAGAACGTGACAGAAAGCTTAGGTGACGCTCAGGGCAGACGTCACCAAGCAGTTAGTTAATGTGGGAGTGATTCTTCCAGTAAGAGGAGGCCAAGTTTCAAGATCATTGAACGAGCTCTCCGCAAACAGTTAGAAGCGGGTATAAATGGATCCCCTCTGCCATAAGCAAGGGATCCACCTTCTCTTTCAAAAAGATTACCCTAAAATTTCCTATCTCAGAAATCAAACTTGATTGTCGGAGCGGTGTCCCTGGAGAACACCTGGATGTCCTTTAACGATTCTTCTTTATGTTGTGTTATTAGGAAATCTCTCAAGGTAGATCCATCATCTGGAATCTAAAACCCATGAAACATTATTGGATTAGGTGTCTAAGCCCAAAACTATAATTGGTATGTACTTGACCCGATACAGCATGGTCCATTTGGGTTGTAACACTTTGGAACTATTTGATAGGATGAATATTTAAGAAAGAGGTTATTTTTGATTTGTTAATATATTATAAGTATAATATATTAATTGAGAAATTATATTATTTAAGTTGTATTAACCAAGAATTAATTTGGAATTAATTTAGTGATCAAAAGAGACTAATTAAATTTGTACGGACTGATTAGGTAAATCAGTAACATTTATAGTATGGGATAATGATCCATGTTGATTAGAAATGGACTAAATCTTTATGAGGATCCATGAAGAGTTATTCCATAAGTCTAGTAAGTTATTGGGTTAAAGGCCCAAGTGAATTACGGTTTACAAGTTTAAACCTTAAGGATTCCAAACTAAAAATATGATCCCTAGCATGCTAAAATCGCCCCTCCCCCAACGAGTCTAACAGTACCATAACCGATTTTATGTCTCCTTACTTCTATCTCAAATTCCTCCTCTTGTTCTTGGTTTGTTATAATACATTTTAGGCATCACACATGACGTGCTAGGCTCATGAAAGACCAATTCCTACAAGCTATAGCAAAGAGGTAATCTTCGAACTTACTTTTATGATTGATATGTCAAATTAAATGTTAGTTATAGGCGTCATGCTTTGGAAACTTTTGTTACATGTATGACTAGAGTAAACATAGATCGAAGGTTATTAGGGTTGTATATGCACCATAAGAGTGTTATAGTACACAAAACCCAACAGTGGTATCAGAGCCATGGTTGTTTTCTGTTATATAGATGCATTTGTTTATTGTTCAAAGTTGAAAAAATGCATTTTTGCACTCTGCGAGGGTGAACTCGCCAAGTCCACATATAAACTCGAGGAGTCCATGTCATGACTCGACAAGTTGGGCATTCTGGTGGAAGAATTTTCGAGTTTTTTTGGCCTATTTTGGATTAGGATAATTACCACAAACTGTTTTGGTTTATAAAATTTGATTTTGTTTATATGGTAATGACTATCCCTATCCAATAACTTGATGATTGCAAAAAAATTTAAGATAATTACTTGATTTTGTGGAAATCATTTTGTTACAAGAGTTGAATTAGATCAATTTAGTAAAAGATAAAATGATATGATTGTTTTATAAGCTTCAAATTTGACCTAACTGTTTTTTGGAGAGTTACAAAACTTGGTTTTAGGTTTTAAAATTCTAAAAGTTTTTTAAGGAGTTACAATATTTGTCATTAAATTTGAAACTCAAAAGTTTTTGAAGAGTTCCATAAGTTATGGAACTTGAAAAGTCTCATCTTCATAAAACAAATTAACTGCTTAAGTTATGGAGTTCAAAAGTTTTTCAAGAATTACAAAACTTGCCCTCGAGTTTTAAAATTTGAAAAGTCTTAATTAAGAAACATTGAATTCATAGAAACCCTAGGAATTTGAATAGTTTTAAAAAATGTAACTCATGGGTTCATAACTTAAAAATAATTAAACAGTGTTAATTTGATTTAGCATCTTGATGTTTTTTAATAGCTCAATTAACTCTTATAGACTTTATTAATAGTTAATTAAATGTTTAATTAAAAGAGTATTATTAAATTCATAATCATATGGTTTAAGTTTAATTATATTAAGAGTATAATTTATTAATAGATTAAACCATCAAGTATTCTAAAAAGTTTAAAATACACCCTTATACTATATGAAATTAAAAGTATAATATATGATATATGTATAATTAAAAGGACAGTCTTACCATTAGTAGGCCTCATTCACGAAGTCAATCTATAAGGGGGTATAAGAAAACTGCCTATAAAATGAGAGTTGAATGGTTGTCCACTCTCACCCACCACTACCTTGATTGGTGGAGGGTCGTTAGTTGAATGGGTGGGATAGGACACAAACTTCCATTAAAAGTATAATGAAAATACCAAGTAACTAAACATTTATAAATTCCCAATCTTAGTTACTTAGGAAAAATGTGAATTTCGTGCTAACCCATGAAATTGCACTTTGCACCTTGCTATGTCGTTAATGGAGCGTGTGTGGTTAACCGACACACTAATTTGGGACTAGTAAGGGTGGCAAAGGGTAGGTTGGTGTTAATCATGGATCAATGGAGCATGTGTGGTTAACTAGCACATTGATTTGGTAATATTTAACATCCAGAGTACCACGCTAATTTGAATGGTTATTGACACCTTGTTTGTGATCCTTGGCATCCCAGTCAAAAACTTCAAGGGCATAGTCGTATTTTAAACATGCCATTGAAATGTTTAATAAATCTCAATGAATATAGGAAATTCAATTCATTTAAAACCTAAAATTCATTTTTGTTTTTCATGGTGGAAATTGGTAAATCATCATTTACCTACCTTCAAATATTTTGCAATTGGATTACGACATCTCTCTTCCGAATTGTAGTATATAGTGTTGGGTCCTAGCCTTAATATTTCATTTGGGTGTTATATTAAGGATTTATGTAACAACCGAAAAATACAACCAATTTAAAAGTTTCAAAAACAACTCGATTTCATTAAATTGTTTACAAAATGGTTTTCAACACAAATCATTTAGAGTATTCCCAGAATCACATTGCTACAAAATCATGAGGAGCGGTACGATCACGCCTTCGCCTTGCCACAGTCTCCTGAAGAACCTGAAAAACATTAAACCACAACTGTAAGCCCAAAAGCTTAGTGAGATACCCCCAAAATACCAACCACATATACGCCCTTCCAGGCTATGACCTTCCGGTCCAAAATATATAAGACATACATAACATAACAGAACATAGAACAGCCATGCATATCAGGTCTACTGTGTGACTGGTCCGCCGTATCGGGCCTTCAGTCCACCGGATCCGTCCTCCGAGTCTAGTCATGTCCTTCAAGTCTACAGTGTGGTTGGTCCGCCCGCACTAGGCCTTCAACTCACCTGGTCCACTCTCTGAGTCTATAGTATGACAGGTTCGCCCGTATCGGGCCTTCAGTCGGCCTGGTCCACTCTCCGAGCCTCGGCACGTCTGGTCCGCCCGCGTGGGGCCTACAACATATCCGGACCGCTCGCTGGGCCTTCGGAACAACTGGTCCGCCCTGAGTAGCTTGGCCTACAGCACGAAGCAGGACCGCCTCAACCCATCTCCAGTCCAAGCAACCATGTACACATAGATATATAACCATATACCAGTTCACATTCAAACAAGCCGATCTAGCAGATCACATAGCATAACATACTCTAAGCAGGATACCGACCTAACAGGTCATTAGCATAGCATCTCCCTATCTCTCAGGATACCGATCTCAATCAGGTCTCTAACATATACCGTCCTAACTCTCAGGATGCAAGCATATCACAACAACAAAATAATAACAACTACCCGGATCTCAATCCGATAAGGGCCGGCCTTGGTGCCTTAGACCCTATTGATATAGTGAGGATAACTCATCTCGAAACTGCCGGCTGAAAGGATAAGATCCCGCTGCTCCAACCCTGACATGAACTCCTCCACTGAACACCGAAACATTCAATTCAATAAATACCCTTAATTACCAAAATACCCCTGGAAGACAACTGGTCAACCTTGGACAAAGTCAAAGTCAACCCCTGACTGACGCTACTCGCTGAGTCAACCCGATGACTCGCCGAGTCCCTATGCTCAGAACTTCCCTCAATCAGCGACCCAACTCGCCGAGTCCAACAACTCTGAGTCCACTCGCACCCAACTCACCGAGTCATCCCTTGACTCACCGATTCTCGACTCAACCAGGAAATATTGAGACTCTTCGACAAGACTCGCCGAGTCCAAGAACAGACTCGCCGAGTCTAAGGCTATCTTCAACCTACTCGCCGAGTTGTTCTTCCAACTCGCCGAGTTCTAGGCCATCTTCAAGCAACTCGTCGAGTCCACCCATGTGACTCGCCGAGTATCACCGGTCTGAATCAATTCAGAAGCACTCCAGGCCATGCAATTGATCCAAAACATAGATCTAACCTCCTACAATCCATCCATCACGTAAAGTGGCAAACTTTACGTGAATCCAAAGAGATCTAGGCCTTATTCACCTTAGAACTAAGGTTTGGGACATGATAGCTCCATTAACAACACAAGAACAGGGGCTTAATGCTCTTAAGATCTTCTCCACTCCAGATCTGAGGTAGCAACCTTAGATCCATCCTTCAAACTCAAAATGCTACACAACTAAGCTTCCCACACAACCCCAAAATGAAAATCTAAGAGAACACAGCCCAAGAACGAAATATTACCTCCAAAGAATGCCCCAACAACAATGAAACTCGAATCCAAGCAAAGCCCTTTGATCCAAGCCTCTTCTCCTTCAAGAATTCTTCAACAACCACCTCTCCAAGCTCGAATTTGCTCAACAATGGGGTTCCTCCATGAAATTAGGGTTTCTGGGACTCAAGGGGGATCAAGGAGGCTGTGGAGGAAACATAATGATCTTTATTAGGGCTCATTCCCCAGATTTAGGGTTTACTTCGCCCAACATCTATTCGCCGAGTCCATCTTTGGACTCGCCGAGTAGGTCACTTGTCACGCGACCAAAGTCGCGACTCTACTCGCCGAGTCCATCCATGGACTCGCCGAGTCGCCCTTCAAGATTTACACTTTTAGCCCTTCAACACTACTCTTGCTATTCCGGGATGTTACAATTTAAATCAACTAAACTTGAATTTCTCCAATGTATATGTCTAGTTCAGATAACTATGGTCTTCCCAGATCTTTTGGAAAAACATTTCCTCATGAAGATGATGTTCCCAAAAATCATACTTCACTTCCTCTACCTCCTCCAATAGTTCTCCCTAACCCACATGTTCGAAGACTTGAAAAGTTCAAGATCACTGAAGCCCTATTGGAAAGCCAACATGATGATGGAAAGTATGTATATGCTCATGTCTTGGATATGAAGATGCATATTGACAGGCTAGGAATGTTGGGTGTCATCTTCCCAAGGAAGCTGGTTGTTGACCTGGTTCTTCAGTCACTACCTAAGTGATATAGTGAGTTTGTTAAAGACTACTATGTGATTTATCACGACGTGACCCATGGACATAGGAAATGACATGGATATCCCATAAATGATTCCTTCTCCTAATAGGAAAGGAATTGGCCATGGTCAGAAGTTTTGATCATAAGAGAAAAGACAGTCTTGAGATAGCTCCATGTGAAAATGCCAAAGAGTCTACTTGTTTCTACTGCCATTTGAAGGACATTGGAAACGAAGCTGTCCTGATTACCTGGGAAATCTAATAGAAGGTAAAATTGAATTGTATAGTTCTACCTTAGGTAAATCCACTATCTAACTCTATTAAGTTCCTATTTGGATATTCTTAATACATGATGTGATAAGATTACATTTCGATGTTTTGTAGGATCAAAGAATAGAAATGAAGCATAATGAAAGAGCAGGTTGAGTCTGATCGCGAAGAAATGGATTTCGATCGCATGATTCGATGATCAGATTTTTGAGCTACTACTTAGGAGTTATCATAGATTTTTTAGAAAGTTTTAGTAAAATAGTTTTCATATGTATTTGCATTGTAAGGACAAGTTTTTCGCAATTTTTATAAAAAAAGAAAAACTTTGATTTTATCTTATTTTACATTTCCTTGCAATGACATTGATGAAAATTGATGTTTGTATGTTGCTATTGTTAGCAATGTTGAAAATGGATTTGATTCTTTCATGTGTGGTAGTCTCAGAAGTTTAGCAAATAAGGAAAGATTCTCATCAACCAACTTTCAATCAGACAAAAACTTGGAATCATGTGACTTGTATTTTATGATGAGTGAGAACCTTCATCTTTAGGAAATTAGGACTAATTCGTTGTCCACATGTATATGTGAGTCAAATGAATAACTAGGGGATCGGGTACACTCGGTGGTGCGCTGGTTAGGTCCACTACAAAGAACAATACCACTATTCATTATGATTTACTAAATGTTTAGTAAACATGGTTATACTTACAAGATTATGTGTAATTTTGAATCATTGGAAAAGTTTCAATGTATAGTAGAACGAATAAAAGGAATCAAATAGGCAAAAAGATTAAAAGTTTCTCTAACCTAAAACGAAAGGAGAATACTTTAGTATCATGTTTTATTAACATTTTAATGATTATGAAAACCATATCTGATTTGATCGTCTCATGAAACCTTAGTGCATTTGTATGACTAAGAGGATGAATCTGGAATTGTTGAAATGGTTAAATCAATTAAGGAGAGTCATACTTCATTCCAAATCGAATCATAGAGTCATATTACAAGATTGTACATGGAGTGACATGATCTTAAGAAGGTTTATAACACATTTGTATTTCGTAGTTGTGATGTTTTAGATAAAACAAAAACCAACTAAGACCAATTGTGTGAAGTGTTATTCTTGATAAGGATCTGTACTAACTCTTGAATATATGTTTTTCATGGAATGATTCATGATAAGAGAAACTTATATGTCAAGAGGTCAGTGGGAGTCTTAAAGATCATCAAAAGTTTCAAGAACTAATCTAGACTAACCCTATTGTTAAATCACTAGCCCACGACTTGAGGTTTTTAACCTATTGTGTTGTCATAGTCTTGTTTCTATGCCCATTCCAGTTAAAGTTGACTATGCATGTGAGTTCTATGAGTTCTTAATTGTTTGCATAACAACTTGGAAGCAGCAGTAGGCCCTTGAGCTGCCAAGTGGCAAGAAATAAAGATTGAACAAGTTCAGTCCATATGAGTTTGGATTTGTCACTAACCTTGTCTTGTTATTATGATTATGACAAATTCACATGGATAGGAACACATACACCATTAATCTAAGTGACAAAGGTTTCTCTCCGCTTCACGAAAATGATTGTGAGGAAACACTTTCACTAACTAGATTTTAAGGAGATAGCATTTGTAATATTTGCATTCTCAAATTCAATTATGATTACGACATCCCTCTTCATAGTTCGAATTGTGAGAAATGGCAAAAGGTCTAAACATTTGAGACTTATTACTGTAAGTTCTGAAATTTTTTAGACACACATGTGAGCTATCTAAGAATAGGTGTATAAGTTTGAGAAGCCTAGATAAAGTCTTACCAAATCATCTTGTATCAGAAATATGAACTTTGGTAAGAAAATCAACAAGTATTGATTTCTAAAAGACCAACCCATTTCTGAGTACATGTCAAAGCTAGTGGGAGTATAAATGTTATGCTAGTAACAAAATAATTTTTATGCAAGTGAGAGCATAATTAATATCGTAACTGTTGCGAGTTATCAATACTATTTATAGGAAACAAAGTTCAAATTTAGAAAGTTGAAAAGGTTGAAAAGTTGTTTTGCTATAGTAAGGAGAGGATACTAAGAATCTAGATGTAGGTTAGAAACTTTTATGCAAGAATGATGTTCAAATGAATGTACTTTGAATTTGAGACTTCACTTCCTTGGAATTGTTTTGTTATCAATCTCCAGTGGAAAGTTTTGTAATATTGTTGGCAAAGTATTTGTGACTTTAGTACCTCGACATTACAAAAGGTTATATTGCATGAAAGTTTAGAATCTAACACATTCTAGCAGTGACAAGAATTTGGTATTCTTACACTTGAAATATGGATTTGGAATTATGAGGACCATAGATAAAAATAGTGTGCATGCTTGAAGCTTGGGATAACTATTGTTTTAATTCAAGTATTAAGTTGATAAATTGAAACATTATACAATGAATAATGTGTAATCAATATGGGTATTAAATAAAACGAGTTTTATTTATATTCAAAAGTTTTTAGGCCATATTGGATTCTTGTCTTTCACTTTACATGTTTTGACTTCCTGAATAATAAGGTTATTCAAACTATCCACAATTGATCATACTTTGGAAGTAGGTATTGAGGCTAGACTGTCATTAATGGGTCTGTAGATTATCTAAAGGTGTTTAGACATAGCACAAGTTTGTTGTAGTATTCATGAGTACTCCTGTAAAAATAATTGAGTATTGGACTGAAGCTACGCTCATTTGAATCACTTCATGGATTTTATCGCGAGTGATCATGAGATGAGAATATCTTATATTCTTGAAACCATGACATGTGAGTTGTAGTTTACAATTTGGTTGTACATTGACACAAGTAAATGTAACAAAATAATTTTTCAAAAAAAAGTTTGTTCATTTTTAATATTAATAGAAACATATGTCTCAACATTAATTCTCAAAAACCCAATACAAGTTTTCAAAACAATTGTTCAAATCCAGGATCCACAAACATAACTCCATATCCCGAGTATGTACAATCACGTTGGTGCCTTCCCACGATCATCTATGGTACCTAAAACACAAAACACATAACACGGTAAGCACGAATGCTTAGTGAGGACCCCAAAATACCACATACAACAATTCGCCACTCGAGGCTATACATTGTACGACCCTTTGGTCAGTGTGTCTTAGCGGGACCCTCCAGTCTTGTAGCTCGTTGGACCCTCTGGTCCGGTCTAGCTCATTGGACCCTCCGGTCCTGTCTGGTTGAGCCTTCCAGCCTCATACATCGTTGGACCCTCTAGTCCGGTCAGAATGGCACATAGCATATATATAATCACAATACACATAATCTCAAACCAACATATATGACCTTCCGGTCCACATATAGATACCACCCTAGGTAATGTATAGTGAGAAGACTCACCTCGGTAAACTCGAATGGTCTCAAACAAAAAACACTAATCTAGCCTCCGCCTAATCATACACAAAATTGTCTCTAATTAATAATGGCTCTCAAAGGCTAGACTAATCCCTCCCATGCTCTCTCAGAAGGGTAAAATACCATTCTACCCCCCTAATGGTCCAAAAGTCCACTTATTGACTACACCGTAAAAGTCAATGAAAGTCAACCCTAAGGAATACGTAGTGCGTACCCGATCCCTACGTTGGGCGTACTCGACCACAATGCAGATAACAAGCTAATTTCACCCGACGCCTCATGTACTGGGATTTACGCTCAGCGTACGTCCCAGTTTCACTATTAACTCATTTATGGTATTAATCAGTTAAGACTTTGGCTCAAAATGTAGATCCGGACCCCCTACAGCCTCCTAATCCATAAAGTCGAGGACTTTACGCCTTTGCGTGGATGTAAAGGTCATCATCAACCAAAACACACCACTTTCTTCACTAAAGAGCTCATATATCATGCATGGCTCACTCCTAACATCCAAGATCGGATTTTATGGATCCATAACACTTAATACACCGATTAAGGACAAATCAAGGTATATAGAGCTCCCTTTGCTCATAAAGTCTCCACGTTTGGGACAAAATCCCTAAAATTGACCCATAATCCACAAATCAAAAATATTGAGAAAGCTTTGAGCCTTTTTACCTCCAACTGATGCCCCAACCTATGAAAATCTCAGATGCAAGGCTTGCACACCAACTCTAGCTTCTTCAATGTCACCTTCTTCTCTTCAAAGGCACACAAGAGCACTATCAAGCTCAAACACACACACACACAAGGTCTAGAACGAGGGCTTGGCACACTTAGAGTTTTTCTCTCTGGAAATGGTGGCTAAAAGTGAGGCCAAAACGTTTCTTATATAGGGCTCACCCCCATAATTAGGGTTTCCATCTAGACCTAGTACGCCCAACGTACAATACGGTACGCCCGGCGTATTGGGTAGACTCCGCGTCAAGAACACGCTCACGAGTATATGCAGTGTACTCTCCATTACGCCCATCGAACTTAAAAGCCACACTTTTCTTTCAAGGACTACTTTTTGACAAGTTGGGGAAAGAAAATGATCAAAGGAATATACCTGAATTCCGGGATGTTACAGTAAACACACCAGTAACTTGGTGTTATAAAACATATTGTTGTATGTGATTTCATGAGTAAATAGAGCAAGCACAAAAGTCGAATTTTATCCGTTCCTTTTATCCTAAGAGGGATAAAAGCGATTGTTGTGGCCCTCTTGATGATTTAGTGATGAAAACCCTAAGCGCTTGGCCAAGCATGGACTGATTTGAGTTGTTCAATTAGTCGGTCATCATAATCAGAAAAAGGGAAACAACACATGAACAGAGAGAATGATTATAATCCATGTCTCAGTTCATACGATATCTATAATGGAGGAATATATGATCACTTATCTTATGGACACGTTGCTAATAAGATTAGAGTTCGACAACAGTCTTTTGAGAGCTATGATTTCCAATCAGATTTTAAAGTCGTACTTGCAATTATAGTTATTAAGCTTATCCAAGTAAGAGATTGTAGGATTAGGTGTCTAAGCCCATAACTATAATTGGTATGTACTTCACCCGATACAACATGGTCCATTGCGTTGTAACACTCTGGAATAATATGATAGGATGGATATTTAAGAAAGAGGTTACTTTTGATGTATTAATATATTATAAGTATAATATATTAATTGAGAATTCATATTATTTAATTTGTATTGATCAAGAATTAATTTGGAACTAATTTAGTGATCAAAAGAGACTAATTAAATTTGTAGGGACTGATTAGGTAAATCGCTAATATTTATAGTTTGGGCTATTGATCCATGTTGATTAGAAATTGACTAAATCTTTATGAGGATCTATGAAGATTTAGTCCATAAGGCTAATAAGTTATTGGATTAAAAGCCCAAGTAAATTAAGGTTTACAAGTTTAAACCTTAAGGATTCCGAACTATAGATATGATCCCTAGCTTGCTAAAATCAGCCACTTATTGAGTCTAAGAGAACCATAATCGATTTTATGTATCCTTACTTCTCTATTAAATTCCTCTTATTGTTCTTGGTTTGTAATAAGAAATTTGAAGCATCACACTTGAGGTGCTAGGCTCTTGAAAGAAAAGTTCTTACAAGCTACAACAATGAGGTAATCTTCTAACTTATTGTATGATTCGTATGTCAAATTGTATGCTAGTTGTAGGCTTCCTGCTTTGGAAAATTTTGTTGCACGTTTAATTAGAGAAACCATAGATCCAAAGCTATTATGGTTGTATATTCACCTTAGGAGTGTTATAGTACACAAAACTCAACAAACATATCACAACATTTGGTGCCATTCGGACGTATCCTCAGAGTGATACAACCAGTTAACGAAACTGGTTCCTTGCAAAACGACGATCTAAACCCAACAACACATAAGCCTACAGTAGGACATCTATTTGGAATGTTGGTGGCGATACCAAGAGGACACCATCATGAGTATAAGCCAAAGACCCCAATCTTGGTCCTAGACCATTTAACGGTCCAAGACCATTTAATCCAGCAAAACCCTTCACGAAGGGACTGTGTAGGGTTAAGCATTTACAGCATGCGAGGCGCATTGGGCTGAAGGATGATATTAGTTTTAGTAGTTAGATAGCTTTCGAAATGTGTAATAGTTCAAATGTAATTGAAATTTGATATTTAAATAAAAGGTTTTTTTATTTACTAGTATGGTACTAACTTGTGTCAATCATTTACTATTGTTTCATTTTGCTTGTTTTAACTTCCAGAATAATTATGTTATGGTATATCATATTATTCAAAACTATCCATAGTCGATAATATTTTGGAAGTAGGTATTCAAATAAGACTGTCGTGAATTGGGTTCGTAGACTTGTCTAAATTGTATTAGACATAGAATTTTTTGTTGCAACATTCATGACTTCTCATAAGTTCTGAGCATTGGAATCAGCCCACGCTCACTTGTATCACTTCATATAAGTCTTCAACCCAAGAGATATGAGTTGTTGACTATGAGTTGGTTGTACATTGATAGTACGCAAACACATTAGTAACTTGATGTTACAAAACGTGTTATTGTGTACAATTTGATGATTAGTTAGTATAATCATATAATTTGAAGTTTATCTGTTCCTTTTAGTCCGTGGAGGACTAAAAGCGGTAGCTTCGGCCCCTCGATGATTTTGTTTTAACCTATGGACCAGGACTGGTCAAATTGATGTGTTCGATTAAGTACGATGTTGTTCCATTTATTTGTCTGGTAGATATCTCAAACAAAGGATTATATGGTCACTTATCTTAAATGGCGCATCATCTTAGTTCCGCGAGACTTTGAATGAGCTACGATTGATGGTCGGATCCTGAAGTCGTACTTACAACTATAGTTACTAGACTTATCCAAGTGGAAGACTATTGGATAAGGTGTCTAATTCCATAACTATATTTGGTATGTACTTGACCTGATGTGACATGGTCCATTTGGGTTGCATGGCATCGTAACAATTGGATAAACAAAATGAGAAAAGGGATACTTGTGATTTGTTAATATATTATAAGCTCTAATATATTAATATGAAATAATATTTTTTTATTAGTATTGATCAAGAATTAATTTGGAATTAATTTTGTGATCAAAAGAGATTAATTAAATATATGGGGATTGATTTAGTAAATCATTCATTCTTATATAGTAGGCTTATGGTCCATGACTCATTAGATTGAGCTAGGACCCATAGAGTTCATAATGGATGCTCCACGGAGGTTAAAACCCATGGATCATGGAGGAAATGAAAAGTCGTGCACGTTAGGGTTTGCATGATGTAACCCTACATGTGACACACTATATAAAGAACCTCATAGTAAGCAAAATCTGCCACAAAGACAAAAAGGTGAGGGCTAGCCGTTTTTGTGCTTAAGTGTTCTTCTCTTAAGTTATTCCAAGAGTTATGGTGTTTTGTGAAGCATTCGAGGCATCACATTTGGGGTTTTAGGCTCATAACGTCTTAAGGAATACAAGCTTCAAAAAGGTATGTCATTCTACTACATTTTGTAATATATATACCCCATGATATGTTAGTTAGGATGAAAACCTTCCAAAATGAATTCTGCATGTATAATAGAGAAAACATAGATCCATGGTTTCTAAGGTTGCATGTACACCTCTTAGAATGCTTAAAACCCATCAGTATGTGCACCATACGATGTTGTAGCATACCAAAACCCAACAGTGGTATCAGAGCCTAGGGTTGTTTTCCATTATACTTGATGTTACTTGCTTTCAGAGCATGAAAAAATTAATTTTCTGCTTTCTGGACAGTGAACTCGCCGTGTCCACTGGGGAACTCGATGAGTCCACCCTATAGTCTGACCAACTCGCCTAGTTAGTTCATGCATTCAATGAGTTGGTGCTCTAGAATGCAGAATTTCGAGTTTTAAAGTCGGAATTGGACTAGTATCATTACCATAAACTATTTTTGAACTTATAAACCTATTTTTGATGTGGTAATTATCATGCTTATCCAATTCAAAAGATAATTGTCAACGTTTCATTTTTGTATTAGTTTATATGGTTAGGCTAATTACATGAAATTTATTTGATATGAATTGTCTTGTCTTAACTTAACAGTTTAATTAGATCATAGGCAAATTGTTTGACGGAATTTTTGATCTAATTGTTTTGGTGAAATCTATAACTTGTCGTCAAGTTTATGGAAAGTGAAAGGCCTCATTTTTAAATGTCGTCTTAAATGGTTTTAACTCTTCCATAACTTGTCCTCAAGTTATGGAACATGAAGAGTCTTTTACATAAATGTTTTCATGAACTCCATAACTTATCCTCAAATTATGGAATGTCAAGAGTCTTTTCATAAAACCTATATTAAACTCATAAGTTCTGGATACCAAATGTTTTTGAATAGTTCAAAACTTTCCCTCAAGTTTTGGAATTTGTAAATACAAAGTCTCACTTTGAAACATATAGTTCCAAACCCTGGAATTTTAATGTTTAAAATTAAGCACTTGTACTATTATAATATTATAGGTTTAATATTTATATATATGTGTAAGAACAAATTTAGTCTTACCATTAGTAGGCCTCATTCATGAAGCCGCTCTATAAGGGGGTATAAGGTTACTTCCTATAAGATGGCAGTTTAATGGGTGTCCACTCTCACCCACCGCTTCCTTAACTGGTGGAGGGTCGTTAGTCGAATGGGGTTGACAAGACATTTAAATTCTCATTAAAAATATAATGAAATACTAACTAACCAAAAACTTATAAATTCCCAATATTAGATACTTAGGAAAATGTGAATTTGGTGCTAACACATGAAATTGGACTTTGCAATTTGTTAAGTTGTTAGTGGAGCATGTGTAGTTAACCGGCACACTAATCTGGAACTGACAATGCATGGAAAAGGGTAGCTTGATGTTAATCATTGATCAATAAAGTGTGTCTGGTTAATCGGCACATTGATTAGGTGGTTTGTAACATTGGGTGTACCAAGCTATTTTGCATGGTTATTCATAATTTGTTTGTGATCCTTGGCATCCTAGTCATAAACTTGAAGGGAACAATCGAGATTTAAACATGCCATTGAAGTATTCAATGAATCTCAAAGGATCTAGGAATTTTGAATCCATTTAAAACTTAATTATCAATTTCTTTTTTCATGGTGGAAATTGGTAAATCGTCATTTACTTACCATCAAATATTTTACAATTGGATTACAAAATCCCTCTTCCGAATTGTAAAATATTGTGTTGGGTCCTAGCCTTAATATTTCATTTGGGTGTTATTTAAGGACTTAAATCAACTAACTTGAATTTCTCCCATTGTAGATGTCTAGTTGAGACAACTATGGTCTTCCCAAATCTTTTAGAACAAGCTTTCCTCTTGAAGATGATGTTCCACAATATCATGCTTCACTTCCTCCACTACGTCCAATAATTTTCCCAAACCCGCAAGATCAAAGACTTAAAAAATTCAATGTCACCCAAGTCATATTTGCAATAAAACATCAAGATCGAAGGCCTGTGTGTACTCATGTCTCAGAGATGGAGTCGCATATTCACAAGCTGAAAGTATCGGGTGTCGTTTTCTTGAGGAAGTTGGTTGTTGACTAGGTTCTTCAATCACTTCCCGAGTTATATAGTGAGTTCATTAAGGACTACTATGTGACAGACCACGACATGACCCTTATTCACTTGTTGTTGCTGAATCAACATTGAGTTGGCGCACTGGAAAAACAAATTTGATTGGAAGATGTACTTCTCAAACTTCCATGGGCATTAACAATGGTAACATTGGAAATCCAGAAATGATTTCTCTTTTCAATGGAAAGGGATTGGCCAAAGTCAACCCAGTTGACCAAATGGTAAAGAGAAAGGCTAAGCCTGAGATAGTCTCGTGTACCATTCCCAAAGACTCCATATGTTTCTACTACCATTTGAAGGGACATTGAAAGTGAAGTTGTCCTGATTACCTGAAAGATTTGAGAGAAGGTATAATCATAAAGTATGACTCTACTTTAGGTAAGTCTACCATCTAACTCTATTAAGTTCCTAATTTTTTATTCTTAATACATGTTGTGACAAAGTTGCATTTTGATGTTTTGTAGGATCATTCAAAGGGAAGGAAGCTTAAAGGAAGAGTATGTTGAATATGGTCGCGGAGATGGATTTCAATTGCATGGTTCGAAGATAGGATTTTGAGCTGCTGCTTAGGAGTTATGTTACATCGCTAGGAAATATGTAATAACATAGTTTTCCTTTGTAATTGAATTGTTGTAACAACCCGAAATTTGTTCGTCGCCAAAACCCGTTCTACCCGGAAAGTCGTCGATATCGGATTCGTTCCGATTTCTCTTTGGAATTTATTTGTATAAATTATATGTTTATTTTATCCTAATGAGTGTCTAAAGCACTCAGGAACTTATGCTATCCGCCCAAAATCATTATTTCATAAGTTTTAAAAATGTTCCCGTCGGGTGACGGAAACTCAATCGGGTGCGACCAAAAGCCTCGGTTAGCGTCGGTATCGGGTAGAATTTCACCGCGTGCAAATTTTGGGAACTATATAAACGAGTTTCAGCTTTCATTTGAAGCTTTTTCCTTCTCTCACTACTCTCTCTCTAACCTCTCTCCAAAATCCAAAGATTAAGTGTCCAAAACTCAATTTTAAGGCTTGAAATCCTTAAGGTACCTTCCTAGCCTTAATCTATAGCATGTTTAGCTTCCAAATTAGACACTTAAACATGAAATTGGATAATGTATGTGAGTTTACGGCCTAAGGAGATGCCTAGGCCGTAAACACCAAATATAAAGGGTTTTGAGCCTTTAAACCCTTCCTTGACTAGTTTGGACCTTGGATATGGCTATGGGACTTTAAAATATGTAATCTAAACATGTAAAACTTGAACTTTGTGGTGTTCGGAGGAGTTTACGGCCAAGGATCATTCTTGGGCCGTAAACTCATATAATGAGGGTTTTTATGCCCTTAAACCCTTCCAAATCACTCCTATAGCTTAGATATGAATTATGGGACTTTGATTCTTGCAATTGGACACTTGAAACATTAACTTTGGGGGACTTAGATGAGTTTACGGCCAAGGAGAGTTCTTGGGCCGTAAACTCCACTAAACTTGGCATAAATCTCATTCTAAGGTGTTAGAAATCCATCCAACACCACCAAAAGCCTTGGAATAAATCAAGGGACCAACCAAAAATACTTTGAGGGACAAAAACACAACATTTGTGAGGTTTCTAAGGGTTTACGGCCAAGACATGTTCTTGGGCCGTAAACTCCAAAATTTTTGGTGTTAGAATGCAAACTACACACCCCTAAGGCCCTTAGATGAATTTTAGAAGTCCATTCATGCATGTTCTAGACCTTGAAACACCTTGTAGCATCACACACTAGAGTTTACGGCCATGAAGGGGGTTTCATTGGCCGTAAACTCCACAAATCACTCAAAAGTCCCATGCAAACTCATGTAAGGCCTTGGATTAATTTTACCAATCACATGTGATTTGTTCTAGCAACAATAAACATCATTTTCTTGGACAAACAAGGGTTTATGGCCATGGAGCTTGCTAGACTGTAAACTCCCATCAAATAGGGTCAAATTGATGTTTTGAATCATTCCAAGTCCTTAAACCTAGTCTAGAAATTATCCCCTAAGTGTTGGAAGTCCAAAAAGCACCATAAAACACCCATCATGAGTTTACGGCCGTAAACTCATGGGGAAGGGTGTTTTGGCCGTAAACTCCCTTAATGGGAGTGTTCCTTTGATGTCCCAACTCATTTCCCAAGTCCCTTGTGTCATTCATGTCCCTAAACGCCACCCGGGTCCCTACAAACACTTGTATCGGAGTGTTATCCCGACCTGAAGCAATTGTCTCTATCCGACAATCAATCTAAGTCCTAATTAGATACAAATGTGTATCTTTACTTCATAATTAGGAACCTCGTGAATTTACAAGTCCCGGCTCAACTCTTAGCATCCAAACCGTCTCGTATCTCGTCCGGTGAGTTCATACCCCTACGGCTTTTTCACTGTTTTCAATGTTTTCAGGGGGGGAATACAAGCAAACTATAACTGTTTTTCCAATCATAACATTGATGTGTTTCAAACAATCTTTGATAAACCTATAAACTTTTTTTACTCCTTATGTATTATGCTGAGCATAAGGAATGACTACTCGATTTCAACTAAATGGATTTTAGTTAAGAAACAATCAAACTAATCAAATTATTATGGGAATAATTTGGGGGTCTTTACTGTTCTTTCTATCGTATACTGATATCTATACTAAATTATTAGATAAACTATGTCTGTTCAGTTTATCTCCGTATCATTTGAATATGTTATCCGATGATTTCATGTATGTATCTATACTTTACTGTACTATATTTCATAACTTCCTGTATGTCAATATCTTATAAGAACCCTCTGAATAGTTTAGTACTAGCTTGTGAGATAGTCACTACCCTTTATGGATGATCAGTAAATCCTCTCCGGAAGTGTAACCAGAGTCTCCTGGAGGGAGAGCGCGGAATTTGTGAATAGATCTATTCGGGACTGACAATCCCACACCTTAACTGCTAGCTACAGTTAGGCGGGCACGCCTAGGGTGACAAATTTATGGATATCGTTCGACGTCTGACAAACGTCAAGGAGGTCACGTTGTCGTATCAGTATGGTTACCCGACTCACAATATGTATTAATACCAGCTTATTCACAGTTTGGGTTCAGGATCTTTATTTCGTTCGGGATAATGATCCCATGGTTTTGTATCTATATTCTATGTCTTTCGGGATTGTGATCCCATGGTATTGTTTCTATGTCTCTTTCGGGATAGTGATCCCATGGTATTATCAAACTATTCTATATCTATGTCCTATACGGGATAATGATCCCATGGTTTATTCTTATATCTCTTTCGGGATAGTGATCCCATGGTATTAACTAAACTATTTGGTATCTAGTTCGGGATAGTGATCCCATGGTTTTATGTCTACTATCTGTACGGGATGTCTTTCCCCATGATCTTTAACTATATCTTATACGGGATAGTGATCCCAAGGTTTCATATCGATAACTTATACGGGATAGTGATCCCATGGTTTTCTAAATCTATATACGGGATAGTGATCCCATGGTTTCTAAATCTGTGAACTATTCGGGATAGTGATCCCAAGGTTTTCTAAATCTATATCTTATACGGGATAGTGATCCTATGGGTTTCTAAAATTTGTATCTTATTCGGGATAGTGATCCCATGGTTTCAAATCTATATTTACATACATACATTATCTTATCTCGCGTCAGTTCGGGATGATAGACCCATGATCTTGAACCGTACTTTCGAATATCTCAAACTAACTTATATGTCTTTCGGGATAGTGATCCCAAGATTTTCATTATATAGTTTTGTGTGCTAAAGTATACTTTGTGATATACCATTGATCTTACAATTAGGAAAATATGGGATTTTCCTGGGGTAAATACAATACATAACCGAATTGGTAACAAACGATAACTTAACCAACTTCACATAAGAAAATATGGGATTTTCTTGGATAACAAATCTTTTCGGAAACTAAAGGAAACCAATACATTTTCACAAAACAAAATCCGCTTATGAACTCACCAGCTTTATGCTGATTTTCAAACCGCTTGTATTCTCAGGTCCAAGTTAGACAGGTACCCGGTGATCTCTTTTGGTGAAGACGGAGTGCGTAGAAGACTCGTCTCAACTTTTGTTAATATGATGCATATGTATATTTGTATAACTTTACTTTTGAAACACATGTAAACTTTCATATATATGTAATGTAATGTTTGTTTACTGTGAATACTATGTACATCGGATTTGATACACAACGTGGTAGTCAACCCCGGAGACGTTTCCGCCTTTGGTTTTCGGGGTGTGACAGATTGGTATCAGAGCCCTTGTTTATAGTGAACAGAGTATACCAAACCTTACATGGTATAAAACTATAAACACTAAAGGGCCTCAGTGCTCTGAATTAAAAGTATCTTCAAAACTACAAGTATTTTCAAAAGTATACAAGTATACCGAACCGTCGAAATCCGTAACTACAAGTAGAACAAAACATAAGTAAATGGGTGTTGTACACTGCGGTTAAACCTGGGCAGTTATGTAGTCGTGTCTAGGGTCAATATAGCCTGGCCAACTATATTCATTCGAGACACGGCCAACATGTGCTTGGGAGTGACTGTGGTACGCAGCATGCCTAAAACTTACCTAATATCTCAAACAACGAATCGCCGCTGCAGCGAATCATGAAATACTATGGGAGTATTTCTCGAGCCAAATCCTTTGTAGAAAACCCTCGTATACGCGATGTTACTTGATCAATCCGTTAGCGATAAAATGTTCTACCTTGATAACTCCTTCCTGCTTTATCGCTTAGTATGATGCTATATCTGTCTTAATGAGATATCCCCTGTTCAATATCTCTTGATTCAATTCAGAGGACTTATAATCCTCTCTTTCCTGATCTTTTTAAATCAAGATGCCTCCGAGAAAGAGACCCAGCTCGAAGAACAACAATAATCCTCCTCCGCCAACACCTTCTCCTCAATTTGATCTAGCATCAGTTCAAACAGTTCTGACTGCTGCAATGGTGGCAGCTATGTCTCAAATGAATCCTGGTGGCTCCGGAGGTGGTCCCCAAACTCAAAACCCAGAAGGCAGCCAGGAACACCGAAGAGGGGGTTCCTACAAAGACTTCATGAATGCGAAACCCACAACCTTTGATGGCACTGGAGGTGTCATTTCCCTGACTCGATGGTTTGAGAAGATCGAGTCAATCTTCGAAATATGTGCCTGTTCGGAGTCTGATAAAGTCAAGTTTGCTGCCTGTACTTTCCTCGATAAAGCCTTGACTTGGTGTAACGGCCGAGTCAAATCCTTAACTCTACCTGTAGTGAATGCCATGGGTTGGGAAGCTATGAAGGAGCTTCTGCTTGCAGAGTACTGCCCTCGGGGCGAAATTCAGAAACTGGAACACGAACTCTGGAACCTTAAGATGAAGGGTTCCAACATAGCTGCTTATACTTCAAGATTCGATGACCTGGCTTTACTCTGTCCGGGAATGATTACCCCGGAGAGTAAAAAGATCGAAAGATTCATCTGGGGATTGACCCAGCCAACCAAGGGGAATGTCTTGGCCGCGAAGCCAGACACGTACGACAGTGCTAAATGCCTTGCAAAAATCTTGATCGATCACGAAGACAACTACGATGAAGAAACTACCACTCCTGAGTCAGACACAAGTGGAGGTGAAAGTAGAAAGAAATCTCGGAACAAGCGAAAGGCCCAGAGTATGAGAGGGTCTTCGAAGAAACAACAAACGGTAGCAGTCCATGCTGCTACTACTCCTATTGCTATCTCAGCTGTCGGTTCTACAGCCCAAACTCCCACCAGTGGATACACTGGAAATCTTCCTTGGTGTGGTAAGTGCAACTACCATCACCGCATCCCTGGTCCGTGTCGCGAAAAGAGCTGCGACAACTGTGGCAAGAAGGGCCATCTTTCTCGAACCTGCAGGAAACCAGCCAAATCGACAAACCAATCAGCGGGAGCAGGAATCAGTCCAACCTGCTACAATTGTGGTGAAGCAGGGCACTTCAAGAGGAATTGCCCCAAGACAACTACGACCACTGATCCCTCTGTCGCCGCAGGTATACTTCTCTTTGATAACTCTTATACCTGCAACTCTTTTCGATTCTCGTGATTGAAGGGAAACCTGTTATCCATCTATTCGAATGTTTTCTAAGCCCGATTCCTTGTGTGTGATCGAGATGTGCATCATCGAGACGACTAACCAATAAGACGGAGAACACTAACTTCGCGCCTATAGATTGAATCCTCGGTCCAGAGGACTATTCTGTTCCAGTTGGTTAAATGAGAAACCTTTCGCGATAATGCCTTGATGCTACGTTCAACATGGAATGATGGAGTCCCATTCATGTTGCTATCTTGGTTTCGAGAGAGTCGCCTGTCTATATCTTTTCCTCGACCTAACTCTCATGATTTTCGGCATCAAGCTTTCGTATTGTGTCATGCTTTACAACTCCAGAGTTTTCCTGGTACGAACTACCGCATGCGTCGTTTCTGTGGTCATTAAGAAACGAGAAGTTAGTAGCTCTTTCTACTAAATGTTTGTCCCGAAGTGTTTCCAGGAATTTCATTCGAACATCTAAAGATTAATTCCATATCGTATGTTTCGAAATCTTCGTAGAGACCCGATTCCACTTGAGAAAGTGATGATCCAAAATATCGAATCTATTCGAGTTTCATTTCAAACTCAGGATCTATATCCTATTCCTTGAATTTCAGGACGAAATTCCCTCTAACGGGGGGATAATGTAACAACCTGAAATTTGTTCGTCGCCAAAACCCGTTCTACCCGGAAAGTCATCGATATCGGATTCGTTCCGATTTCTCTTTGGAATTTATTTGTATAAATTATATGTTTATTTTATCCTAATGAGTGTCTAAAGCACTCAGGAACTTATGCTATCCGCCGAAAATCATTATTTCATAAGTTTTAAAAATGTTCCCGTCGGGTGACGGAAACTCAATCGGGTGCGACCAAAAGCCTCGGTTAGCGTCGGTATCGGGTAGAATTTCACCGCGTGCAAATTTTGGGAACTATATAAATGAGTTTCAGCTTTCATTTGAAGCTTTTTTCCTTCTCTCACTACTCTCTCTAACCTCTCTCCAAAATCCAAAGATTAAGTGTCCAAAACTCAATTTTAAGGCTTGAAATCCTTAAGGTACCTTCCTAGCCTTAATCTATAGCATGTTTAGCTTCCAAATTAGACACTTAAACATGAAATTGGATAATGTATGTGAGTTTATGGCCTAAGGAGATGCCTAGGCCGTAAACACCAAATATAAAGGGTTTTGAGCCTTTAAACCCTTCCTTGACTAGTTTGGACCTTGGATATGGCTATGGGACTTTAAAATATGTAATCTAAACATGTAAAACTTGAACTTTGTGGTGTTTGGAGGAGTTTACGGCCAAGGATCATTCTTGGGCCGTAAATTCATATAATGAGGGTTTTTATGCCCTTAAACCCTTCCAAATCACTCCTATAGCTTAGATATGAATTATGGGACTTTGATTCTTGCAATTGGACACTTGAAACATTAACTTTGGGGGACTTAGATGAGTTTACGGCCAAGGAGAGTTCTTGGGCCGTAAACTCCACTAAACTTGGCATAAATCTCATTCTAAGGTGTTAGAAAGCCATCCAACACCACCAAAAGTCTTGGAATAAATCAAGGGACCAACCAAAAATACTTTGAGGGCCAAAAACACAACATTTGTGAGGTTTCTAAGGGTTTACAGCCAAGACATGTTCTTGGGCCGTAAACTCCAAAATTTTTGGTGTTAGAATGCAAACTACACACCCCTAAGGCCCTTAGATGAATTTTAGAAGTCCATTCATGCATGTTCTAGACCTTGAAACACCTTGTAGCATCACACACTAGAGTTTACGGCCATGAAGGGGGTTTCATTGGCCGTAAACTCCACAAATCACTCAAAAGTCCCATGCAAACTCATGTAAGGCCTTGGATTAATTTTACCAATCACATGTGATTTGTTCTAGCAACAATAAACATCATTTTCTTGGACAAACAAGGGTTTATGGCCATGGAGCTTGCTAGGCTGTAAACACCCATCAAAGAGGGTCAAATTGATGTTTTGAATCATTCCAAGTCCTTAAACCTAGTCTAGAAATTATCCCCTAAGTGTTGGAAGTCCAAAAAGCACCATAAAACACCCATCATGAGTTTACGGCCGTAAACTCATGGGGAAGGGTGTTTTGGCCGTAAACGCCCTTAATGGGAGTGTTCCTTTGATGTCCCAACTCATTTCCCAAGTCCCTTGTGTCATTCATGTCCCTAAACGCCACCCGGGTCCCTCCAAATACTTGTATCAGAGTGTTATCGCGACCTGAAGCAATTGTCCCTATCCGACAATCAATCTAAGTCCTAATTAGATACAAATGTGTATCTTTACTTCATAATTAGGAACCTCGTGAATTTACAAGTCCCGGCTCAACTCTTAGCATCCAAACCGTCTCGTATCTCGTCCGGTGAGTTCATACCCCTACGGCTTTTTCACTGTTTTCAATGTTTTCAGGGGGGGAATACAAGCAAACTATAACTGTTTTTCCAATCATAACATTGATGTGTTTCAAACAATCTTTGATAAACCTATAAACTTTTTTTACTCCTTATGTATTATGCTGAGCATAAGGAATGACTACTCGATTTCAACTAAATGGATTTTAGTTAAGAAACAATCAAACTAATCAAATTATTATGGGAATAATTTGGGGGTCTTTACTGTTCTTTCTATCGTATACTGATATCTATACTAAATTATTAGATAAACTATGTCTGTTCAGTTTATCTCCGTATCATTTGAATATGTTATCCGATGATTTCATGTATGTATCTATACTTTACTGTACTATATTTCATAACTTCCTGTATGTCAATATCTTATAAGAACCCTCTGAATAGTTTAGTACTAGCTTGTGAGATAGTCACTACCCTTTATGGATGATTAGTAAATCCTCTCCGGAAGTGAAACCAGAGTCTCCTGGAGGGAGAGCGCGGAATTTGTGAATAGATCTATTCGGGACTGACAATCCCACACCTTAACTGCTAGCTACAGTTAGGCGGGCACGCCTAGGGTGACAAATTTCTGGATATCGTTCGACGTCTGACAAACGTCAAGGAGGTCACGTTGTCGTATCAGTATGGTTACCCGACTCACAATATGTATTAATACCAGCTTATTCACAGTTTGGGTTCAGGATCTTTATTTCGTTCAGGATAATGATCCCATGGTTTTGTATCTATATTCTATGTCTTTCGGGATTGTGATCCCATGGTATTGTTTCTATGTCTCTTTCGGGATAGTGATCCCATGGTATTATCAAACTATTCTATATCTATGTCCTATACGGGATAATGATCCCATGGTTTATTCTTATATCTCTTTCGGGATAGTGATCCCATGGTATTAACTAAACTATTTGGTATCTAGTTCGGGATAGTGATCCCATGGTTTTATGTCTACTATCTGTACGGGATGTCTTTCCCCATGATCTTTAACTATCTCTTATACGGGATAGTGATCCCAAGGTTTCATATCGATAACTTATACGGGATAGTGATCCCATGGTTTTCTAAATCTATATACGGGATAGTGATCCCATGGTTTCTAAATCTGTGAACTATTCGGGATAGTGATCCCAAGGTTTTCTAAATCTATATCTTATACGGGATAGTGATCCCATGGGTTTCTAAAATTTGTATCTTATTCGGGATAGTGATCCCATGGTTTCAAATCTATATTTACATACATACATTAACTTATCTCGCGTCAGTTCGGGATGATAGTCCCATGATCTTGAACCGTACTTTCGAATATCTCAAACTAACTTATATGTCTTTCGGGATAGTGATCCCAAGATTTTCATTATATAGTTTTGTGTGCTAAACTATACTTTGTGATATACCATTGATCTTACAATTAGGAAAATATGGGATTTTCCTGGGGTAAATACAATACATATCCGAATTGGTAACAAATGATAACTTAACCAACTTCACATAAGAAAATATGGGATTTTCTTGGATAACAAAGCTTTTCGGAAACTAAAGGAAACCGATACATTTTCACAAAACAAAATCCTCTTATGAACTCACCAGCTTTATGCTGATTTTCAAACCACTTGTATTCTCAGGTCCAAGTTAGACAGGTACCCGGTGATCTCTTTTGGCGAAGACGGAGTGCGTAGAAGACTCGTCTCAACTTTTTTTAATATGATGCATATGTATATTTGTATAACTTTACTTTTGAAACACATGTAAACTTTCATATATATGTAATGTAATGTTTGTTTACTGTGAATACTATGTACATTGGATTTGATACACAACGTGGTAGTCAACCCTGGAGACGTTTCCGCCTTTGGTTTTCGAGGTGTGACAATTGTAAGCAAAAAACTTTCCACATTATATAAATAAATAAATTATAGTTTTATTTTATTTTATGACCTTGCAATGGCATTCGTGAAAATTAATGTTTGTATGCTTTTATGTTAGCAATATGAATTTGATTTGTAACGGCGTAATTTTTAACCCAAATTTTTCATTTTTAAAACATATAAAACTCATACATTATATTTCTATGAAAATCATAAGTGTCTCAATGTCAACATAAATCCAGAACAAAAGTCAAATCCCAGAATCCTCACATAATCTCGAACAGGTGTGCACAATGACGCCGGTGCCTTCCCGCGATCCTTGGAAGTACCTGAAATACATAACACAGTACACGGTAAGCATAAAGCTTAGTAAGTTCTCTAAAATATCAAGCACAAATAATTTAGCCACGCGAGGCTATAGCTACGGAAGACCCTTCGGTCAACGTGTCTCAGTGGGACCCCATAGTCCTACAGCTCGTTGGACCGTTTGGTCCAGTCTAAGTGAGGATCCTCCGGCCTAATAGTTCGTTGGAACCTCTGGTAAGGTCTAAGTATCACATAATATAACATACATATCACACAACAAAAATATAAAACTCAAGTACGCACATACGACCCTCTGGTCACATATAAATACCATTCTAGGTAATGTATAGTGAGAAGACTCACCTCGAAGCAAGCAAGCTAATACACCTCGTACATGAATCACCAATCTTGCCTCTGCCTCTGAATAGAAGCTAATGACAGAAGAATACAAGATCCACAAACTTTCCTTGGTTGGATCCACCAAGCTCCTCAAATCCTTCCTCCAAAATGCACAAGAATGCTCAAAAGGGTCTCTCTCGCTCTCTCTCTCTCTCTCTCTCTCTATATATATATATATATATATATATATATATATATATATAATGAAAGGGGCAGGTTAGGGTCTCTCTCTGTGAAGTGTGGTCGCACAAGGAGGCTATAGGTGGCTTTAAATAGGTCTCAAACCTGGGGACTTAGGGTTTCGCATTCCAATGCCTACTCGGCGAGACTGCTCTCAGACTCGTCGAGTAGATCATTAAAATCATGTGGTCATACTCGCTTCTACTCGACGAGTTATAGCGCCAACTCGTCGAGTAGATTAATGATCCTCGAAAATCAATAGTTAAAATAATATACTTGGAAATCCGGATGTTACAATGCTCCCCCACTAGAATCAGACTTCACATTCGAAGTCTTGCTTTGCAAATAACTCTAGATGTTGCTCCCGCATCTCTGACTCTGGCTCCCAGGTCAACTCGGATCCCCTTCGATGCTGCCACTGGACCTAAACTGGGGGCACTTACTTGTTCCTCAGAACCTTCACCTTTCAATCCAAGATTGCGATCGGCCTCTCAATATAATTCAGGCTCACATCTACCTGAATATCTTCTAGTGGTACCACTGCCATCTCATCGTCAACACACTTCCTCAACTGGGATACGTGGAAGGTGTTATGGGTCTGACTCAACTCCGCAGGTAGCTCCAATTGGTATGCTACCCTACCCACTCTGGTGGTCACTCTAAAAGGATCGATGTATCGGGGTCCCAACTTACCCCGCTTCTGGAAATGGATCACCCCCTTCCATAGGGATACCTTCAGAAGCACAAAGTCTCCAACCTGGAGTTCTAGCTCGGACCGTCGACTGCCCGCATAATTCATCTGGCGACTCGGTGTTTTCAATAACTTCTTTCTGACCTGTTGAATATGTCCGATTGTTTTAAGCACTATCTCTGTGCCACCTATCACTTTTTGTCCCATTTCTTCCTAGAAAATGGGAGTCCGACATCTTCTCCCATATAGAAGCTCAAAGGGAGGCATACCAAGACTTGAATGATAGTTGTTGTTATAAGAAAACTCAGCCAGTGGTATGTAGGTGTCCCAACTTCCTCCGAAGTCCATGAAACATGCATGCAACATGTCCTCAAGCGTCCGAATTGTCTGCTTGCTCTGCCCCTCGATTTATGGGTAATACGTGGTACTGATGCTAGCGCGTACCCACCTCCTCATGAAACTTCTTCCAAAACCTGGAAGTAAAATGTATGCCCCGATCCGACACTATCGAGATCAGCACCCCATGACGTGCTACCACTTCTCTCACATAGATCTCAGCCAATCTCTCCGAAGAAAAGCTCTCACTAATAGCAAGGAAGTGAGCACTCTTCGTCAATCGGTCCACAATCACCAAAATCGCGCCAACTCCTTGTATAGTCCTTGGCAACTTAGTGATAAAGTCCATCGATATCTACTCCCACTTCCACTGGGGAATCTCAAGCGGCTGTAATGGACCATGTGGATGCTGGAGCTCTGCCTTGACTTGACGGCAGGTCAAGTAGCTCTCAACTACCCAGGCAATATCCCTCTTCATACAGGGCCACCGATAGTTTGTCTTCAGTTCTAAGTACATCTTAGTAGCCCCGGGATGGATGGAGAAACTCGACATATGTGCCTCCTCCATTAGTATACGTCGAGCTACACCCGTATAGGGCACCCAAATTCCCCCTTGGAAAGTCATAAGTCATCGGTTATCCATCACAAACTCAGACACCTGCCCAATCACCCACTCCCTCTTGCGGTTCTCCGGTTTCATGGCCTCTGCCTGGGCTTCTCAAATGGTATCCAAGACTGGAGTCACCATTGTCATCCTCATACATTTATATCGAATCGGGGGACTCTCCGCTCTATAACATGGGGCATCGGCCACCACGTTAGCCTTGCCCAAATGATACAGGATCTCAAAGTCATAGTCTTTCACCACATCCAACCATCTCCTCTGCTGCATATTTAGCTTGGTTTGATCCATTAGGTACTTCAGGCTCTTGTGGTTAGTGTATATGGTAAACCGAACTCCATACAAGTAGTGGCACTAGATCTTGAGGGAGAACACCACCGCCCCCAACTCTAGGCCGTGGGTGGGGTATCTCGTATCATGAGACATCAACTGCCTCGATGCGTAGGCTATCACGTGTCCTCTCTTCATTAGCATCGCACCCAACCTGGATATAGATGCATCACAATAAACCACAAAGTCCTCCATTCCCTCGGGAAGAGCTAACACTGTGGCTTCGCACAATCGCTGGCAAAGAGTCTCGAATGAGGTCTGCTGCTTGGAACCCCAAGTAAAAGTAACACCTTTCCGGGTCAACCTAGTGAGGGGGATGACAATCTTGGAGAAATCCCTGATAAATCACTGATAGTAGATGGCCAACGCTAGAAAACCCATGATCTCGGTGGGAGATCTCAGCACCTACCATCTCATCAATGCCTCAATCTTGGCTGGATCAACTAACATATCATTCTGATTAACGAGGTGTCCCAGGAACTGGACCTCTCATAACCAGAAATCACACATGGAGAATTTGGCATACAGCCTCTGCGATCTCAATGTTGGGTTTTGGTATAATACAACATCCTATGGTGCACATACAACCCTAAATACCTTGGATCTATGTTTTCACTAACTATACATGCAAATGGTTTCCAAGGCATTAAACCTATAACTAGCATGCATTTGACATAAACCATATAATATACTAGTTAGGGAAACATACCTTTTATGTGGCTTGAAGTCTTGATGTATTTGGCTTTCAGAGCTTAGCACCAATAGTATGAAATGCCTAAAATGGAATCACAACACACCTAGGACAAAGGTGGCTCTTGAGAGAGAATTCCATGCACCAAAACACCTCCATATTTCTCTAAGAAAAGAAGTGGTGATTTTGGCTATGGAGTAACCTATTTATATGTTGGATTCCAAGGGTCATGGGTATAACCCATAATCCATACCCATGGGTTTTATGATCCATGGTTCATGTGGCACAACTCTTTATGTATCCATACATAAACTTGGTCCAACATGGATCATAAGCCCAACACATATAAATATAACTAATTTTCATAATTAGTCCCCATAGATTTAATTAGTCTCTTTTGATCACTAAATTAATTCCAAATTAATTCTTGATCGATACTAATTAAAACATATGATTTCATATTAATATATTATAACTTATAATATATTAATAAACCATAAATAACCTTCTCTCAAAAGTCCATCCTAACAAATTGTCCTGATGATATGCAACCCAAATGGACCATGCTACTCTCGGGTTAAGTACATACCAATAATAGTTATGGTCTTAGACATCTAATCCAACAGTCTCCCACTTGGATAAGTCTAAAACTATTATTGCAAGTACGACTTCATAACCCGACTAGCAATCGTAGCTCTTAAATCCGCTGTCAAACTCTGAACAAATCAATGACGCGTCCATTAGATAAGGGATTATATATTCCTCCATTCTAAATATCATATGGACTGAGACATGGATTATAATCATTCTCTCTGTCCATTTGTTTTTCCGATTTCCGATTTATGATGACTGACTAATTCAACAAATCAAATCTGTCCTGGCCTGGCCGAGCACTTCCATTTGTCATCATCAAATCATCGAGGGGCCCACAGATATCACTTTTATCCCGAAGGTAAAAGGAATGGATAAACTTCGACTCATATGGCTTGTTCTACTACTTGTTGAATCATACACAAAGGCACGTTTTATAGCACCGAGTTACCAAATGCATTTTCGTGCAATCAATGTACAACCAACTCATAGTAACAAGTCATATCTCTAGGTTTGAAGAATATAAGATATTATCATCTCATGATCACTCGTGATAAAATCCATGAAGTGATTCCAATGAGCGCGGGTTGAATCCAATACTCAGAACTTATGAACACTCATGAGTGTTGTAGCCCTTTGTCCAACATCTTAGATCTCTACAAGCCAACCCATGACAGTCTTGATTCATATCTACTTCCAACATATGACTGACTGTGGATGGTTTGAATAACTTAGTGATTCCGAAAGAATAACCTAGTTTACTCTGGAAGTCAAAACATGCAAAATGAAACACAAGAATAATTGAATCCAATATGGTATCAAAACCTATGAACATAAATAAAACACCTTTTATTTATCACCATATGACTACACATTATTCATTGTATACTGTTTCAGCTATCAACTATATTCTTGAATTTAAAACAATAGTTGTCCCATGCTCCAAGCATGTATACTATGTTTTCTAAACACTAGTCATGCCATACACCAAGTATGCATACTATGTTTGTCTATGATCTTTACTTTGTGAACTAGATCAATTGAACATAACTTCAATGATTCTCTTTTCACACTCCCAAATCCTTACTGCAAATACAAGAATTCCAAATTCATGTCATTTACTGAAATCTGTTAGATTCTAAACTTATATGCATTGATCCTCTCGTAATGATTATGCACAAAGTCAGACAGACTTGACAACAACCATTACAGAGAATTCCAAAAGAGATCAGCTCCTTAGAAACATCCTTCTTGCATTAAGTTTCCTAATCTTAAACAGATTGAAAATTCTAACTTTGAAACATTTCCAGATTCCATTTTGACTATCACTTTTGAACAAGAGTTTCCTCCTTACAGTTTATGTCATTATAGTCCTTCCAGAATTATCACTATACTTCCAACTGTCCATGAGTAACCAATCTTTGGTAAACCTTAGATTGTCCTCGATAATTGTTTAATCCTTTTAGTCATATCCAGTTCTAAACCTTTTCCCTTCTTAATGCCCTAGGCATTTGGAAAATTTTAGAAAGGATGAATATAGCACATGTAATCGATCCTATATCTGAAGCATATGGGACTCGATTCATGATGTCTCACATAAAGACTAAACCAATCTTTTGCTATAACATTTCCATTTCTATTTGCCAAGTTCAGATTATGAAAAGGGATGTCGTAATCATAATCGAATTTAAGAACGCAAATAATGGACCCATATACAAAATTTCCTTATGTTGACCCATTCCAACATGAAATTCATATATATTTCCTTGACTAAATGATTAAAACCTCACGATCTAAGCTTATAGATTTGAGATGAAGTATAATTTCCTCTCATTTAATTATAGCAAAACAACTTTTCCCAATTGAAACCTTTTGTTTTCTATAATTAACATTGCTAACTTGCAATACTTATCATAATTATCATGCTCCCACTAACATGATGATTATTAGCATAACACTTATGCTCCCACTAGCTTTAACATGTACCCAGAAATCAACTGAACTTCTAGAATTCAATACTTTATTGACTTTCTTACCAAAGTTCAGATTTCTGATACTAGATTGCCTTGATAAGACTTTATCAATATCATACACCTCTCTTAGATAGCTCACATGTGTGTCTAAACAATTATGAAGAGGGATGTCGTAATCATAATGTTTAGACCTTTTGTCATTCCCACAATTGCTATCTACTCAAAATCTACTTAGTGAAAGAGTTTCCTTACCATCATTTTCATGAATCGAAGAGCAACCTTATGACAATTAGATTTAATGGTGTATGTGTTCTTATCCATGTGAAATGTCAAAACCATAGTCACAAGACAAGAATAATGACAAATCCAAACTCATATGGACTAAACTCAATCTTAACTTCTTGCCACCTGGCAGCTCAAGGGCCTGCCATTGCTTCCAAGTTGTTGTGCAACACATTGAGAACTCTAAGAACTCATATGCAAAGCCAACTTTAACTGGAATGGGCACAGAATATGTCAACACGATAGGTTATAAACCTCAAGTCGTGTGCTAGTGAAGAACTTCAGGTTCTATTCTTGATTAGTTCTTGACACTTTCAAGACCTTTAAGACTCCCATTGTCCTCTTGACCTATAAGACTCCCTTCTCAAACATCCAAGAGATAGTGTGGATTCTAACGAAGACAAACACTTCACACAATTGGCCTAAGTTGGTCTTTGTTTTATCCAAAACATCACAACTTACCAATTTCAAATGTACAAGAGTAGAAAACTTTTACTCTTACATTTGACAAGTGTTTTAAACCTTCTTTAAGACATGTCACTCATGTTACAATCTTGGAGTATGACTCTAATAATTGTTTTTGGAACAAAGTATGAATCATCTTCTTGATTTAACCACTTCAACAATTCATAGTTCCTCTTCTTAGCTATAAGAAAGCACTTAGAGGATGAATTGTGATAAGGTCTCTAAATCATTAAGATGATCATAAAAACTGATACGAAAGTACTCTCCCATCTTTTCAGATTTGAGAAACTTCTATCCTTCTGCCTAATTTGATTCTTCTTATTCGCTCTGCCTTACATTGGAACCTTTTTCCAATGTCTCAGAATTACACTTGAGTTTGTAAGTATAACCATATTTATTGAACTTTAGTAAATTATGACGAATAATCTTATTGATCTTTTGTGGTGGACTTGACCAATGCATAAGAATGTGTACTCGACCCCTTAGTCCTTTACTTGACTCACACATCCATGTGAACAAGTAATTAGTCTTAATTTTCCAATACTTGAAAGTTCTCATTCATCATGCTATACAACTTGCATGATTCCAAATTCTGGTCCAATTGAGACTTGGGTGATGAGAATCTTTCCTTATTTGGTAAATTTAGACATTACCACAAATGAAGGAATCAATTTCATATTTCCACTCTTGCTATTAATGGAATCATATAAGCAACAATTTTTCCTCAAATGCCATTGTAAGGATATTTTAAAATGAATAAAATCAAAAAATTTCTTTTATTTTAAAACTATGCGGAAAAACTTATCCTTACAATCCATAAGAAAACTTGTTGTTATCTATTCCTAAGCAATATCTCATAACTCTTAAGAAGTAGCTCAAGAATCCGATCTTCAAACTACGCGATAGAAATCCATCTATGCGATCAGATTCAGCGTATTCTTTCTTTAAGTTTCTTCACTTTTCTTTGATTCTTAAAACATTACCATGTGACCCAGTCACATCATGTATCAGGAATCTCATAATAGAAACCTAACAGAGTTAGATAGTGGACTTTACCTGAAGTAGAGTCAAACTTGTTGACTTTAACCTCCTTAGGTAAATTTGGCAGCTTCGCAACCAATGCCCCTTCCTTTGGAAATATAAACATATGGACCCTTTGATAATGGTACACGGGACTATCACAGACTTAGCTTTTCTCTTTACCATTTGGTCAACCGAGTTGACTATGGCCGATCCCTTTCCATTGGGAAGAGAATGCTTTTTTTGGATTTCCTGTGTCCCTATTGTCAATGTCCATCAAGTTTTAAGGAATTTGATCTTAACAAATAGATAAGATCATTAAGGGTCATGTCATAGTCTGTTTCATAGGTGTCCCAAAGGAACTCACTATGTGACTTAGAAAGTGATTGAACCACCAACTTTCTCAAGACTTTGACACCCAACTCTCCCGGCTTGTCAATATGTGAATACATCTCCAAGATATGACCACACCTAGACCTTGCCTTGCCAATAGGGCTTGAGTGATCTTAAACTTTTCAAGAACTTGTGGGTTAGGGAGAATAATTAAAGGAGGTGAAAGAAGGATGATTTCCAAGGGACATCATCTTCATTATGAAAGCTTGTTTCAAGAGATTTGGGAAGATCATAAATGTCTAAACTAGACATCTTTTGGGAGATATTCAAGATAGTTGATTTAAAGTCCTTAATATGACACCCAATATGAAATATTAAGGCTAGGACCCAACAAACTATTTTATAACTTAGAAGAGGGATGTCGCAATCCAAGCTATAAAATATTTGAAGGTAGGTGAATGACGATTCACCAATTTCCACCATGAAAAACGAAATAATAATTAGGTTTTAATTGGTTTTGAAACTCCTAGATCTTTGAGATTCATTGAACTGTTCAATGGCATGTTTCAATCTCGAGTGTGCCCTTCAGGTTTTGTGACTGGGATTTCCTCCCTTAGAAGGGATAAAATGTAAAATATTGTAAGAGTTTTCCCTTTTTGGGAACTCTTTAAGGGAGGAATTACTCACTAAATAGATCAACCACCTCGATACCCGAGCTCAATAGATCAATCAACCTCCTTAATGAAAAAATAGATGGTCTGATTATAAACTTGGACTTAATAGTCAGTTAAAGACAATTAACCTTTTCTTATACCTTTGGACATTTGACAAATACCTTGGGAACTCATACAATCTAAGAGTCATATCTATATTGGGAACAATCTGGGATCACAAAACAAGGTGTGAAGTAACCATGCAAATTACTTGGCACCCTTAAGTGTTTACCCCTCAATCGATGTGTCGGTTAACCACACACGCTCCATCGATACTATGATAAACATTAAGTTACCCTTTGCCTACCTTGTTAAATAGGAGTAAGTGTGCCGGTTAACCACACACGCTCCACTAACCGACTTAAACAAAGTGCAAAGTGTAATTTCATGGATTAGCACCTTATTCACATTTTCCTAAGTAACTAAGATTGGGTATTTATAAAAGGTTTAGTTACTTAGTATTTATCATTAATACTTTTAATGAAGGGAGAATTATAGTCCTTGTCCTACCCGTTCGGCTAACGACCCTCCACCAGTCAAGGAAGCGGTGGGTGAGAGTGGACACCCATTAAACTACCATTTTATAGGCTGTAACCTTATACCCCCCTTATAGACCGGCTTCGTGAATGAGGCCTACTAACGGTAAGACTGACTTTACTCTTATACATATATATAAATATTATTAACTTATAATATTATAAAGTATAAGGGTTGAATTTTAACTTTTAAAATTCTAAGGTCTAGTTTGGAATTAAAGTATACATGGGGGGTAACTTTACAAATTCCAAAACTTGAGGACAAGTTTTGAAACCTTTCAAAACTCTTGGATTTTTCATAACTTATGAGTTTAATTAAGGTTTAATGAAAAAAAATCAAATTCCATAACTTGAGGACAAGTTATGGAAGACATTAAATCATTTAATGATGACATTAAAAATAGAGACTCTTCTATTTTCATAACCTATGAGTCTTAATGACACTTTAAAAAGAAAAACTCTTCACTTTCCATAACTTGAGGACAAGTTATGGAGTTCATAAAAACCAATAAGATCAAATATTCCAATTAACACAATAATTAAACAATTTTTCTATGATCTAGCTTAAACTCATAAGTAAAGATAATTCATATCAACAATTTTCAAGAAATTAGATAATCATATAAACTAATACAAATCTTGAAACTTTGATAATTATCCTTTGAAGACTCTTGGACTTCATAACCTAAAGAGTTAATAAATGAGACATTTCACATCCATAACTTATGGAAGTTTCAAAACTCTTAAGATCATAACTTTAAAAAAAACTTTTGATTTCCAAAATTTTATGACAAAATTTGTTACTCCTTAAAACCACTTAGATCAAACTTTTAAAACAAATAAAATAATCATATCATTCTATCTTTTAATAAATTGATCTAATTCAACTCTTGTAGTAAAGTGACTCAAATTTTACAAATTATTAGTTTTTCATAAAATCAAGTAATTATCATAAAATTTGACAAACTTCATGTTTTTTTTCCATCAACTTGAAAAAAAAATACATTTGCATCAAATATAGTAGAAAACAACCCATGGCTCTGATACCACTGTTGGGTTTTGGTATAATACAATATCCTATGGTGCATATACAACCCTAAATACCTTGGATCTATGTTTTCACTAATTATACATGCAAATGGTTTCCAAGGCATTAAACCTATAACTAGCATGCATTTGACATAAACCATATAATATACTAGTTAGGGAAACATACCTTTTATGTGGCTTGAAGTCTTGATGTATTTGGCCTTAAGAGCTTAGCACCAATAGTATGAAATGCCTAAAATGGAATCACAACACATCTAGGACAAAGGTGGCTCTTGAGAGAGAATTCCATGCACCAAAACACCTCCATATTTCTCTAAGAAAAGAAGTGGTGATTTTGGCTATGGAGTAACCTATTTATATGTAGGATTCCAAGGGTCATGGGTATAACCCATAATCCATACCCATGGGTTTTATGATCCATGGTTCATGTGGCCCAACTCTTTATGTATCCATACATAAACTTGGTCCAACATGGATCACAAGCCCAACACATATAAATATAACTAATTTTCATAATTAGTCCCCACAGATTTAATTAGTCTCTTTTAATCACTAAATTAATTCCAAATTAATTCTTGATCGATACTAATTAAAACATATGATTTCATATTACTATATTATAAATTATAATATATTAATAAACCATAAATAACCTTCTCTCAAAAGTCCATCCTAACAAATTGTCCTGATGATATGCAACCAAAATGGACCATGCTACTCTCGGGTCAAGTACATACCAATAATAGTTATGGGTTTAGACATCTAATCCAACACTCAATACCCCAAGAATCTCTCTAAAATGCTCCTCATGCTGCTCTCTGGATCTCAAGTACACCAAAATATCATCGATGAACACGATCACTGATCGATCCAACATAGGACTCCACACCCAGTTTATGACATCCATGAATACTGTCGGTGCATTGGTGAGCCCAAAAGGCATCACCACGAACTTGTAATGCCCATAACGAGTCTTAAAGGTCATATTCTAGATATCCTCCTAGCAGACCCTCATATGATGATATCCAGATCTCAAGTCGATCTTGGAAAAGCAAGACCCACCTTACAACTAATCGAACAGATCGTCGATCCTCTGCAGCAAACAACGGTTCTTGACCGTCAGCTTGTTCAACTCCCTATAATCTATGCACATCTGGTGTGAACCATCCTTTTTCATGACAAAAAGGATCGGCGCTCCCCACGACGAGCTACTCGGTCGGATAAAACCATTCTCCAACAGCTCCTGAAGCTATGACGATAAATCTTGCATCTCTGACGGTGCAAGGTGATAAGGTGTGACAACCTAAAATTTCTATTCTGTACAAACATGTCAAGTCAATAGAAGTCAGTGCAGTTGATGTAAATTTTCAGACTTTTTAGAATAAGTTTGAGTATTTCAGGATTTACACTTTAGGAGATATCAGGAGAGAGGATGCCCTAGAGTAATTTGTGCAACTTATAAGATTCAAAACTCCAAGAGTTTGAAGTTTACAGCTCAAATGATATTTTTGGACCAACAACTCAACGGACTATATAAAGGGCACATAGCCATTCTAGTTCATTTTATTCCATTTCAACTAGAGAAAAGCCCGAATTCTCTCCCAAGGATCTTTAATCTTTTGCCCCAAATTGTCAGTACTTCTACCCTAGAGTGTTTTAAAGCTTACTACATGTTTATATATCATAGAAATCACTCAAGAATCACAAGAAAAAGTAGCTTACGGTCCAAGATCTTCTTGGACCGAAACTCTATTTTGGGTGCCAAAGTGCCCCCAAATCTTCCCTTATGCTTAGAAACTAGTATGGAAACCTTCCTTGATAATTTTAGCACATGAAAAGCACCATAAAACCCCATTTATATGTGTTTATGGTTTGGGGATCTCCCAAAACCGTAAACACCCCAAAATGTGTACAAATGACCCATATTCCTTCCTATGCCTTAGTAACTAACATGGATCCATTCTATGATGAGCTAAGGACTTGAAAACCCCCAAAATACCATAAACCTTCTGAGTTTATTGTAGTAAATGATGGGTTTTGAGCATTCTAACACTTCCTAAGTGTACATGCAACCCTAATAACCTTGGATCTATGTTTGTCTAATTTGTCATGCAAAGTTGAATTCCAAGGTTATATCCTATCTAGCATACATGGGGAACAATTTTAACATAAAGTATAGATAGAATAACTTACCTTGTTGTTGCTTGTGTTCCTTGAAACCTTGTGAGCCTAGCACCTCAAGTGGTGATGCCTCAAATGCTTCACACAACACCAAATGCTCTTGGAAGAACTTATGAGAGAATACACACTCTTCAAAATCGGCCAAGCCCCCTTATTACTTAGTGTACCCGATTTGGAAGGAGAACATATTACTTATATAGTGTTGACACATCTAGGGTTAAACCCTAATGTGTCATGACTCTTCATTTCCATGACCCATGGGTTTGTAACTCCCATGGAGCATCCATGGAGCATCCTATGGGTGGAACCCAACTTGATGATCCATGGAGCCTTTTAGCCCACTATACAAGATATGGATGATTTACTTAATCAACCCATATATTTAATTAGTTATCTTTTGATCACTTAATTAATTCTAAATTAATTCTTGATCAAACTAATCAAATAATATTATTAATATATTAGAACTTATAATAATATTAATAATCTCCAAGCGTTATTTCTCTCATTTAGTTTATCCAATTGCATGGTGCCATGCAACCCAAATGGACCATGCCGGGTCGGGTCAAGTACATACCAGAAATAGTTATGGACTTAGACACCTTATCCAACAGTCTCCCACTTGGATAAGTCTAGTAACTATTACTGCAAGTATGACTTCAGGAACCGATCGGCAATCGTAGCTCTTTACAAGGTTTCTCGAAACTTGAGAAGATGATGGTACGCCATTTAAGATAAGTGATCATATAATCCTCTGTTCTAGATATCAGTCGGACAAATACATGGAACAATGTCTTACTTATTGTCCAACATTTGTTTCCCGATTTCTGATTTGTTTGACAAAGAACTTTATTGAACACATCAATCTAGTTCTGACCGGGCCCGGTACATACGTCAAAACAAAATCATCGAGGGGCCCAGATATCAGCTTCTAATCCAAGAAGGAACAGATAAACTTCGACTCATATGTTTGTTCTACTACTTATTGAATTACACATAAGAGCACGATTTTATAACATCGAGTTACCAATGCGTTTTTCGTACAATTAATGCATAACCAACTCGTAAGTAACAAATCATATCTCTAGGTTTAAAGACTTATATGATATTACCGTCTCACGATCACTCGAGATAGAATTCCATGAAGTGATTCCAGTGAGCGTGGGTTGAGTCCAATGCTCAGAACTTATGAGCACTCATGATTGTCGTAGCCTTGTCCCAGACCTCTACAACCAAACATGACAGTCTTGATTCATACCTACTTCCAACATATGACCGACTGTGGAGGTTTGAATAACATGTTATACCAAACAAAATTATTCTGGAAGTCAAAACATGCAAAAGAAATATAGTAAACGATCGACAAGAGATAGCAACACTTTACTCATAAATAAAACACTTTTATTCATCATCAAATGTCAATTACACTTTACAAATTTCGAGATTATCTAACTACTAAATCTAATATCATCCTTCAGCCCTATGCTCCGAGCATGCTGGAGATGCATAACCCGAGTCAGTCCCTTCGTGAGGGGATCTGCCGGATTCTCATCTGATGATACCCTCTTTGCCACGAGGAGTCCTTCTTCGATCCGATGTCTGATGAAATGGTATTTTCTGTCGATGTGTCTGGATCTCCCGTGATCCCTTGGTTCCTTGGCTAAGGCAACAGCACTTTCACTATCACAGAAAATTTCCATCGGCTCTTTAATAGCTGGTACAACTCCAAGGTCTCCAATGAAGTTCCTCAGCCATAACACCTCCTTTGCTGCTTCGCTAGCTGCAATATACTCTGATTCACAAGTAGAATCTGCCACTGTCTCTTGCTTGGAACTCTTCCAAGAAATTGCTCCTCCATTTAGGGTAAAGACCCAGCCCGACTGAGAGCGGAAGTTATCCCTATCAGTCTGGAAGCTAGCATCACTATACCCTACAACTCTCAAGTCATCACTCCCACCGAGGGTAAGGACCCAGTCCTTAGTCCTTCGTAGGTACTTGAGAATATTCTTTACCGCAATCCAGTGTGCCTTGCCAGGGTTCCCCTGAAACCTGCTAACCATGCTCAAGGCAAAGGCTACATCAGGTCGAGTACACGTCATAGCATACATGATCGAACCTACAGCCGAAGCATAAGGTAATCGACTCATTTCTGCTATCTCGGCCTCAGTGCTAGGGCTTTGTGTCTTACTCAGCTTGGCGCTACTCTGGATGGGCAACTCTCCTTTCTTGGAGTTTTGCATTCTGAATCTCTTCAGAATCTTCTCCAAGTAGGTACTTTGACTAAGTCCAATTAGTCTTTTACTCCGATCTCTCAAGATTCTTATCCCCAAAATATAGGCAGCTTCACTAAGGTCCTTCATAGCGAAACACTTTCCAAGCCAGGACTTTACTTCCTGCAAGGTTGGAATGTCGTTTCCTATGAGTAGTTTGTCATCCACATACAATACCAAAAAGCTAACTATACTCCCACTAGCCTTGACATATACACAAGATTCATCTTCACTCCTAGAAAAGCCAAATTCCTTGACCTTTTCATCAAAGCAAAGATTCCATCTGCGAGGTGCTTGCTTTAATCCATAAATAGATTTCTCAAGCTTACACACTCTATTAGGGTACTCGTTACTGACAAAACCCTCTAGCTGACTCATGTAAACATCTTCAGCCAACTTCCCATTAAGGAAAGCGGTTTTGACATCCATTTGCCAAATTTCATAGTCATGAAATGCGGCTATGGCTAACAGAACCCGAATAGACTTAATCTTGGCTACCGGAGAAAAGGTCTCATCATAGTCCACTCCAGGAATTTGAGAGAAGCCCTTTGCAACCAGCCTAGCCTTATAAGTGTGTACTTTACCATCCATGTCGGTCTTCTTTTTGAAGACCCATTTGCACCCTACAGTCTTTCGACCTGATACATTCTCAACCAAGTTCCAAACTTGATTGTCATACATGGATTGTATCTCGCTATCCATAGCCTCTTTCCATTTGGCAGACTCGGGGCCTGCCATGGCTTCCTCGTAGCTGTTAGGGTCATCTTGACTTACTAGTGTCTCATCACTAATAAGTGTCTCACCTTCTGCAGTAATATGGAATCCATAGTAATGCTCAGGTGCACTCCTAACTCTCGTGGAACGCCTCAGAGGTACAGATTCGTCAATTGGCTCAACAGGAGTTTCCTCCTCAAGTTGAGGGCTAGAGTTTGAAGTTCCTTCACCACTTGACTCTTGAATTTCTTCAAGATCAACTTGCCTCCCACTATCTCCTTGGCTTATAAACTCTCTTTCTCGAAAGACTCCTCTTCTTGCTACAAAGACCACGTTGTCACTAGGTCTGTAGAAGAGGTAACCAAAGGAATGCTGTGGGTAGCCGATGAAAATACACCTCTTGCTTCGGGGTTCGAGCTTATCATGAGTCTCACGTCTCACGAAAGCCTCGCATCCCCAAATCTTGATGTGGTCTAGTTTAGGTACTTTACCAGTCCACATCTCGTGAGGAGTTTTGGCAACTTTCTTTGTAGGGACTAGATTAAGGATATGGGCGGCAGTCTCTAAGGCATACCCCCAGAATGAGATTGGTAGCGAAGCTCGACTCATCATGGAACGAACCATGTCCAACAAGGTTCAATTACGCCTCTCAGCCACACCATTCAACTGCGGTGTCCTGGGAGGTGTCAATTGTGAGACAATCCCACATTCCTTTAGATAGTCGAGGAACTCTGAACTAAGATACTCACCACCCCGATCGGATCGAAGCATCTTAATGTTCCTGCCCAATTGATTCTCGACTTCCTGTTTAAATTCCTTAAACTTCTCGAAAGTCTCTGACTTATGCTTGATTAAGTAGACATATCCATATCTACTGTAATCATCGGTAAAAGTCAAATAATAACGATTAGCATCTCTTGTGGCATGTTTGAATGGTCCACACACATCCGTGTGTATAAGGTCCAACAAACCTTTACCCCTTTCACACGAGCCTGTGAAGGGTGACTTTGTCATTTTTCCAAGTAAGCATGATTTGCAACTATCATTTGACTTTAGGTCAAACGACTCCAAGACTCCATCCTTTTGGAGTTGGCCTATGCGTTTCTTGCTTATATGTCCAAGACGACAATGCCATAACGATGCTTTATCCAAGTTATTATTATTAGTAGAATCAATACACAAAACATTATTTCCTAAGTTATCTACAATAGATACAGCTTCATACACACCATCACAAGGTAATGCTTTAAAATAAAGTACATTATTAAAGAAAGCATTAATCGAACCAACTTCATTATCAAACGAAAAGGTGAAACCTTGTTTGTACAATGCATGAAAGGAAATAATATTTCTTGCCATTTCTGGCGAATAACAACATTTATTCAAATCTAAATTTAACCCACTACTTAGCGATAAAGTATAAACTCCAATCTTGGTGACAGGTGTAACTTTCCTATTCCCCATGATTAAGTTTATTCTTCCTTGCTCCACATTCTCACTTCTTCCTAGTCCCTGCAAGTCACAACAAATATGAATTCCGCAACCTGTATCAAGGACCCAAGATTTCGAATGGGGTGAGTTATTAGAAATGATAGTGTAAATACCTGCATGGTTGGGTTTGACTTTCCCATCCTTTACATCTTGCTGGTACTTTGGGCAGTTCCGCTTCCAATGAGCTTTTTCATGGCAATAGAAGCATTCAGCCTCTTTTGGGTCAGAAGAAGGAGTAATGAAACCTTTCTTGGTTCCACTTGAAGAAGAGCCATCAAGGGTCCGAGCCTTGGTACCCTTTGAAGATCTCTTTCTCTTCCTCCATCGACTTTGCCCGATTGCCAAGACCGGAGTTGTTTCTGGAGTAGGAGTGATAGCAACCGACTTCCCCTTAAGACCTGTTTCTGCGGTCTTGAGAAGTCCCTGAAGTTTGCTGAGGGTGACCTCTTCCTTGTTCATGTGATATGTCATGCGGAATTGATCATAGCACGATGGTAAGGAGTGCAAAATGATATCTATTGCAAGCTCCTCAGGGAAGTTCACATTGAGCTTCAGCAACCGATCCACATACCTTTGCATTTTCTGCATGTGGCTCGTGACGGACTCTCCGTCCTTCATCATGGTTGTTATCATGGAGCAGATGACTTCGTACCTCTCTTGTCGTGCACTTTGATGGTATCTTTCCATCAAATCTTGGTGCATTTCATAAGGGTAGAAGTCTTCGTAAGACTTTTGGAGTTCAGCTGTCATGGTGGCTAACATGATGCAAGCCACCTTGGTTGCATCTCTTTCATGAGTATGAAAGTCAGCGATCTCCTGGGGAGTTGCAGTGGACTCGTCAATTTCCTTAAGCTCCTTGTCAAGGACATATTCTTTGTCCTCGTAGCGGGTAATCATCCTGATGTTTCTGATCCACTTATTGAAGTTGGATCCATCAAAGGTGACTTTCCCATATAGACTCATAAGAGTAAAGGAGCCATTAGGATTCGAGCCAGAAGCATTGTTTGAAGACATCTGAAAAGAAGAACAAGTTTAGTTTAGATTTAAGAGAGTCCTTAATAAAACACCCAAATGTAATATTAAGGCTAGGATCCAATCACAATATAATATAACTTAGAAGAGGTATGCCGTAATCTAAGCTATACCATATTTGAAAGGTAGGTGAATGACGATTCACCAATTTCCACCACGAAAACCGAAATATTAAATATTTAGTTTTTATTGGTTTTAGAAATTCCTAGATTCTTTGAGATCCAATGAACTTTTCAAAGGCATGTTTCGATCTCGGGAGTGCCCTCCAGGTTTTGTGACTGGGATGCCGAGGATCACAAAACGAGGTGTGAAGTAACCATGCAAATCACTTGGTACCTTTAAAGTTTATCACTCAATCGATGTGCCGGTAAACCACACACGCTCCACCGATACTATAATAAACCTTAAGTCACCCTTTACCTACCTTGTTAAGTCCAAGTTAGTGTGCCGGTTAACCACACACGCTCCACCAACGACTTTGACAAAGTGTAAAGTGTAATTTCATGGATTAGCACCTTATTCACATTTTTCCTAAAGTAACTAAGATTGGGAATTTAATAAACATTTAGTTACTTTATTATATTCATCATACTTTGAATGAGAATTTATAAGTCCTTGTCTTACCCGTTCGGCTAACGACGCTCCACCAGTCAAGCAAGCGGTGGGTGAGAATATACACCCATTAAGTCACCATTTTATAGGCAACAACCTTATACCCACCTTATAGACTGGCTTCGTGAATGAGGCGTACTAGCGGTAAGACGACTTGTTCTTATACATATATATATAATTATTAAATTATCATAATATAAGTATAAGGGTTGAATTTTAACTTTTAAAATTCTAGGGGTTGGAACTAAAGTTTTAACTTAACTTTACTTGTTCCAAAACTTGAGGGCAAGTTTTGTAACTTTCAAAACTTTTCATTTCTTGTAACTTATGAGTTTAATAGAGTCATAAAATGAAGACTCTTCATTTTTATAACTCTTGTGTTTTCTTAATGGTTTTAACTCAAGTGTGACTCTTGGTTTTCCATAACTTAAGGATAAGTTATGAACTCCATTAAAACACATTATGATCAAGAATTAAACTACCAAATAGGTTACAAATAATTCCTATGATCATCTAAAACATCATAAGAACAAGAACATGAATATGAACATAATCAAAAATTACATAAAACTTTGTAATTTTGATAACTAGTTGTTGTAAATGAATTAGCAAAACATTACACCACCAAAAACAAGTTTACATTTACTAAAACAGTTTAGGGTAATGTTTCTAATTCATTTTCCAGCAACTGAATCGAAATTCTGCACTCATTCGACCCTACTCGCCGAGTGCATGAACATGACTCGCCGAGTTGGTTGAAGATACACATGGACTCGACGAGTCCCCCCTATGGACTCGACGAGTCCGATCGCAGACAGCAAATTTTCGATTCTGTTTTCAACTTTTAAGCACAAATAAGAGCAAACAAGCCTAGGCTCTGATACCACTGATGGGTTTTGAGCATTCTAACACTTCCTAAGTGTACATGCAACCCTAATAACCTTGGATCTATGTTTGTCTAATTTGTCATGCAAAGTTGAATTCCAAGGTTATATCCTATCTAGCATACATGGGGAACAATTTTAACATAAAGTATAGATAGAATAACTTACCTTGTTGTTGCTTGTGTTCCTTGAAACCTTGTGAGCCTAGCACCTCAAGTGGTGATGCCTCAAATGCTTCACACAACACCAAATGCTCTTGGAAGAACTTATGAGAGAATACACACTCTTCAAAATCGGCCAAGCCCCCTTATTACTTAGTGTACCCGATTTGGAAGAAGAACATATTACTTATATAGTGTTGACACATCTAGGGTTAAACCCTAATGTGTCATGACTCTTCATTTCCATGACCCATGGGTTTGTAACTCCCATGGAGCATCCATGGAGCATCCTATGGGTGGAACCCAACTTGATGATCCATGGAGCCTTTTAGCCCACTATACAAGATATGGATGATTTACTTAATCAACCCATATATTTAATTAGTTATCTTTTGATCACTTAATTAATTCAAAATTAATTCTTGATCAAACTAATCAAATAATATTATTAATATATTAGAACTTATAATAATATTAATAATCTCCAACCGTTATTTCTCTCATTTAGTTTATCCAATTGCATGGTGCCATGCAACCCAAATGGACCATGCCGGGTCGGGTCAAGTACATACCAGAAATAGTTATGGACTTAGACACCTTATCCAACAGTAAACTCAAAGGAAAATGGTTTAGGAACCATAAACTCACAATAGGAGTGAAATGGTGACCTAGTTCCTTCCTTAGGCACATACTTCAAGTAGAAAAGCTTCTAGGGACTTTTAAGGCTTCAAAAAACAAATGGTCAAAAGTGTGTGAGCTTACAGCCATAAACTAAAGGGTTTACGACTGTAAACTCTTTTGGTTGTGACCACAAAATCGTAAACTCTATAATGGAGTTTTCCTTGAACCCCAAGCACACTAGCGTTTCCCTACAACACTTAGATGCAATCTTTGGGACTTATAACACTTGTATAAGGTGTTTAGCATGTCCTAGGGTGTCTTAACTTTGTTGATTAGTTGTTTAAAGACTAATTCGATACATATATGTGGTATTATATGTTAACTAGGATCATAGAGTGTGTTCAAGTCTTCACTTGACAACTAGCAACCCGTTTTCATCAGTTCATCCATACCACTCTCTGCAGGTGAGTTCATACCCCTTAATCAATGGTTTAAATTTTTTTTAAATGCTTTTATGCGGGGGAATACAAGTTGAATACAGTTATTATATCAATCACATGTGATTAATAACTACCAAACTAGTAGTTTTCTTACTATTCAAACTATTTACTAAACTGTTTCACTTCAAATTGCTTTACAAATTCTTTTACTTGTCAAATACTTTTACTTAAACTCTTTTATACTTATTATCAAATGCATGTCTATGTATGTATAGTTATATAAGTAATGTGTAAAGGGCTTAGGAAGGGTAGCTCGCTTTATCTCCTTTTCCTCGTTGGGATGTGGCTTTAGGGCGTCGGCTACCCGTCCGAAGGTCGTCTATCTATTAGTTATATATTATGTATACATATATAGACATAAAAGTCCTCCAGTCAGTTCAGTACCTTTAGGTAGCAAAGGCATACTTTCACTTATACATGTAGACAAATAGACAGGTACGATGACCAGGTTTTGTGAAGACGGAGCAGTCAGGACTCCTCTTTGATTTTGATTATTCATTATGTTGTCTTATACTATGAAAGAACACTTGTAATTAAAATTATACTGTTAATGCAATGGATGATGTTGTTGCTTGTTTATTACTTTACATTGTTGTGATACATTACATGACGTCCTCCGCCTCAGAACGTTTCCGCCGTTCATGGTTTTGGGGTGTGATAGATTGGTATCATTGCATTGTTTATAGTAAATCGAGTATATCAACCGATAAAAGATATATAGACTATAAATACAATGGGATTAAAATACTTTGACCAAGAGTTTATACTTTAAATAATAAAATATTTAATTAAGTATACTTGCCTGCATCCATACTAAAATCAGTGTCACTAGGACAATACAAAAGAATTACGATTGTTGGACAGCACAAGTAGAGTTAGAGACATATAGTCAAAACTGGGAAGATATAGCCTGATCAACTATATTATCTGAGGGTTGACTAGCATGTGCCTAAGTGTAGTTGTGTGGTTGCAACAAGTCAAAAATCTTACCAACAATACCACAATGAGAACATAAGAACATAAACCTAAAATACTATAGGGGTATTTGGTGTTACTATAAGTACTTCATACTTGAGAACTAAAAAGGATCTTCATTACTAAGTTGATAGTTGCTAAGTGGATACACTAAGGCTATATGTAACTAGGATGTTATAGACTTAGAGTCTGTGAAAATTTTGCTTTGCCCCTATTCTTTGTGAATTTGGAGTTAAGGTCACTTATTCGAAGGCCTATCCTGTTTTGATTACATATAACTGATATGCCCTTCACAAATAGTGATGTAACTAATGAAGATTTTCTAAATAATTATCTAGATAATTCGTCTAATAATTATTTTCTTACCCCAATTCTCGCGTATATAACATGGTTGGACTCCATCCCCACGGCAACCTATATCTTCCGAATGAAGTCATTGCTAGATGGTTATCAGAAGAACAAAAGAATGATCATCCAATCCCTTTGAATGATCACCATGGTGAAGACCTTTTGGATGGTGTTAACTCTGAACCCGAGGTGGAGAACCTACCCCGAGCAGCTCTCTTTCCAAATCCTAACCCTCGTCTGGATTTTCATGGCCCGACGCCTCCATGGGTGGAATGCTTGGAAACATGGAGCCAAGGAAAAAATAAGCCCATGCCATTTAATGGTGACCGAAGCTTTTATGACCTGAGAAATGGGGGTTCAGCGGAAAGAAACTTGCCAATCCTGGTCCGCATAATGGATTGAAATGAGATTCAAGGCAGGAGAACCCTACATCAGATCACAGAAGTTGTTGCCAATGCGAGAATGCATACCCTCAACACCATTCTCCTGGAAGATGCTCGTGAGAGATCTGACAGAGACCATGAAACCCTGTTGCAAGCACTGGCTGAATCACAAGCCGAAGTCATAGAACTCCGAGTACGCTAGAGGGTGTACGAAAGACACCTACTTGATAGGGAACATCAATTGGCTGAGCCGAGAGTTCACCAGAGGGATGACCATCACCAGTAGTAGATGCTTTACTTTATTTTCCTTGTTAAAAGGAATAGTTTTTCTGTCTATGCCTGATGTGGCATTTTCTATGAATGTATCATGAACTATAAGTACTTTTAGTTAGGTCTTTATGTTGTCAAGGACTTTCTACTCTAGATATGATGTAAGACCTTTTACAAGGTCATTTTTCCTGAACTTTTACGTCATGAATATCAATGATATTGACACTCGGCTAACTTCTGTGTCATTCTTTATTCAAATACTTTCATCATGCTATCATGGGAGTCTATTTGAATCCAACTCTAGTTGAGCTATTGAACTAGGGTATTCTAGCTCAGGGATAATTCCCAATTCTTCTTCAAGGATTAGATCATGTTATTTACCAGCCAGTGGTACCCTGTTTTAGACGTCAAGCGTCATAAGACCATACTACGAACTTACTTCCACTCATTACTAGGACTACATCATAGGGATGTAGGTCAAACCTTTGCAAACATACTTCCAATCCGTGCTAGGACTGCATCATAGGGATGTAGGTTAAACTTTCGAGAACATACTCTTACTCTTTACTTGAGCGATCGAAGTACATCTAGGGTCAACCCAAAATCGCACACAAAATCCTTATTTTTCGTGTTACAGGATCATGTCGTCATCCGGAAATAGTCAGCCGAACAACAAGACCTCTGCCTTTCCAATGGACACTGCTACTTTCCAAGCCGCAGTTACAGTTGCCGTGATGGCTGTCGTGCAGTTGTCCTTGAAAACCGTAACGCTTTCAACGCAAGCAATGCTGATGAAAGGGTTGAAAATCCCGATCATAGTATGAATCCAACAAGCCAACAAACGATAACAGTCACAGGCTCGCAAAGTCACAACTCAGAGTTCAATAAACGGAAGCGTCAAGCCCAAAAGGAACGCAAGCAATATAAGGGAACACTCCCGAAGTGTAACATGTGTAGTTATCATCATAAAGGAGCCTGTCGGGTATTGCAATGTACCAATTGCAACAGTCTGGGGCATGTTGCCCGTTCCTGTGGAACCACCCCCACCACCAGAGCCGACCAGGGTTGCTATAATTATGGTGAGACTGGACACTATAAAAGGGATTGCCCAAAAAGGAAGAAAAACGAAAGAACCCGTGTCCACGTAACTCCGATCCAACACATCACTTCCACCACCAATGTTAGTGCTAGCCAGATATCTCATTTATGTGGAGAGATGGGACATCTCAACAAGGACTATCCAATAACAAAGAACTTGGGCACAGACGGGAAGATTCTCAAGATCACAACTGCAGGAGAAACTACGTCGGACCCTCGTTAGAGTAATTAAGGCGTTTCGTTGTAGCAGACTTATAAATAGTTTAAAACTAGTGCAAATGGAGTCTTATCTTTTGTGAGGTCCCGTCAGTAAAGGGATGTTCGTGTCGCGTATACTTGTCTTTTATAGGATACCTTGTTCACAGCAATAGTCTTGTAGTAAATCTAGAAGTACTGTAACTCCGTTAACGATTGCACTGTTGTGTTTTGTCTGTAACACCTTATGTTCAAAATCTAATGTCTTAAAATTTCCTTATGATTTGAACATTACCATACGACTAAATTCAATTTTATTCGCACAATACCAGCTTCATACGTACATCTCTTTCTCCGTAAACGTCTTTTTAGCGAAGCCGTTATTTCAGAACTCGGAAGTACTCATGCATAGAGTACCTCATGTTTCTTATCCTTTCTGAAGAAAACTCAGCAAACCTCCCCGAAGTACCACTTGTACAGTACGTCAAGTTTAATCCAAAGATCCATATGGTTGACCTATCGCTGAGGAATGTATATATAAGGGTGATATACAATCAAGGTTCTACAGATTTAGAATTGATGATTCCACTTTAACTTCTTTTCCTCGTTGGGATGTGAGCTTAAAGAAGAATCAGTTATTTGAGTACCTTTTCAATCTTAATTATATACAACTCGTATACACGAGACTGCGATTGATGAACCATGTATGACTTCTAATATGAAATTAAGGACAGAGACTGCCCAAGACTACGAGTGATCGCATCGTCATGCGAACAAACTTAAAACCCAATACTACTTCTGTAAACAGATCGCTCTACGGTGTAATGCCCATGGAGATACAAGAACCGTCCATACAGTTTAAAGACTACTCAAAACTAGAATAGAAAGACCAAGCTCCTCATCCTAGAGAGCTTCAGCCTTATTCGTCAAGAAGATAGACGGATTGCTTCGTAAGTCCCTCATCTTCAGAGGCCTCGACAAGATTCCCGTTAGAAATCATTATCTCTGCCCCGCATAGATAATTTGGTTGAGAAAACGTAAGGAAACGAATCACCTTTCAGAAATGGACCTGAGATCCGAATATCACCAGTTTCGAGTGTTAGCAAAAGATGTCCCGAAGACTACCTTTCCGAACTCGATGCGGACACTTCGAGTCCGTAGTGATACCCCGTGGATAGGACCGATACGCCCGTAGTATTCATGAGCTTAATGAATAGGGTATGCCATTCTTACTTGGATCAGTTCGTCATTCTCTTTGTAAATGATTTACTTATCCACTCTCGTAGTAAGAAGAAAACCATGGAAAATTACCCTCGGAGAAACTCTTCGCAAAGTTCTCTAAACACGAGTTGTGGAATTGAAGAGTCAAATTGCTAAGACACACTATTAGTGATGTGGAAATTCTTGAGTACTCTATCAATTTATCAAAATTGTTGAGAAATTGTCGGCACTGAGGACACTTACAAAATTCGCCAATTTTAGGTCTCGCCGACTTACTGTCAGGAGTCCATTCAGAACTCCTCGAGAATTACAGAAACCCTTACAACTTTGACCCAGCACGGGGTGGCCCTTGAATGGGAAGATAAGCAAGAAAAAGAAACCTTAGAATTCCAAGTGAGAGACCAAATCCTTTAGGAAGTCTCACTCTGGCAATGGCTTAATACGCTTCGTAAAGCGTGGAAAGCTAAATCCAAGATAGTCAGGACCTCCGAGATTCTTACCAGAATCGGTCCTGTATATCACAGCTAGACCTACTCTGCGAGCTTAGTAACATACATTCTACCCTTCACGTCTCGAACTTGTAAAAGTATCGATCCGACGAGACTCTTGAATTCCAATCAAAGAGATCGAGTCCCAGAAGAGCCTCACCTATGTGGGAGAACTGTAGTGACCATGGACCGAGAGGTCATGTGATCGATTCATAGTCGTTTCCCTTTAAGTGAAGGTCCGATGGGATGCCAACCACGGACCTGAATTCACTTGGGAGTGCGAGAATCAATCATTTAGGAAGTATCCCCATTCTCGGCTTGATTATTCATGCCTACTTCCTTAAATAAATTCTAATTTCGGGACGAAATTCCGTCTAACGGGGGGATGATGTGACAACCCGAAAATTCTATTCTGTACAAACATGTCAGGTCAATAGAAGTCAGAGCAGTTGCGGTTAATTTTCAGACTTTTTAGAATAAGTTTGAGTATTTCAGGATTTACACTTTAGGAGATATCAGGAGAGAGGATGCCCTAGAGTAATTTGTGCATCTTATAAGATTCAAAACTTCAAGAGTTTCAAGTTTACGGCTCAAATGATATTTTTTGACCAAAAACTCAACGGACTATATAAAGGGCACTTAGCCATTTTAGTTCATTTTCTTCAATTTCAACTAGAGAAAAGCCCCAAAATACCATACACCTTATGAGTTTATGGTAGTAAACTCAAAGGAAAATGGTTTAGGAACTGTAAACTCCAAATAGGACTGAAATGGTGCCCTAGTTCCTTCCTAAAGCACATACTTCAAATAGAAAAGCTTCTAGGGACTTTTAAGGTTTCAAACAACAAATGGTCAAAAGTGTGTGAGCTTACGGCTGTAAACTCAAGGGTTTACGACCGTAAACTGTTTTGGTTGTGACCACAAAACCGTAAACTCCCTAATGGAGTTTTCCTTGAACCCCAAGCACACTAGTCTTTCCCTACAACTCTTTGATGCAATCCTTGGGACTTATAACACTTGTATAAGGTGTTTAGCATGTCCTAGGGTGTCTTGACTTTGTTTATTATTTGTTTAAAGACTAATTGGATACATATATGTGGTATTATATGTTAATTAGGATCATAGAGTGTGTTCAAGTCTTCACTTGACAACTAGCAACCCGGTTTCATCAGTGCATCCATACCATTCTCTACAGGTGAGTTCATACTCCTTAATCACTGGTTTAAATTTTTTTAAATGCTTTTATGGGGGGGGGGGGGAATACAAGTTGAATACTTATAGTTATTGTATCAATGCCATGTGATTAATAACTACAAAACCAATAGTTTTCTTACTGTTCAAACTATTTACTAAACTGTTTCACTTCAAATTGTTTTACAAACTCTTTTACTTGTCAAATACTTTTACTTAAACTCTTTTATACTTATTATCAAATGCATGCCTATGTATGTATAGTTACATAAATAATGCGTAAAGGGCTTAGGAAGGCTAGTTCGCTTTATCTCCTTTTCCTCATTGGGATGTGGCTTTAGGGCATCGGCTACCCGTCCGAAGGTCGTCTATCTATTAGTTATATATTATGTATACATATATAGACATAAAAGTCCTCCAGTCAGTTCAGTGCCTTTGGGTAGCAAAGGCATTCTTTCACTTATACATGTACACCATTAGTAACTATTATAGGTATAGTTAGGAGATACTACTTACCATTCCAAGTACAAGGAATCACACAAGGGTCAGTTCATTCATGAGTCTTTATATAGATACGCTTACATGAGTACGTTTACATAGATACGCTTAGATGAGTATGTTTACATAGATACGCTTACATGAGTACGTTTACATGGATACTTTTACATGAATACTTATACATAAATGTTATATGATCAGTTACTATTACATATTATATGTGTAAATACTATTATATAATTCTCCTTATCTTTATTTTGTTATACAATCACATAATCGACGACATATATTGGACTTATATCCTCATTCCAAAGGATACTTTGCAGGACTAACTATTCCTACACCCGGCTGTTAGCTACAGAGGTAAATGTACATATACGGATGTCTTAAGTTAACACTGTTAGTTATCCTAATACAAAAGGATAATACTTAAGTTATTTATATTATTACCATTATCTTGTGAGTCATTCACATAACTGATGAGATGAATTATATTTGTGTGTCCTAGTATCAAAGGATATAATTTATTATAATAGTCGTACAGTCGGGTCTTGGTAGAAGGCTGCTTTCAAAACAGTCAGGTCTTGGTAGAAGGCTACGTTCAAAACAATTGGGTCTTGGTAGAACGCTACTTTCAAGACAGTCGAGTCTTGATAGAAGGCTACTTTCAAAACAATCGGGTCTTGGTAGAAGGATACTTTCAAAACAATCGGGTCTTGGTAGAAGGCTACTTTCAAAACAGTCGGGTCTTGGTAGAAGAATACTTTCAAAATAGTCGGGTGTTGGTAGAAGGCTACTTTCAAAACAATCGGGTCTTGGTAGAAGGCTACTTTCAAAACAGTCGGGTCTTGGTAGAAGACTACTTTCAAAACAATCGGGTCTTGGTAGAAGGCTACTTTCAAAACAATCGGGTCTTGGTAGAAGGCTACTTTCAAAACAGTCGGGTCTTGGTATAAGACTAATTTCAAAACAGATAAGTCTTGGTAGAAGACTACTTTTATTACTAGTAGAAATCATAGGGATTTTCTAGGGTTTTCAAACGTTATTCGACTACTTACAAACAATTTTCATACTTATACAAACTTTTCTCCAAATGTTTACAAGGCTTTACTTCACAGTTTTACAAATCAAAGACAAATTAATACTTATGAATTCACCAGCTTTCTGGCTGATACTCGCTTTCAAAATAACTTGTATTCTCAGGTCACAAATAGACAGGTGTAACGACCAAGTTTTGTGAAGACGGAGCAGTCAGGACTCCTATTTTGTTTTGATTATTCATTATGTTGTCTTATACTATGAAAGAATACTTGTAATTAAAATTATACTATTAATGCAATGGATGGTGTTGTTGCTTGTTTAATACTATACATTGTTCTGATACATTACATGACGTCCTCCGCCCCAGAACATTTTCGCCATTCATGGTTTTGGGATGTGACATAAGGTGCCTTGGCAATAGTTGTCGCTCCCGAAACCAAATCAATCCGGAATTCCACCTACCTCTCGGGAGGCACACCTGGTAACTCCTTGGGAAAAACATCCGGAAATTCACTCACTATTGGAACCTCAGTGATAGAACTCTATCTCTCGGTAGTAACTCGTGTATCCATCACATACGCTACAAAACCCCTACAACCCTGCTGTAGACTGTGTCTCGCTCTTGCGGCCAAGAAAAATGCGGACCTAGATCCGGTACCCTCGCCATATATTGTAACAACCCGAAATTTGTTCATCGCCAAAACCCGTTCTACCCGGAAAAAGTCGCCGTTATCGGATTCGTTCCGATTTCTCTTTGGAATTTATTTGTATAATTTATATGTTTATTTTATCCTAATGAGTATCTAAAGCACTCAGGAACTTATGTTTTTCGCCCAAAATCATTATTTTATAAGTTTTAAAAATGTTCCCGTTGGGTGACGGAAACTAAATCGGGTGCGACCACGTTTAGCGTCGGTATCGGGTAGAATTCCACCGCGTGCAAATTTTAGGAACTATATAAACATGTTTCAGCCTTCATTTGATGCTTTTCCTTCTCTCACTACTCTCTCTCTAACCTCTCTCCAAAATCCAAAGATTAAGTGTCCAAAACTCAATTTTAAGGCTTCAAATCCTTAAGGTAACACCCTAGCTTTAATCTATAGCATCTTTAGCCTTCAAATTCGAGATTTAAACATGAAATTGGACAATGTATGTGAGTTTATGGCCTAAGAAGATGCTTAGGCCGTAAACACCAAATATAAGGGGTTTTGAGCCTTTAAACCCTTCCTTGACTAGTTTGGACCTTGGATATGGCTATGGGACTTTAAAATATGGAATCTAAACATGTAAAACTTGAATTTTGTGGTGTTTGGAGGAGTTTACGGCCAAGGAATATTCTTGGGCCGTAAACTCACATAATGAGGGTTTTCATGCCCTTAAACCCTTCCAAATCACCCTTATAGCTTAGATATGAATTATAGGACTTTGATTCTTGCATTTGGACACTTGAAACATTAATTTTGAGGGACTTAGATGAGTTTACGGCCAAGGAGAGTTCTTGGGCCGTAAACTCCACAAAACTTGGCATAAATCTCATTCTAAGGTGTTAGAAAGCCATCCAACACCACCAAAAGCCTTGGAATAAATCAAGGGACCAACCAAAAATACTTTGAGGGCCTAAAACACAACATTTATGGGGTTTTTAAGGGTTTACGGCCAAGACATGTTCTTGGGCCATAAACTCCAAAATTTTTGGTGTTAGAATGCAAACTACACACCCCTAAGGCCCTTAGATGAATTTTAGAAGTCCTTTCATGCAAGTTTTAGACCTTGAAACACCTTAGAACACCATATACTAGAGTTTACGGCTATGAAAGGGGTTTCATGGGCTGTAAACTCCATAAACACCTCAAAAATCACATGCAAACTCATGTTAGGCCTTCGATTAATTTTACCAATCACATGTGATTTGTTCTAGCATCATTTAACATCATTTTCTTGGAAAAATAGGGGTTTACGGCCATGGAGCTAAGCTAGGCCGTAAACTCCCATAAAAGGGATCTATTTGATGTTTAGTAATCATTCCAAGTCCTTAAACCAAGTCTAGAAATTATCCCCTAAGTGTTGGAAGTCAAATTTGCACCATAAACCACCCAGCATGAGTTTACGGCCGTAAACTCATGGGGATGGGTGTTTAGGCCATAAACTCCCATAAAGGGAGTGTTCCTTTGATGTCCCAACTCATTTCCCAAGTCCCTTGTGTCACTCATGTCCCTAAACGCCACCCGGGTCACTCCAAACACTTGTATCGGAGTGTTATCGCGACCTGAAGCATTTGTCCCTATCCAACAATCAATCTAAGTCCTAATTAGATACAAATGTGTATCTTTACATGATAATTAGGAACCCCGTGTGTTTACAAGTTCCGGATCAACTCTTAGCATCCAAACTGTCTCGTATCTCGTCCGGTGAGTTCATACCCCTACGGCTTTTTCACTGTTTTCAATGTTTTCAGGGGGGGAATACAAGCAAACTATAACTGTTTTCCAATAACAACTTTGATGTGTTTCAAACAATATCTAACAAACTTATAAACTCTTTTACTCCTTATGTATTATGCTGAGCATAAGGAATGACTATTCGATTTCAACTAAATGGATTTTAGTTAAGGAAACAATCAAACTAATCAAATTATTATGGGAATAATTTGGGCGTCTTTACTGTTCTTTCTATCGTATATGATATCTATATCAAGTTATTAGATAAACTATGTTTGTTTCAGTTTATCTCTGTATCATTTGAATGTATTGTTAGATAATTTCATGTATGTATCTATCCTTTACTGTACTATGTTTCATAACTTTCTGTATGTCGATATCTTATAAGAACCCTGTGAATAGTTTAGTACTAGCTTGTGAGATAGTCACTACCCTTTATGGATGATCAGTAAATCCTCCCCGGAAGTGTAACTAAAGTCTCCTGGAGGGAGAGCGCGGAATTTGTGAATAGATCTATTCGGGACTGACAATCCCACACCTTAACTGCTAGCTACAGTTAGGCGGGCACGCCTGGGGTGACAAATTTCTGGATATCGTTCGATGTCTGACAAACGTCAAGGAGGTCACGTTTTCGTATTAGTATGGTTACCCGACTCACAATATGTATTAATACCAGCTTATTCACAGTTTGGGTTCAGAAACTATATCTCGTTTGGGATAGTGATCCCATGGTTTTGCATCTATATTTTATATCTCTTTCGGGATTGTGATCCCATGGTATTGTTTCTAGATCTCTTTCGGGATAGTAATCCCATGGTATTATCAAACTATTTTATATCTATGTCCTATACGGGAGAGTGATCCCATGTTTTATATCTAAATCTCTTTCGGGATAGTGATCCTATGGTATTAACCAAACTATTTTGTATCTAGTTCGGGATAGTGATCCCATGGTTTTGTATCTAAAACTTATTCGGGATAGTGATTCCATGGTTTTCTAAATCTATATCTTATACGGGATAATGATCCCAAGGTTTTGTGTCTTTAACTATATCTTATACGGGATAGTGATCCCATGGTTTTCTAAATCTATATCTTATATGGGATAGTGATCCCATGGTTTCTAAATCTGTAACTTATTCGGGATAGTGATCCCATGGTTTCAATCTATATTTACATATATACATCAACTTATCTCGTGTTAGTCCGGGATGATAGTCCCATGATCTTAAATCTGTACTTTCAAATGTGTCAAACTATCTTATATGTCTTTCGGGATAGTGATCCCAAGATTTTCATTATATAGTTTTGTGTGTTAAACTATACTTGTGTTATACAACCGATCTTACAATTAGGAAAATATGGGATTTTCCTGGGGTAAAATACAGAACATAACTGAATTGGTAACAAATGATAACTTAACCAACTTTACATAAGAGAATATGGGATTTTCTTGGATAACAAATCTTTTCGGAAACTAAAGGAAACCGATACATTTTCACAAAACAAAACCGCTTATGAACTCACCAGCTTTATGCTGATTTTCAAACCGCTTGTATTCTCAGGTCCAAGTTAGACAGGTACCCGGTGATCTTTTTGGCAAAGACGGAGTGCGTGGAAGACTCGTCTCAACTTTTGTTAATATGATGCATATGTATATTTGTATAACTTTACTTTTGAAACAAATGTAAACTTTCATATATATGTAACGTAATGTTTGTTTACTGTGATTACTATGTACATTGGAATTGATACACAACATGGTAGTCAACCCCGGAGACGTTTCCGCCTTTGGTTTTCGGGGTGTGACATATACTGTAAGCACTCCCCCACTAGGGTCTCAAATGGTCACCAACTAACGCTCGCAGTCGATCATAGCTCCGAATCAACCCAACCAGTCCATGCCCACGATAACACAGACATCCCCCCATCGTAATTGGTACCAGATCTATCGAAAAGTCTACTCCAAAAATCTCAAGTACATATCCTCAGATCACATCAGTCGCAAACACCACGTGCTCATGGACTATAGAGACTCTCAGAGGTCGACTCGGTGCCTCTCGTCGGATACTGATGTGACAAGTGAATGCTAATGATACGAAGGATCGACTCACGCCCGAGTCAAATAACACCAAGGCAGGTACAGAAATCACAAGAAAAGTACCTATGCATAACACAATATAAGCACAAAAAACTCAATTAAAATAAATAAAAGAACACATACCAACCACGACATCAGGTGTTGCACGAACCTCTTACTCTGTCAACTGGAAAGCTCTCCCGCGAGCCTTCGGTACCTCGACCTTCACTGGACGGCTCTCTGTAGCTCGTGTAGTAGCAGGGGCAGATCTCTATGTTGATCCCTATAGCATTTGTGCGCACTCGGCTTTCTGATGACCAGTATGGTTACAATAGAAACAAAATGCAAACCCCTTGGGGAAATGCCTCATGATATGCTACTCCTTACCACACTTGTAGCAAACACCAGATCGACACACCCTCTCATGACTCTTGCCGCACGTTCCACAAGTGTAGCCCTTCTGGCCTCCAGATCTCGAATCAGCTGGCTTTATCCGCTTAGCTGCCGGCTGATACTGTGTCGGTCACCTATCCCTCCCCTATGACTTCGCCTCCTCTCTGGCATGAGTCTCCAACTCAATCTCCCTCTTCCGGGTATTTTCCTGAAGCTCAGCAAATGTCTGGTATGTCAAGTTCGCCACGAACTCACGAATATCCCTCCTCAGTATACTTAAATATCGATTCATACGTGCCTGCTCGGTAGACACGTGCTCAGGGCAGAACATCTCCCTCTCATGGAACATCCTGGTAATCATTGTCACCAACTCTGTCCTCTGCTTGAGGGACAAGAACTCCTGGGCCAACCGTTCCCTCTCCACCAGGGGAACATACTCATCTCGAAAATTGGTAGTAAACCTCTCCCAAGACACGATAGTGAGCTCTGCAGAAGTGAAGCTGGCTGTCACAAACTTCAACCAGTCCTTCGCCCCCAAGTGAAGCTGGTTCAACGCGAACCATACCCTCAAATGTTCGGGACAGGAAAAAGTGTAGAAACACCCCTAGATGTCGGAGATCCATCTCATCATGGAAATTGGGTCCTGAGTCCCATCAAACTCTGGTAGCTTCTTGTTGCTGAACTCCTGGTACAGCAATGAGTCACCTATCTGTGGCTTGAAGCAACGACAACTACAGTGGCTGCAGTAGCAACTGCCTTGGTAACCACAGCATAATGCTGATCGCTAACTCCACTGCTCTCAGGGTTGTGGAGCGTACCCACCATGATGTCTCTGAAACACAGCATAAAATAATCAGAGATTTGCTCGAGTATACTCACAATCGATCACTCCCCCTACTTCTTCCTTAGCATCCTAAGGATTCTTACTCGGACTACTCACCGAGCCGGTGCTTCCAGTAGTATGGGCCCAATACTACTTTGCACACCGCATCTGTAATCACCCCCAATTCCTCCTCCTAGGATTCCAGATCGCAAGTACTCTATATCTCACTGAACATAAGCTAGTCTCATAAGCTCATTTCTGCTACATACACGCACTCAAAGCAAATCACAGGTAGCATGCATACTCTCTAGCATGCATACTCTCTACCATGTATACTCTCTAGCATGCATAACTCCTAGGCTAATGCATCACAAATTAGGCCACTCTAGTCCTAAAATATGAAGTTCCTAGCCTACTCTCTAGCATACATAATGTATATCATAATATCTCATAATATTGAAAGTAAGGGTATTATGGGAAATCATCGTTCGGGTGATGGCTGATTATACACACTGCTATTCCGCATTTTTCTCTTAGAAACTCTCACTCATTTTAGAAAAATCATTTCTCTTGAAATTTTTTCTCAAATCCTCAGTTTGACTCCAGACATACGCGAAGGGTATCGGGCGATGGCTCTGATACCAACTTGTAACGACGTAATTTTTAAATCAAAATTTCATTTTTAAAACACATAAAACTCATATATTATCTTTCATGAAAATCATAAGTGTCTCAATGTCAACATAAATCCACAAAAAAGTTCAAATACCATAATCCTTACATAATCTCCAACAGGTGTGTACAATCACGTCGGTGCCTTCCCGCGATCCTCGGAAGTACCTAAACACACATAACACATAACACGGTAAGCATAAAGCTTAGTAAGTTCCCCAAAATACCACACACAAATAATTTAACCACTAGAGTCTATAGCTCTGGAAGACCCTCCGGTCATTGTGTCTTAGTGGGACTCTCCAGTCCCACAGTTCGTTGGACCCTCTAGTCCGGTCTATGTGAGGACCCTTGGGCCTCATTGTTCATTTGACCCTCCGGTCTGGTCTAAGTATTACATAATATAGCATACCTATCACAAAATAAAAATACATAAATCAAGTAAGCATATACGACCCTCTGGTCACACATAAATACCACTCTAGGTAATGTATAGTGAGAAGACTCACATCGAAGCAAGAAAGCTAATACACCTTCTACACGAATCACCGATCTAGCCTCCGCCTCTGAATAGAAGCTAATGACAAAAGAATACAAGATCGACAGCCTTTCCTTGGTTGGATACACCAAGCTCCTCAAATCCTTCCTCCAAAATGCACAAGAATGCTCAAAATGGTCTCTCTCTCTCTCTCTCTCTCTCTCTCTCTCTTTCTCTCTCTCTCTCTCTCTCTATATATATATATATATATATATATATATATATATATATATATATATATATATGCACACACACAATGAAAGGGGCAAGTTAGGGTCTCTCTCTGTGAAGTGTGGCCGCACAAGGAGCCTATAAGTTCCTTTAAATAGGTCCCAAACCCAAGGACTTAGGGTTTCCCATTCCAGCGCCTACTCGGCGAGTCTACTCTCGGACTCGTCGAGTAGATCATTAAACTCACGTGGTCATACTCGCTTATACTCGGCGATTTATAGCGCCAACTCGTCGAGTAGATGAATGATCCTCGAAAATAAATAATTAAAATAATATACCTAGAAATCTGGATGTTACATGATTATGTCATTTGTGGTAGTGTCGAGAATTTGCCAAATAAGGAACGATTCTCATCACCCAAATTTCAATTGGGTAGAAACTTAGAATCATGCAACTCTTAGTGTGTCATGAATGAGAACCTTTGACATTGGGAAATTAAGACTAATTCCTTGTTTATATGTATATGTGAATCAGGTGAAGGACTAGGGGATTGGGTACACTGGGTGTGCGTTGGTCAGGTCCACCGTAAAGAAAGATAAGACTATATGCCATTATTTACTAAAGATTAGTAAAGATGGCTATGCTTAAAAGTTTAAGTATAATTCTAAAACATTGGAAATTTTTCAATGTATGGCAAAACGAATAAGAAGAATTAAATTAGGCCGAAAGATAAAAGTTTCTCCAATCTAAAAAGATGGGAGGGTACTTTAGTACCGTGTTTTATGATCATCTTAATGATTATGAAATCCATATCACAATTGATCCTCTAAGTTCAACTTAGAGCATTTTTATTGCTAAGAAGAGGAATTGTGAATTGTTGAGATGGTTAAATCAAGAAAATGAATCATACCTCATTCCAAATCAAGTTTTGGAGTCATACTCCAAGAATGAGCCTTGAGTGACATAATCTTAAGAAAGGTTTATAACACTTATCAAATGTAGAGTAAAATGTTTTCTACTTTGGTACATTTGAAATTGGTAAGTTGTGATTTTTTGGATAAAACAAAGACCAACTAAGGCTAATTGTGTGAAGTGTTAGTCTTGATTAGAATCTACACTAACTCTTGAGTATTTGTTTGTTAATGAATGGTTCTTGACAAGAGAGTCTTATTTGTCAAGAGTTCAGTAGGAGTCTTAAAGATATTGACAAGTTTCCATAATTAATAAAGAATAAACATATGGTTTATGACTAGCACACGACTTGAGGTTTGTAAACTATCGTGTTGACATATTCTTATTTAAGTGCTCATTCTGGTTAAAAGTTGACTATGCATGTGAGTTCTATGAGTTCTCAGTGGTTTGCATAAGGCAAAGAACCTAGGTGAATGGAAGATTCATTGATCAGAATGGGTGAGCTACTTAACAACTTAGAAGACATGTTAGGCCCTTATGCTGCCAGGTTGCAAGAAATTCAGATTGAACAAGTTCAGTCCATATGAGATTGGATTTGTCACCAACCTTGTCTTATGATTATGGATTAACAAATTCACATGGATAGGAACATATACACCATAAAGTCTAAGTGTCATAAGGTTTCTCTCCAGTTCATGAAAATGATTATGAGGAAACGCTTTCACTAAATAGATTTTATGGAGATAGAAATTGTGATATTTGCATTCTCAAATTCGAGTATGATTACTAGCATCCCTTTTTTGGATTAGTGTCTAAGTCCATAACTAGAATTGGTATGTACTTGACGCAATTGACATGGTCCATTTGGGTTTCATGGCATCGGAACAACTTGGATAGACACTTGTGAGAAAAGGATAATTATGATTTGTTAATATATTATAATTTCTAATATATCAATTTGAAATCATATTATTTAATTAGTATTGATCAAAAATTAATTTGTAATTAATTATGTGATAAAAAGGAGACTAATTAAATATATGGGGATTGATTGTGTTAATCATTCATTCTTATATATGTGGACTTATGATCCACAGTGCTTCATCTTGGGCTAAACCCATGGATACTCCATGGAGGTTTTAACTCATGGACCATGAAGAATATGGAAAAAAATGAGTTACATGGTGTAACCCTAATAGCCACCATTTATAAGGACCCCATGGCTCAAGACATTGGCACTAGTGAGTGTACACATGAGGGCTAGCGAATTTGAGCATAGGAACCTTTTCTCTCATGTTATTCCAAGATGTCGGTGATGTTGTGTGAACCATTTGAGGTGTCACACTTGAGGCACTAGGCTCTTAAGCTCAATAGAATCAAGCTACAACAAAGAGGTATGTAATTCTACTAGAATTTATATTATATGTTCTTCATATTATGCTAGTTAGAACAATACCTTGGAAAAATTGATATTTGCATGTATAATAGACAAAACATAGATCCAATGTATTTAGGGTTGTATGTGCACCATAGGATGTTGTATTATACCAAAAACCCAACAATGGTATCAGAGACATGAGTTGTTTTCTATTATATTTGATGCGAATGTTTGACTTTCAAACTTGAAAATAAAAAGGAAAAAGACATTAAGTTTGTCAAATTCTAAGATAATTACTTGATTTTATGGAATACTAGTTATTTGTAAAACTTGAGTCATTTTACTACAAGAGTTAAATTAGCTCAATTTATTAAAAGATAGCATGATATGATTATTTTATTTGTTTTAAAAGATTGATCTAAATTTTTTAAGGAATTACAAATTTTTTCATAAAATTTTGGAACTCAAAAGTCTTTTTTAAAAGTTATGATCTTAAGATTTTTGAAACTTCCATAAGCTATGGATTATCAAAAGGTTTATATGGTACCTTGTTTTATGAGTTCATTTAGATTAATGAAAAAACTTTGTGTTAGTTGTTTTCAATCCAAATTAATCTACAAATTGTTCATATATGTGTTTTTGTAGCTTGTCCTCAAGTTATATGAAAATACACATTTATGATTCTTAAAACTCATAAATAATGTCATAGGTTACAAAATGAAGAGTCTTTTTCTCATAAATGGTTTTTATGAACTCCATAACTTGTCCTCAAGTTATGGATATTCAAGAGTCTCTTCATTTAAGTATCTAAAACTTTAATAAAAGTCATAAGTTATGAAAATCAAAGAGTTTTGAACAGTTTCAAAACATTCCCTCATGTTTTGGAATTTGTAAAGTTTCCCTCATGAATACTTTAATTCCAAGTTAAGCCCTTAGAATTTTAAAAGTTAAAATTCAACTCTTATACTTTATAGTATTATAAGTTAATTATATATATATATATATATATATATATATATATATATATGTGTGTGTGTGTGTGTGTGTGTGTATGTGTTTATGTGTGTGTATAAGACCAAGTCAGTCTTACCGTTAGTGGGCCTCATTCACGAAGTTGGTCTATAAGGGGGGTATAAGGTTACTGCCTATAAAATGGCAGTTTAATGGGTGTCCACTCTCACCCACCGTTTCCTTGACTGGTGGAGGGTCGTTAGATGAACAGGTAGGACAATGACTAGAATTCTCCCTTCATTAAAAGTATTAATGACAAATAAAAGTTAACTAAACCTTTTATAAATTCCCAATCTTAGTTACTTTAGGTAAATATGAATTTGGTGCTAACCCATGAAATTACACTTTGCACTTTTCTTAAGTCGGTTAATGGAGTGTGTGTGGTTAACCGACACACTAGCTTGATTTAACAAGGTAGGCAAAGGGTAACATAATGTTTATTATAGTATCAATGGAGCGCGTGTGGTTAACCGGCACATCGATTGAGGGGTAAATTTTAAGGGTACCAAGTATATTTGCATGGTCATTCACACCTTGTTGTGTGATCCTCGACATCCCATTCACTAAACCTGAGAGTGCACAATCGAGATTGAAACATGCCATTGAAAAGTTCATTGAATCTCAAAACATCTAGCAGTTTCAAATCCAATTAAATCCTAATAAGTTATTTCCTTTTTCATGGTGGAAATTGGTGAATCGTCATTCACCTACCATCAAATATACTATATCTTGGATTACGGCATCCCTCTTCCAAGTTATAAAATATTTTGTTGGGTCCTAGCCTTAATATTTCATATTGGGTGTTATATTAAGGACTTTAAATCAACTATCTTGAATATCTCCCAAAAGATGTTTGGTTCAGACATCTATGATCTTCCCAAAAACTCTTGGAACAAGCTTTCCTAATGAAGATGATGTCCCTGAAATCATTCTTCACTCCCTCCACAAGTTCAAGGTCACTCAATCCCTATTGGCAATCAAGGTCTATGTGTGCTCACATCTTGGAGATGAAGTCAATATTGACAAGCCGGGAGAGTTGGGTGTCAAACTTTTGAGAAAGTTGGTTGTTCAATCACTTTCTAAGTCACATAGTGAGTTCCTTTGGGACTACTATTTAACAGACTATGACGTGACCCTTAATGATCTTATTTATTTGCTTGGTTCTGCTAAATCAGCAATGATTGGGAGCTCTGGTAAAGCAAATTTTATTAGTATATCAACTTCCCAAACTACCATGGACATTGACAATTGGTAACATTGGATATCCAGAAAAGCTTTCTCTTCCCAATGGAAACGGATCGACCATAGTCAACTCAGTTAACCAAATGGTAAAGAGAAAGGCAAGTATGAGATAGTCCAGTGCACTATTCCCAAAGGGTCCATATGTTTATGTTGCCAAAAGGAAGGGGCATTGGCTACGAAGCTACCTAAACTACCTGATAGATTTGAGAGAAGGTCTAGTCAAAAATTTTGACTCTGCTTCAGGTAAGTCCATTATCTAACTCTCTTAAGTTCCTATTTGAAAATTCTTGATACATTTTTAATGTATCGCAGGATCAAGCAAAGGGAAGGGAATTTAGAAAAAGACTATGATGAATCTGATCGTGAAGATGGATTTCAATCACATGGTTCGAAGATCGGATTCTTGAACTACTACTTAGAGAGTTATGATAGATTGCTAGGAAATACGTAATAGCATAATTTCCATTTAAAGTTGCATTGTAAGGAACTTTTTTCCGCATTTGAAAAATAAATAAAATTTTGTTTTATTTTATAAGTCCTTGCAATGGCACTTATGGAAAATTTATGTTTGTATATTTCTAGCAATAATGGAAATATGAATTTGATTCTTTCATTTGTGGTAGTGTCTAAATTTTCCAAATAAGGAAAGATACTCATCACCCAAGGTTTCAGTTGGATAGAAACTTGAAAATCATGCAAGTTGTATAGTATGATGAATGAGAATTTTCATCTTTGGAAAATGAAGATTAATTCCTAGTTCACATGTATATGTGAGTCAAGTGATGGACTAAGATATCGAGTACACATTTCGGTGCACTGATCAAGTCCACCACAAAAGATCGATAAGACTATTCGTCATGATTTACTAAACCCTAGTAAATATGGCTATACTTACAAGATTAAGTATAATTTTGAAACATTGGAAAATATTCAATGTATGGCAGAACGAACGAGAAGAATCAAATTAGGTAGAAGGATAAAAGTTTCTCAAATATGAAAAGATGGGAGAGTACTTTAATATCATGTTTTGTGATCATCTTAATTATTTAGAAATCATGTCATAATTAGTCCTCTAAGGACATCTTAGTACATTCTTATGACTAAGAAGAGGAATCATGAATTGTTAGAATGGTTAAATCAAGTATATGATTCATACTTCGTTCCAAAACAAGTCTTAGAGTCATACTCCAAGAGTGTAAGTTGAGTGAGATATCTTAAAGAAAGGTTTATAACACTTACTCTTGTACATTTGAAACTGCTAAGTTGTGATGTTTTAGTTAAAACAATGACCAACTAAGGCCAACTGTGTGAAGTGTTTGTCTTGATAAAGAATCCGCACTATCTCTTGAATATTTGGCAATAGAGCCTTATATGTCAAGATGACAGTGGAAGTCTAAAAGATCCTAACATAATTTCAAGATCTAATCAAGAATAAAACATGTAGCTTCTTACTACCTCACGACTTGATGTTTATAACCTTTCATGTTGACATTTTTCTTATTTTTGTGCCCATTCCAGTTAAAGTTGGCTTTGCATATGAGTTCTGAGAGTTCTCAATTGGTTGCATAATAAATATGAAGCAATAGCAGGCCGTTGTGCTGCCAAGTGGCAAGAAGTTAAAATTGCACAAGTTCAATCCGTATGAGTTTGGATATGTTACTAACCTTTTCTTGTGATTACGGTTTTGACAAATTCACATTGATAGGAACACATAGATCATAAAATCTATGTGTCATAAGGTTTCTCTCCGATTCATGAAAATGTGGTGAGGAAACGCTTTCACTAAGTAGATTTTAAGGAGATAGCAATTGTGATATTTGCATTCTCAACAGTCGTTAGTGGAACGTGTGTGGTTAACTGGCACACTAACATGGACCTGTGAGGAATGGCAAAGGTCCAACCAATTGAGACTATGATTACGACATCCCTTTTCATAGTTTTGAAATTGTTTAGACAAACATGTTTGCTATCTAAGGAAAGGTATAAGATTTTGATAAATTTTGGTCAAAGTATTTCGTATCAGAAGTATGAAATTTGGTAAGAAAGTCAATAAAGTATTGACTTCTAGAAGTCCAGTTGTTTTCTGATACATGTCAAGGCTAGTGGGAGCATAAGTGTTATGCTAATAATCATCATGTTAGTGGGAGCATGATAATTATGATAAGTATTGCAAGTCAGCAATGTTAATTATAGAAAACAAAGTTTCAATTCTTGAAGTTGCAGGGGTTGGAAAAGTTGTTTTGCTATAATTAAGCGAGAGGGTATACTTCATTTCAATTCTAAAAGCTTAGATTGAGATTTTAAGCACCTTTAGTAAAGGATATATATATATATATATATATATATATATATATATATATATATATATATATATATATATATATATGAATTTTATGTTGGAATGGTTCAACATAAGAATATTCTATATATTTCGTTTTCAAAATTCGATTATCATTACGGCATCCCTCCTCATAGTCAAATTTTGAGAACATGGTAAATAAAAATTTTATAGCATGAATCGTGTCCCATATGCTTCGGCTATAGGATCGATTATATGTGCTATAATATTTATCATTTCTAAATTTTCCAAATTCCTGGGGCATTAAGAAAGGAAAAGGTCTAGAATTGGATATGACTAAAATGATTAAGCAATTGTCGAGGACAATCTAAGGTTTACCAAAGATTGGTTGCTTAGGGATAGTAGGAAGTATGGTGTAAATTTTTGGAGAGGTCCATTTTGACATATTATGAAAAGAGGCAACTCTTGTTCAAAAGTGATAGTCAAAATGTACGTACGAAAATATTCCCATAGGTGGAAGTTATTCATTAAATCAGTATAAGATTAGCAAACTTAATGCAAGAAGGATGCTCAAAGCAATGTACCTTGAATATGAGACTTCGTTTCCATGGAGTTGATCTCCATTGGAATACTCTGGAATGTGTGTTGACAAGTCTTGGTGACTCTGTGCATAATCGTTACAAGAGGATCAATGCATATAAGTTTAGAATCTAATAGATTTAGGCAAATGGCAGAAATATAGAATTCTTGCATTTGCGGTAAGGATTTGGGATTGTGAAATGAGAATCATTGTAATTATGTTCAATCGATCTATTTCACAAAGTAAAGATCATAGACAAATGTAGTGTGCATAATTGGTGTATGGCATAACTAATGTTTGGAAAAACATAGTGTGCATACTTGGTGTATGGCATGACTAGTGTTTAGAACAAAAAGTGTACATGCTCGGAGCATGGGACAGCTATTGATTTAATTCAACTATAAAGTTGAGAGTTTGAAACATTATGCAATGAATGATGGGTAATCAATATGGTGATAAATAAAAGGTGTTTAATTTATATTCATAAGTTTTGAGACCATATTGGATTTGATTATTCTTGTGTTTCACTTTGATTGTTTTGACTTCCAGAATAACTAGGTCGTTGTTCCTGAATGACTAAGTTATTCAAACCATCCACAGTCGGTTATATGTTCAAAGTAGATATGAATCAAGATTGTCATGAAGCTGGTTTGTAGATGTCCAAGGTAGTGGGCATAGCAAGTGTTGCTACAACATTCATGACTGCTCATAAGTTTTGAGTATTGGATTAAACCCACACTCATTTGAATCACTTCATGGATTTTATCACGAGTGATCATGAGATGATAATATCTTATATTCTTCGAATCTAGAGACATGACTTGTTACCTATGAGTTGGTTATGCATTGATCATACGAAAACACAATGGTAACTCGATGTTATAAAACGTGCCTTTGTGTATGATTCAATAAGTAGTAGAAAAAGCATATGATTCGAAGTTTATCCATTCCTTTTACCCTTGAAGGGATAACAATGATATTTGTGGGCCCCTCGATGATTTAGTGATGACACCCCGAAGTGCTTGGCCAAGCCAGGACTAATGCGATTTGTTCAATTAGTCGATCATCAAAAATCAGAAATCAGGAAACAACAGATGGACAGATAGATTGATTATAATCCATTTCTCAATCCATATGATATCTAGAATGGAGGAATATATGATCCCTTATCTAATGGATGTGTCATTGATTTGTTCAGAGTTTGTCAGCAGCTTTTAAGAACTATGATTGCTAGTCAGGTTTTGGAGTCATACGCAATAATAGTTTTAGACTTATCCAAGTGGGAGACTGTTGGATTAGTGTCTACGTCCATAACTATAATAGTTATGTACTTGACCCGATTGGCATGGTCCATTTGGGTTGCATGACATCGGAACAATTTGGATAGACTTTTGTGAGAAAAGGATAATTATGATTTGTTAATATATTATAAGCTCTAATATATTAATATGAAATCGTATTATTCAATTAGTATTGATCAAGAATTAATTTGGAATTAATTATGTGATCAACAGGAGACTAATTAAATATATGGGCGTTGATTGTGTAAATAATTCATTCTTATATATGTGGGCTTATGATCCATAGTTCTTTATGTTAGGCTAAACCCATGGAGTAACTCATGGAGACTTCATGGAGGTTTTAACCCATGGAGCATGAAGAATATGGAAAGACATGAGTTACAGGTACTGGAGGCTGGAATGGGAGGCTATAATGATGCTTAAATAGGGTACAAACCCTGAGATTTATGGCTTCATCCAGACTAGCAGACAAGTCGAGTCTTGAATATGGGCTCGTTGAGTCGCCTGCTAAAACACATGCAAATCCCGTCTCTACTCGACGAGTTGGGCTACTGACTCGTCGAGTACGTCTTAAGAGAGGGAAATACCATATTTAAATTACATACCAGAGATTGGGGCGTTACATATTTTTCCAAGTAAACAAGATTCACAACTATCATCTGACTTTAAGTAGAATGACTCCAAGACTGCAGCCTTCTGGAGTTGGCCTATGCGCTTCTTGTTAACATGTCCAAGACAACAGTGCCACAAGGATGGCTCATCCAAACTAGTGGAAGAATCAATGTGTAAAACATTATTTCCTAAGTTTTCTACAACATTCACAGCTTCATACACACCATTACAAGGTAATGCTTTAAAGTAAAATACATCATTGTAAAAAACATTAATAACACCGATTTCATTATCAAATGAAAAAGTACAACCTTGTTTGTACAAGCCGTGAAAGGAAATAATATTTCTTTCCATTTCAGAAGAGTAACAACATTTATTCAAATCTAATGTTAACCCATTACTAAGCAACAAAGAATAAACTCATATCTTGGTAACAAATGAAGCCTTCCTATTCCCCATGATTAAGTTTATCCTCCCGTGCTCCACATCCTCACTTTCTTTTAGGCCCCGCATCATAGAACATATGTGAATTCCACAACCTGTATCATGAACCCAAGAATTAGCATGTGGTGAGTTATTAGACAATATAGTGTAAATACCTGCATGGGTACGTTTAACCTTCCCATCCTTAATATCTTACAGGTACATAGGGCAATTTCTCTTCCAGTGCCCTTTATCCTGACAGTAGAAACACTTTGCATCCTTAGGGACAGAAGACGGAGTAGTAGAACCACCTTGGGTTCCACTTGAAGAGGTATCATCAAGAGACTTTCTCTTGGTACCCTTCGAAGGGTTTCTCCTCTTTTTCCCTTTTTCCTACCCGATTTCCAGAACAGGGGCAGTGGTAGGAGTAGGAGAAGTAACAACTGATTTACCTTTGAGACCAATTTCGGAGGTCTTCAAAAGTCCTTGAAGTTTGCTGAGTGTAACCTCCTCCTAGTTCATGTGATAGGTTATATGGAACTTATCATAACAAGAAGGTAAGGAGTGCAATATGATGTTAATAGCCAACTCCTCGAGGAAGTTCACATTTAATTTCAGCAAACGGTCCATAAACCTTTGCATATTCTGCATGTGGCCCGTGATGGGTTCACCATTCTTCATTCGGGTTGTTATCATGGAAGAGCTATTTCATACCTCTCTTGACGAGCACTCTAATGGTATTTTTCCATCAGATCCTGGTGCATCTCAAAAGGGTAATACTCCTCAAAGGACTTTTTGAGTTTAGCTATCATTGTGGCCATCATGATACATGCCACCTTGCTGATATCTCTCTCATGATCCCTAAAGTCAGTGATCTTCTTTGGAGTAGCAGAAGACTCATCAAGTTCCTTTAGCTCCTTATCAAGGACATATTCCTTTTCCTTGTAATGTGTGACCATCCTAATATTCCTGATCCAATCATTAAAGTTCAAACCATCAAAGATGACTCTCACACAAAGGTTCATGAGAAAGAAGGAGTCGGTAGGGTTTGATCCAAAAGCAGCATTGTTGGAAGACATCTGAAAAAGGAAGAAAGACAAGTTTAGATTAAATATAGAATCCATAATAAGACACCCAAATGAAATATTAAGTCTAGGACCCAACACAATATTTTATAACTTGGAAGAAGGATGTCGTAATCAAAGTTATAAAATATTTGAAGGTAGGTAAATGTTGATTTACCAATTTCCACCATGAAAAATGAAATAGATTATTAGGTTTTAATTGGATTGAAACTCCTAGATCTTTAGAGATTCATTGATTGGGATGTCGAGGATCACAAACAAGGTGTGAATAGCCATGCAAATTAACTTTGTACTATGAACTTTATCACTTAATCGATGTGCTGGTTAACCACACACGCTCCACCAAACTATGATAAACATTAACCCACCCTTTGCCACCCATACTAGTCCAGGTTAGTGTGTCGGTTAACTACACACGCTCCACTAACAACTTGGTAATGTTACAAAGTGTAATTTCATGGGTTAGCATCAATTTCCCATTTTCCTAAAGTAACTAAGATTGGGAATTTCTAAAAGGCTTAGTTACTTTATAAGAATCATTATACTTATAATGAGAATTAATGTCTTGTCCTACCCATTCGGCTAACGACCCTCCACTAGTCAAGGAAGCGGTGGGTGAGAGTGGACACCCATTAAGATACCATTTTATAGGCAACAACCTTATACCCCCTTATAGACCAGCTTCGCGAATGAGGCCTGCTAACAGTAAGACTGACTTTGTTCTTATACATACACACACATACACACACACACACACATATATATATATATATATATATATATATACATACATACATACATACATACATACATACATACATACATACATACATCTTAACCATTAATATTATAATAGTATAAGGGTTGAATTTTAACTTTTAAAATCCTAGTGGTTGGAACTAAAGTTTTCTAAAGTGACTTTACAAGTTCTAAAACTTGAGGACACGTTTTGAAACTATTCAAAACTTTTCATTTATATAACTTATGAGTTTAAATGGTCTTAAAGAAAAGACTTTTGGAATTCCATAACTTGAGGACAAGTTATGATCGAAGTCCATTAAATTCTATTTAGATTAAGAATTATACTAACAAACAATTTGCAAATAATTCCTATGATCTACCAAAACTCATAGGCATGAACATTCATATCAACAAGTTTCAAGAATCACATAAGCATATGTAAAACTTGAAAATTTCATAAGAACCTTTGAAAATGGATTAACATAATCATTACCACAAAAAAAAAACAGATTTTACAAGCCCAAAACAGTTTAGGGTAACGATTCTAGTCCATTTCCAGCAACAAAAGTCGAAAATCTACACACAGGGCCTCCTACTCATCGAGTGTATGAACCTAATCGACGAGTAGGATGAGTTTTCACTTGGACTCATCGAGTCCCCCCATGGACTCGACGAGTCTGCTGAACAATTAGCATATTTTTGACATTTTTCAGCAATTTGCATCAAGTATAACGAAAACAAGCCTAGGCTCTGATACCACTAATGGGTTTTGAGCATCCTAACACTCATATGGTATGCATGCAACCCTAGAAACCTTGGATATATGTTTCCTCTAATATACATGCAGATTTCATTTTTCCAAGGTTCTAATCCTAACTAGCATGTTATGGGGTACTTGCAACATAAAAACTAGTAGAATGACATACCTTTGTGTGCTGCTTGATTCCTTAAGACCTTGTGAGCCTAGCACCCCAAATGTGATGCCTCAAATGCTTCACACAACACCAAAAATCTTGGAATAACTTGAGAGAAGAACACTTCACCACAAAATTGGCTAGCCCTCCTTGTTCTTGTCTAAGTGCCGATTTTGCTAGCCTATGGGGTCCTTTTATAGTGTGCCACATGTAGGGTTACACCACGTAAATGCTAATGTGCATGACCTTTCATTTCCCCCATGATCCATGGCTTTTAACCTCTATGAACCATCCATGGATCACCCTATGGGTTTTAGCCCAACGTAATGAATCATGGATCATAAGCCCACTATATAAGAATGAGTGATTTACACAATCAATACCTATATATTTAATTAGTCTCTTTTAATCACAAAATTAATTCCAAATTAATTCTTGATCAATACTAATTAAATAATATGATTTCGTATTAATATATTAGAACTTATAATATATTAACAAATCATAAGTATGCTTTTCTAATTTGTCTATCCAATTGTTCTGATGCCATGCAACCCAAATAGACCATGTTAAATCAGGTCAAGTATATACCAAATATAGTTATGGACTTAGAGACCTTATCCAACAACGGGTAGGATAGGACACAACCTTCCATTATAAGTATAATGAAATATGAATTAACTAAACACTTTTATAAGTTCCCAAATCTTATTTACTTTAGGAAAAATTTGGAGTTGGTGCTAATTCATGAAATTGCACATTGCACCTTGTTGGTCGTTAATGGAGCGTGTGTGGTTAACCGACACACTAATATGGGACCAATGAAGGATGGTATTGGGTAGCTCATAGATTATCATAGATCAATGGAGCGTGTGTGATTAATCAGCATATTTATTAGGTGATAGACATATTCGAGAGTACCAAGCTAATTTACATGGTTATCCACGCCTTGTTTGTGATCCTTAGCATCCCAGTCACAAACTTGAAGGGCATAATCGAGATTAAACATGCTTCAAAAGTTCGATGAATCTCAAAAGATCTAGGAGTTTCAAAGCATTTAAAACCTAATTTTCTTTTCATTATACATGATGGAAATTGGTAAATCGTCATTTAACTACCTTCAAATATTTTGCAATTGGATTACGACATCCCTCTTCCTAATTGCAGAATATTATGTTAGATCCTAGCGTTGATATTTCATTTGGGTGTTATATCATTGATTCTTATCAACTAACTTGAATTTTCTCCCGTTTTGTAGATGTCAAATGACTATGGTCTTCCCGGATCCTTTGGAAAAAACTTTCCACTTGAAAGTGATGTTCCACGATTGGATCGTGGAAATGGAAATCATGCTTCACTTTTTCCACCTCGTCTGATAGTTCTCCCTTACCAACATGTGCGAAGACTTGAAAAGTTCAAGGTAACTCAATCCCTATTGGCAAGTAAACACGAAAATGGAAAGTCCGTGTGTGCACACGTCTTAGAGATGAAGTCACACATTGACAAGTTGGTAATGTTTGGTGTCATTGTCTCAGGGAAGTTGGTTGTTGACTTGGTTCTTCAATTTCTTACTAAATATTAGAGAGTACTATATGATGGACCATAACATGACCCTAATTGATCTTACCTATTTGCTTATTACTGCTGAAGCAACAATGATTTGGCACACTAGGCAAGCAAATTTGTTGGTAAAATCAACCTCCTAAACTTCCATGGACATTGACAATGGAAACATATGAAGTCCAGAAAAGTCTTCACTTCCCAATGGAAAGGGATTGGCTGAGGTCAAACCATTTGACCAAATGGTAAAGAGAAAGGTTGAATCTGAAATTGTCCCATCAGCTATTCCAAAAGAGTCCGTTTGTTTCTACTTCCAAGAGAAGGGGCATTAGATGTGAAGCTGCCATATGTACCTGAAAGATCGCAAGGATGGGAGAGTCAAGATATATGACTCTGCTTCAGGTAAATCCACTATCTAACTCTATTAAGTTCCTATTTGTAGATTCTTAATACATGATGTGATAAGATTACATTTTGATAATTTGTAGGATCGAAGAAATGAAAGGAAGCTTAAAAGGAAGAGTAAACCGAGTCTGATCATGAAGAAATGGATTTCGATCTCATGGTTCGAAGATCGGAATTTTAAGCTTCTACTTAGAAGAGTTAGGATGGATTGCTTAGGAATATTTACATAGTTTTCATTTGTAATTTGCATTTTAAGGACAAGTTTTTCTGCATTTTTAAAAATAAAATAAATTTTGGATTTGTCTTATTTAAATCCTTGCAATGGCATTTGTGAAAATTGATGTTAGTATGTTTCTGTTGTTAGCAATACTAAAATGGATGTGATTCTTAATTATGATATTTGTGGTAGTGTCAGAAATTTTCGAAATAAGGAAAGATTCTCATCACCTAATTTTCAATTGGACAGAAACTTGGAATTATGTGACTTACATCGTATGATGAATGAGAACCTTCATCTTTGGGAAATTGAGACTAATTCCTTGTTCACATATGGATGTGAGTCAAGTGAAGGACTAGGGGATCTAGTACACATTGTTGTACACTAGTAAAGTCCATCATAAATAACGATAAGACTTTTCATCATGATTTACTAAAAAGATTAGTAAATATGGTTATCCTTAGAAGGTTAAGTGTAATTATGAATCATTGAAAAGGTATCAATGTATAGCAGAACGAATAAGAAGAATCAATTAGGCAGAAAGATAAATGTTTCTCCAATTTCAAAAGAAGGGAGAGTACTTAAGTATCGTGTTTTATGATTAACTTATGATTATAAAACCATGTCACAATTGATCCTCTAATAACACCTTAGTGCACTAGTATGGCTAAGAAGAGGAATCGAAAATTGTTAAATGGTTAAATCAAAAGGTGAATCACACTTTGTTCCAAAATCAAGTCTTAAAGTCGTACTCGAAGATTGTGATTTGAGTGACATCATATTAAGAAGGTTTATAACACTCATCAAATGTGAAGTAGAAAAGGTTCTTACTTTTGTACATTTGAAAATTTTAATTTGTGATGTATTGGATAAGAAAAAGACCAACTAAGACCAATTGTGTGAAGTGTTTGTCTTGATAAGAACCCGCACTAAATATTAAATGTTTCTTTGTCAAGGAATGTTTCTTGAAAAGAGAATATTATATGTCAAGACATTAGTGGGAGTCTAAAGGATCTTGAAAAGTTTCAAGAACTAATCAAGAGTAAACCTATTGTTTTACTCTAGCACACAACTTGAGGTTTGTAACCTATCATGTTGACACATTCTTGTTCATGTTCCATGCCAGTTGAGTTAGCTATGCATGTGAATTCTATGAGTTCTCATTTAAATGCATAAAGGCAAACCACCTTAATCAATGAAAGTCCATTGATCTGTATGCGTGAGCTGCTCAACTACATGGAAGACATGGTAGGCCCTTGTGTTTCTAGATGGCAAGAAATAAAGATTAAACAAGTTCGGTACATATGATTTTGAAATTGTTACAAAAAATTTCTTATGATAATGGTTATGACAAATTTACATGGATAGGAACATATACACCATAAAATCTAAGTGTCATAAGGTTTCTCTTCGCTTCATGAAAATGATTGTGACGAAACGCTTTCACTAAGAAAATTTTAAGGAGATAGCATTATGTAAATTGCATTCTCAAATTTGATTATGATTATGGCATCCCTCTTCATAGTTCGAATTATGAGATTTAGAATTTAGATGAAAGTCAATAAGTATTGATTTCTAGAAATCTAGATGATTTCTTAATACATGTAAAACCTAGTGGGAACATAAGTGTTATGTTGGTAAGGTAATAATTATCATGTTAGTGGGAGGATGATTATTATGTATTGCGAGTTAGCAATATTAGTTATAGAAAAACAAAAGTTTCAATTCACCAAGTTGCAGAGGTTGAGAAGTTGTTTTACTATATTTAAGGGAGAGGAACTTATACTTCATTTCAAGTCTACAAGCTTAGATTAGGAAATTTTAATCAAATTTAGTCATGGATATATATGAATGTTATGTTGAAAAGGTTGAACATAAGGGAATTCAATATATATGGCAATATCATAGCAAGAGACTAGTAAAATATCATGTGTTTATGTAAGACATTATGTATCGTATCCCATACAATTCAGGTATAGGATCAATTACGTACGTTGTAATATTTGACAGTTCTGATTTTCCAAATGCCTAGGGTATTAAGAGGGAAAAAGGACCAAAACCGAATATGACTAAAGGAGTTAAACAACTGTCAAGTACGATCTAAGGTTCACCAAGGATTGGTCACTTGTGGGCAGTTGGGAGCATAGTAATGAATGGACCATATTGACATTATTATGAATAGAAAGGATTCTATTTACAATGTTTTGTCATATGGAAATTATGGAAATGTTTCCATAATGGGAGTTGGATATTAAGAATATGTAGATTAGAAACTTTTATGCAAGAAGGATGTTCAAAGGAATGTACTTTGAATTTGAGACTTCATGTATATGGAGTTGTCTTGTAGCAACCTCTAAGAGAGCACTTTGTAATTTCATTAACAAAGTCCTTGTGACTTTGGTATTATGACATTACAAAAGGATATTTGCGTAAAATGTTAGAATCTAACATATTCTAATAGTGGAAAGAATTTGGTATTCTTACACTTGTGATAAGGATTGGGAATTGTGAAATGAGTATCATTGGAAATGTATTCAATTGATCTATTTCACAAAGTAAGGACCATAGGTAAACATAGTGTGCAGGCTTAGAGCATAGGATGACTGTTGTTTCAGTTCAAGTATTAAGTTGATTATCCGAAAAATTATACAATGAATAATATGTAATCAATATGGTGACTAAATAAAATGTGTTTTATTTATACTCACAAGTTTGAGGCCATATTGGATTCGATTATTCTTGTGTTTCACTTCGCATGTTTTGATTTCCTGAATAACTAGGTTATTCCAACATCCACAGTCAATCATACTTTGGAGGTAGGTAATGAGGTAAGACTATCATGAATCCGACTGTAGATTGTCTAAACTGTTTAGACATAGCAAATTCTGGTACAGTGTTCATGAGTGCTCTTGAAATAAGATTTGAGTATAGGAATAAATCCACGCTCACATGAATCACTTCATGGATTTTGTCACGAGTGATTGTAAGACGATAATATATTATATTCATGAAAAGAAGACATGTGAGTTGTAGTTTGCAAGTCGGTTGCACATTGACATATGTAAACACACTAGTAACTTGGTGTTATAAAACATATTAAGGTGTGTGATTTGATGAGTAAGTACAAGCGAGCATTTAAGTCGAAGTTTATCCATTCCTTTTACCCTAAGAGGGATAAAAGTGATATATGTGGGACCCTCGATGATTTAGTGATGACACCCTAAGCGCTTGGCCAATCCTATACTAAGTTGATGTGTTCAATTATAGTCTGGTGACAGTCATCATATATCGAAAATCAGGAAACAACACATAGATAGAGAGAATGATTATAATCCATGTCTCATGTCTATACGATATTTAGAATGGAGGAATATATGATCCCTTATCTAAAGGACGCGTCGCTGATAATATCAGAGTTCGAAAGTGGATTTTGAAAGCTATGATTGCTAATCAAGTTCTAAAGTCGTACTTTCAAAATAGTTATTAAACTTATGCAAGTGGGAGACTGGTTGATTAGATGTCTAAGCCCATAACTATTTTGGTATGTACTTGACCCGATTATGAGCATGGTCCTTTTGGGTTGCCTTCACCATAGCAACTAATAGGATGAATTATGGAGAAAGAGGATTAATTGTGATTTATTAATATATTATGTGAATAATATATTAAAAGAGAAATCATATTGTTTAATTAATATTGATCGGGAATTAATTTAGAATTAATTTTGTGATTAAAAGAGATTAATAAAATCAAGGGAACTAATACTGTAATTATAAGATAATTGCAATTGGGCTGATGGATCACCTTGGAATAAAGATTGGACGAATTCTATGGGAAACCCATAAGGAATTTGTCCACGAGATATTCTAGAAGGAGTCAATGGGTTGGTTAAGGCTTAAAAAGTCATATTAGGGTTTCCACCTAAAAACCCTAGCAGTTACAAGTATAAATAGACCCCTAACATAAGGATTTCGGCTCTATGCTTCTTGATGTTACCCTAGCCAATTTCCTCCCCTCTCCAAAGTCGTCTTGTTGCTAGTGGTGTTTGTGACTCCATTAGAGGTGCAAAACTTGGGGTATTAAGCTTTCAAGAGTCAAGGAATTTATGGATTGTTCTTGTTATTGCTATATAATAAGTAAGGTAAGATTCTAAACCTTTACTTACATATGAATTTCGTTCTTAGACATGTTAAATTAGGGTTTATGCTTTGGAAGATTGTTTGCATGTATAACTTCAGGAAAACCTAGATCCAAAGCATCAAGGTTGCACGTACACCATAGGAATGACGTTCTGCTCAAAACCCATCAGATAGTTCTCCAATTGAGTCAGGGTTTAGTGGTACTATCAACTATCAGATATGATTGGCAATTGCCTATGGAAGAAGTTTAGAGTTCAAAGCACTACCGTTGCTGAGGAAGGAATGGTAACTGGAAGATGATGGTCTCAGTTCTGTGAGTTGTTTGATCATTGGATGTGTCAAGAGGATTATATTTTCGCATGGACCAAAGTTGATGAGAGTTCAGCGATTCCTTTAGGATATAAATAATAATAGAGGTTCATCAGTGCATGGAAAGGTTTATAGTTATTAGTCCCAAGCATAAGAACTCAAGGAAATGGCATGGTGCCATGAGAGGTGATTTCGATCACCAGATTGGTTTAGGTCTCAAGAGCATTCTCCCGGATTCTAGTAGTTGCGAAATCATTGAGATTTGCCTAGTCATGGGATGTTAGATTGGTAATCATAGGTTATAGGTAGTTCCTATTATATGAGATTTGATGGGTTGGGAATCCATCGGATTGATAGTGTAACAACCCGTCATTTCAGGTCATCAAAGATCGAGTCTTGTAACCTCTTTGAAAAAGGGATTAGAATATCATCGAAAAATGAAGTATTCAAAAGCTCTGTTTGGAGTACGCTATGTAGTAAATATCGTCTTAAGGTTTCCAAACATATATGTAACACAAAAATCCGATTTATAACGAAGAGGTTATGACCATTCTAAGTTTTCCGACAAAAACCGGCTATACGAAGTTACGTAAAAACGCAAAGTTTCAATAAAACACTTTTTGACCTTAGGTGTCTAAATAAAAGTCATAGATATCGTGAAACTACAAACGTGCATAAAAAGAACGCTCAAATCGGACATTGTATGAAAAAGTTATGAATTATTAAAGAAATTCCTTAATCACGTCATTTTAATAAATAAATAATAAAAATAATTTCGATTTGCCGACGGAATCTAAACAAAAGTTGTAGATCTTAGTCTCACCTATGCGTGGATACAAAGAACGTCGAAAACGGAGTTCGTATGAAAGAGATACGAATTTTTGAAGTTTGATAAATAATTAATATATATTTTAATTGAAAAATTCGGTATTATCCGAAGTCTGAGTCACGCAAGTACGCCCAGGGTACTCAAGGCCTTGGCCTCGGATCATCCACGTCTCCCCTATGCGAGCCTACCCCCCGTCCTATCCGAAGTCTGAGGCAGTCGAGGACTCGGTCATGCATGACGTACACGTACGCCCTGCGTACGAGCGTACGCCCCGCATACCGAGGCGGTTCCAGCCTCCTATAAAAGGGATGCGAGGGTTCCCGGAAAAATTACTCATTCTCTCTCACTTTTCTTGCGTTTGCCTCATTTTCCGTGCTTGCACTACCCCGAAGCCCTGGTCATTTTGTGCAAGTCCCGAAGGTCGATTTTACTCCCGAGAAATCCCGAGAAAATCCGCTTTTTCAAGCCAAAGTTCTGCTCGATTTTCGTCACACCTTCTTCAAACTATCAAGTGAGTTCATACCCCTTTCAAACACACTTTAAATACATTTTAAATTCTTTTATACTCTATAAGGGGGGAATACAAGTAAACATACGGTTATTATCGTGTATTTTATAAAGTTTCAGTTCACTTGTTTTATCGAATAAATCACTTGTAATTCCTTACTACTATGGAAATCACTTGTCATACTTTGCGTGCATTAGACTTATACAAAGTATATAGTGATTTCAAAGTAGCTTTCGTTGCTAAGTCGTTTTATACATTCTAAAAACATATGATTTATGCTTTGTCAAACATTGTGAAAAAGGATAAACTCTGCATACAAAACTATCACTTTAATACAGACTTAGTTGAGAATCCATGAGACATGTATATCTTCAAACACTACTTTATTATTAGAAAGTAATGCCGCATGTGCTGTCTATAACGAGAGTCTCCTGTTAGGAGAACGTGTCAAATGTGTATAAATCTATACGGGAAGTCATGATCCCGCGCCCTGACTGTTAGCTACAGTCCGTCCTTTGGGGTGACAGTTGTCATAACGCTGTGACGCCTGAAGAACATCGCTACAGGCATATTATGTTTAGTATGGTTATAAAACTCATCGGATATACAATTATTATAGTACTTCTGATTGATGAACGAGTAGTTATTAAAACTATTCTTTATCTAACAAATGGAAATCCTCTGATAGATTTATTATATAGATCTATGTTTAAAATCATGTGACTTGCTTCCAATATTTATTCTTGAACATTAAACAACTATTAGGAAAATAAGGGATTTTCTTGGTTCAACTATCTACATTTTTCAAACACAAATACTCTCATGCATTTCATACTTTTATAAGAAAATAAGGGATTTTCTTGGAAAACATACACCCATGTTGGGATGGCATTCAATTTTTCTAAACCACTTACGAACTCACCAACTTAATTGTTGACACTTTCTCTTTGAAGTAACTTGTATTCTCAGGGAACCGCTAAGTAGGTTTGGAAATCCACTTTTGGGATTGACGCGCTGGTGTTAATTACTTATTTTGAAAGATGTTTATGTATTTATCTTTTGAACATGTAATGAATATAATTATGTAAACATTTTTAAAACCTTTATATATGTATGGTGGTGTGTACTTTCCTTTCTATGAACTGTTATGATACTGAATATGATGTCCTCCGCCCCCGAATGTTTCCGCCGTTCTGGTTTGGGGGTGTGACAGATTGGTATCAGAGCTTTGTTTATAGGGAATTAAGTATATTAAAACCATTTCTTTTTGGTATACAACTATAAAATCAACTGGGCAAAAACACTCTGAGAAGAGTCATACTTTTGAAATTAAATTTATTTAGTTTTTAGGTAAGCATGCACTCATTTCATACTAATAACAGTTCATAACGAATGAATTTAGAAGTATTATAAATAAGTTGTGCAGTGCAGGTACGCCTTGGGACATGTAATCGGAACCGGGAAGAATATAGCCTGATCAACTATATTTGTCCGAAAGACGACTAACGTATGCCAAGGAGTGTCTACAGTGGACAACAATTTTAAAACTTACCAAAAGCACATCATTACATAATACTAAGGGAGTTTTTGTGTTGTCATCAACCATTAAACTTAAGAGTAAGTTTCATGTGCTTTAGCTTATAGTCAATTCTTAACCATATTCTCGTACATACTCAATGGTGGGATTCCATCACCCCAATGACCCCTACTACCCCAACCAAGGTAATGGAGGATGGATTGAAGAAGATCCTGAAGAAGACGAAGAGCCTATAGAGTTGGAGAAAGGAGATGACTCTGGCACAGATTCGGAGCCAGAAATTATCAATCCACCAATCCCACAACCTCTCGTCCACGTGAGGAACTTCCAAGGACCCACTCCTATGTGGGGAAGTCACCTCCACCATTGGAGCCGACAACAAAGCTTACGCCCTCCCTACGGCATGTGCCGAGACTTCTATGATGTCAGAGGCGGGGGATCAGTAGACTGAGCACTTCCGGTCATGGTTGGCAAACTCGCCAACCAGTGCTATCAATCCGGAGTGCAAGCCAACCGAATCCGAGAGGTCAACATGGAAGTACAAATCCACACGGCCGATATCAACCGCCTAGAGATGTTACAGAACGACATCCACCTTCGCGTCGAAGCATTCCAAGCACAAGCAAATGCAGCCTTCACAGAATTGAGGGAACAACAAACCGCGTTTGATAGGCGCCTCATGGAGTCAAAGCAGTCCGACACGGAATCAAGCTCCAAGCGCAAACCACGCCGCAAGTAGTACTTGCCCGACTCTCAATTTTTGTTATAAATTAGGACTTCGGATAAAAGTATTATTTTTTTTTAAATTTTCTGTATCGGAGACCTTTAGAAAGGTCAAAAAATTTTGTCTAGACCCCGATGTAACACAACTATATGTTTCATATATATAAGGGTATATCCCTTTCTTGTTTTAATTATGTGTAGTTTGTTCAACTCATAAGTACATGTATTCAAACTTTATTTTCAAGTTCAAAACCCTGTGTTGGTCAAACCCAATTTCTTAAACTATTAAAAGTTAACTCAATATCATTCAACTCTGAACTACCAAAACTTATAAATCTTTCATTTTCTTTTGGCGGCGCGATGCCTCCTCGTCCAAACCTAAGGCCCAGACCGGGCACGACACCACCACCACCACCTCCACAACCAACGTATGATCCAGCCATGGTCCAAGCTGCTATCACAGCAGCAGTAACTACAGCCCTCTCGCAAATAAACTCCAATGGAAATGGAGGGGCAGGTAGTAGCACGAATCATTCAAATCATGGCACTGGTCGTGGTCAAGTAAGAGAATGTACTTACAAGGAGTTCTCTAAGGCTAAGCCAAAAACTTTTAATGGAATTGTAGGAGTCATTGCGCTAATGCAATGGTTCGAAAAGACCGAAACAGTTTTCGAGATCTGCTCATGCCAAGAAACAAGCAAGGTTAAATTCGCTGCTTGCACCTTCATAGATCAAGTCCTCACTTGGTGGAAAAGCCATGTGAATTCGGTGACGCTCACAGTCGCCAACGCCATGAGTTGGGAGGATCTGAAGGTTCTACTACTGGAAGAATACTGCCCAAGGGGCGAAGTGCAAAAGCTTGAGCAGGAGCTCTGGAATCTGAAAACGACTGGGTCTGACCTAGTCGCCTACACAGCTAGGTTCAACGACCTCACTGCATTGTGCCCTACCATGGTCAACCTAGAATCAAAGAAGGTTGAAAGGTACATTTGGGGGTTGTCACCCCAGATTCAAGGGCATGTCCTAGCTTCCAACCCTATTACCTACAACAGCGCTAAACGCCTGGCTCAGCGACTCATCGACCACAGAGTAAAACAGGGTACCATTGCAGCAACCGCAAATCCATCTAAGGAGGCTCAAGGCCAGAGTAGGCCTTGGAACAAGAGGAGGGGACAAACCCTCCTGGAGAACCCCAAGAAACAACAAGTAGTAGCGACCCACGCTATGACTGTACCTGCCAACCCTGCCCCCACAAGCTCATATAATGGGAAACTTCCTAAGTGCAACCAATGCAAATTCCACCACCACGGTCCTTGCCACGATCTTCAATGCACCAGGTGCAATAAGAAGGGACATACAGCCCGCTATTGCAAAGAGCCAACCCAACCATCCGCCCCCATTGCTAATACCAGAGTAAGTCGTGCCTGCTTTGAGTGCGGAGACACGGGGCACTACCGCAGGGATTGCCCAAAGGCAAACAACCGGAATACCGGCGGAAGGGGCCGAGTTTTCTCAATGGGACAAAACGAATCCATTGCAGACCCTACTGTTGTTACGGGTACGTTTCTTCTCGATAACTTGTATGCATGAATTTTGTTTGATAGTGGAGCGGAAAGGAGTTTTGTGAGTCACGACTTTACAGGCCTGTTAAAATCAATACCACAATCATTAAGTGAACCATTCATAGTAGAAATGGCCAACGGGAAAACCGAAGGCTCTAAGGAGATATACTTAAACTACACCCTAACTTTAAACGATAATCCCTTTTCAATCAGCCTCATGCCAGTCTCGATTAAGAGTTTCGATGTCATCGTTGGCATGGATTGGCTGAGTTCTCATCATGCGGACATTTTATGTTACGATAAGGCCGTTCGCCTTAATCTGCCAACCGGCGAAACTTTCATTGTCTTGGGCGACAAACCCAGTACCACTCTTCGTATCATCTCAAGTATCCAAGCTCAGAATTTCCTACGCAAGGAGTGTCACGCATTTTTGGCACATGTTGTAGATGTGAAACGTGAAGTCCAGGATGTCAAGAATGTGCCCGACGTATGCGATTTTCCCGACGTTTTTCCCGAGGACCTTCCAGGAATACCTCCCGCGAGACAAGTCAAGTTCAGAATCGATATGGTTCCCGGAGCTACCCCAGTAGCCAAAGCACCCTATCGATTAGCCCCGACAGAGATGCAAGAGCTATCCAGCCAACTGAATGAGCTACTTGGAAAAAGGATTCATCAGGCCGAGCTTCTCGCCATGGGGAGCACCCGTGTTGTTCGTGAAAAAGAAGGATGGATCATTCAGAATGTGCATCGACTGCCGAGAACTCAACAAACTTACCATCAAGAACCGATACCCCTACCCCGAATCGATGACTTATTCAACCAACTCCAAGGAGCCAACTACTTCTCCAAGATCGATCTGAGGTCGGGATATCACCAGCTGCGAGTCCTAGAGAGTGATGTTCCCAAGACGGCCTTCCGAACGAGATACGGACATTACGAGTTCATAGTGATGCCGTTCGGACTAACCAATTCCCCGTCCGTATTCATGGATCTAATGAATCAGGTATGTCGTCCCTTCTTGGATAAATTTGTGATAGTATTCATAGACGACATACTCATTTATTCAAAGAATAAAGAAGAGCATAGTCAACATCTGAGGAAAGTCTTAGAGACGTTACGGACTGAGAGACTATATGCAAAATTCTCAAAATGTGAGTTTTGGATTAGAAATGTGGACTTCCTCGGTCACGTGGTCAGCACGGAAGGAATCCACGTGGATCCATCAAAAATCAAGGCTATCAAAAACTGGTCTGCACCAACTACACCAACAGAAATTCGCCAATTTGTAGGTCTTGCTGGTTATTATCGAAGGTTCATTCAGAATTTCTCCAGCATCGCAAAGCCTCTTACCGCTTTAACCCAGAAAGGTGTGACCTACAACTGGGGAGAAAAGCAAGATACAACATTTCATACTTTGAAACAGGCCCTTTGCAGTGCACCCATCCTTTCTCTTCCAGAGGGGACCGAAGATTTTGTGGGGTATTGCGACGCTTCGAAGCAAGAGTTGGGCTGTGTGCTAATGCAGAGGGGAAAGGTTATTGCATATGCCTCACGACAACTGAAAACACATGAGGTCAACTACACCACTCATGACTTAGAACTTGGGGCGGTGGTCTTTGCTCTTAAAATCTGGAGACACTACCTATATGGTACCAAGTGCACTATCTTTACAGACCACAAGAGCCTCCAACACATCTTCGACCAGAATGAGTTAAACACAAGATAGCGACGTTGGGTCGAATTGCTCAATGACTACGACTGTGAGATTCGCTATCATCCGGGAAAGGCAAACGTTGTGGCAGATGCCCTTAGTCGTAAGGAGTACTCTGGTCGAAGAGTGAAGTCATTAGCCAAGTCGATCCATTCGCACCTATCAGCACAAGTCAAGGAAGCTCAAATAGAGGCCTTGAAACCCAAAAATGTGACAGGTGAGACCCTTAGGGGAATGGAAAAGAACTTAGAAATCAAGAGTGACGGAGCACACTACCTCATGAACCAAATATGGACACCCAAGTTTGGTGGATTCAGAGAGGTAGTTATGAGCGAGGCACACAAGACTCCATACTCCGTACACCCCGGGTTAGACAAGATGTATCAAGATCTCAAGCAACTCTACTGGTGGCCAAACATGAAAGCGGAGATTGCTACCTATGTGAGCAAGTGTTTGACTTATGCCAAGATACAAATAGAACACCAGAAACCTCAGGGCTACTCCAACAACCTGAAATACCTGAGTGGAAATAGGAGCAAATTTCCATGGACTTCATAACGAAATTGCCCAAAACTCAGGGTGGCCAAGATACTATTTGGGTAATCGTCGATAGATTAACCAAGTCCGCTCATTTCATACCGATCAAGGAAACTGATAAAATGGAAAAGCTATCGAGAATCTACATCCGAGAGATCGTACGACTCCATGGAGTGCCAATTTCTATCATCTCGGACAGAGACAGCAGATTCACTTCCAGATTCTGGTAATCATTGCAAAAATCCATGGGAACATGATTGGACATGAGTACAGCCTATCACACCCAAACTGACGCACAGAGTGAGAGGACGATCCAAACCTTGGAAGACATGTTGCGAGCATGTGTAATCGATTTTGGTAAGGCATGGGATGTTCACTTACCTTTCGTCGAGTTCTCTTATAACAATAGTTGTCATACTAGTATCAAGACTACTCCATTTGAATCCCTTTACGACCGTAAGTGCAGATCACCTATGTGCTGGACGGAAGTGGGCGACACACAATTAGCAAAAGGTCTAGTCCCTGATATCACCCTCACTGGTCCGGAGATCATCATAGAAACTACTGAAAAGATCGTGCAAATACGAAAACGACTGAAATCCACAAGGGATAGGCAAAAGAGCTATGCCGACAAAAGACGTAAACCTTTGGAATTTCAGATTGGCGATCGTGTACTACTAAAGGTCTCACCCTGGAAGGGCATGATACGCTTTGTAAAATGTGGGAAGCTAAATCCTAGGTACATTAGACCCTTCGAAATAATTTCAAGAGTTGGTCAAGTGGCCTACAAACTCCGACTTCCAATCAAGCTTAACAAAGTACATCCAGTATTCCACGTATCGAACCTGAAGAAGTGTTTGTCCAACGAAACACTTGTAATTCCACTCGATGAGATTGAACTAAATAAAAATCTTAACTTTGTGGAAGAACCCATCGAGATCATGGATAGAGAAGTTAAACGAACTAAACAGAGTCGCATTCCAATAGTGAAGGTCCGATGGAATGCTAACAGGGGACCTGAGTTCACGTGGGAACGAGAAGATCAAATGCAACAGAAGTATCCACACCTCTTCCTCAGCCCCTAAAACTTTTCTTTTGTATTAAAATTTCGGGACAAAATTTCCTCTAACGGGGGGATGATGTAACAACCCGTCATTTCAGGTCATCAAAGATCGAGTCTTCTAACCTCTTTGAAAAAGGGATTAGAATATCATCGAAAAATGAAGTATTCAAAAGCTCTGTTTGGAGTACGCTATGTAGTAAATATCGTCTTAAGCTTTCCAAACATATAAATAACACAAAAATCCGAGTTATAACGAAGAAGTTATGACCATTCTAAGTTTTCCGACAAAAATCGGCGATACGAAGTTACGTAAAAACGCAAAGTTTCAATAAAACACTTTTTGACCTTAGGTGTCTAAATGAAAGTCATAGATATCGTGAAACTACGAACGTGCATAAAAAGAACGCTCAAATCAGACATCGTATGAAAAAGTTATGAATTATTAAAGAAATTCCTTAATCACGTCATTTTAATAAATAAATAATAAAAATAATTTCAGAATTTGCCGACGGAATCTAAATAATAGAAATTCCTTAATCACGTCTCATCTACGCGTGGATATAAAGAACGTCGAAAACGGAGTTCGTATGAAAGAGATACGAATTTTTGAAGTTTGATAAATAATTAATATATATTTTTATTGAAAACTTCGGTATTATCCGAAGTCTGAGTCACGTGAGTACGCCCTGCGTACACGAGTACGCCCAGCGTACTCAAGGCCTTGGCCTCGGATCGTCCACGTCGCCCCTATGCGAGCCTACCCCCGTCCCATCTGAAGTCCGAGGCAGTCGAGGACTCGGTCATGCGTGACGTACACGTACGCCCCGCGTAGCGAGGCGGTTCCAGCCTCCTATAAAAGGGATGCGAGGGTTCCCGGAAAAATTACTCATTCTCTCTCACTTTTCTTGCGTTTGCCTCGTTTTCCGTGCTCACACTACCCCGAAGCCCTTGTCATTTTGTGCAAGTCCCGAAGGTCGATTTTACTCCTGAGAAATCCCGAGAAAATCCGCTTTTTCAAGCCAAAGTTCTGCTCGATTTTCGTCACACCTTCTTCAAACTATCAAGTGAGTTCATACCCTTTCAAACACACTTTAAATACATTTTAAATGCTTTTATACTCTATAAGGGGGGGAATACAAGTAAACATATGGTTATTATCGTGTATTTTATAAAGTTTCACTTCACTTGTTTTATCGAATAAATCACTTGTAATTCCTTACTACTATGGAAAACTCTTGTCATACTTTGCATGCATTAGACTTATACAAAGTATATAGTGATTTCAAAGTACCTTTCGTTTCTAAGTCATTTTATACATTCTAAAAACATATGATTTATGCTTTGTCAAACATTGTGAAAAAGGATAAACTTTGCCTACAAAACTATCACTTTAATACAGACCTAGTTGAGAATCCATGAGATGTGTATATCTTCAAACACTACTTTCTTATTAGAAAGTAATGCTGCAAGTCCTGTCTATAACCAGAGTCTCCCATTAGGAGAACGTGTCAAATGTGTATAGATCTATACGGGAAGTCATGATCCCGCGCCCTGACTGTTAGCTACAGTCTGTCCTTTGGGGTGATTGTTGTCATAACGCTGCAACGCCTAAAGAACGTCGCTACAGGCATATTATGTTTAGTATGGTTATAAAACTCATCGGATATACAATTATTATAGTACTTCTGATTAATGAACGAGTAGTTATTAAAACTATTCTTTATCTAACAAACGAAAATCCTCTGATAGAGTTATTATATAGATCTATGTTTAAAAGCAGTGACTTGCTTCCAATCTTTATTCTTGAACATTAAACAACTATTAGGAAAATAAGGGATTTTCTTGGTTCAACTATCTACATTTTTCAAACACAAATACTCTCATGCATTTCATACTTTTATAAGAAAATAAGGGATTTTCTTGGAAAACATACACCCATGTTGGAATGGCATTCAATTTTTCTAAACCACTTACGAACTCACCAACTTAATTGTTGACACTTTCTCTTTGAAATAACTTGTATTCTCAGGGAACCGCTAAGCAGGTTTGGAAATCAACTTTTGGGATTGACGCGCTGGCGTTAATTACTTCTTTTGAAAGATGTTTATGTATTTATCTTTTGAACATGTAATGAATACAATTATGTAAACAGTTTTAAAACCTTTATATATGTATGGTGGTGTGTACTTTCCTTTCTATGAACTGTTATGATACTGAATATGACGCCCTCCTCCCCCGAATGTTTCCGCCGTTCTGGTTTGGGGGTGTGATAGATAGGATGAAATAGCTTTGCCGAATCCAAGTGGGGAAGAATTGATCGGAATTTCTAGAAATTTGATCGAGTGTGGAACTTGGACAAGTTTCGCATCCTGGTCTTGTATAGAGACGACAAAAGTGACCGTTTAGTTCGATGTTTTCTAAGTGGGAGTTCAAAGAAACTCCCGACAGCTGGTCGGCATTTTCTTGTTATGCAAAGCAAGTTGTGGATGGACCCTGGCCAAGAGTTATGTAGAGCCTCGCTGCCTGTTCTTGACTGAAGTGGATTCAATTTAGGAGATTGGGATTGAGATGGTTGGGTAGTGATGAAACTCGGGGTGGTAATCATGATTAGTTAGAAGTGTTGTGTGATAGAATTCATTTGTTCGAGGTAGACTATCATTGGTAGCCAATATTAGCGAAAAGGAGGAATCAGTTTGTGCCTTACGCATGCCAGTCAGGATTGTCAGGGAGTATTTATTCGTTATGGGTTGAGGACCATTGGGTTCTGAGGTAGAGTTGGGCCTACGTAACCCTAGATGGATGGGACCCATGGGCAAGGCCGCTCCGTGGTATAGTTTGGATGGGACCCGTAGGCAAGGCATGTTGTTTATAGTGACGCATGTCTGTGGGACCTGGTACAGACTGTTGGGTCAAGGTATTGGATTATGGATTTTAGGATTCAATGAGTGGTCAGTATGTGTGACAAAGAAGGATATATATAGGCTGGATATCTTCGTTATTTGGATTCTTGGGAACCTGGTGCTTAGACCAGGTGCAAGATTGGTAATCTCAGTGTTGGTTTAGGAACCATTGTATCTCAATCTAGCAAGGGTTGTCATTATCAGAAGTTGTTGGGTAAAATGCAAGTACAGACCTATAGACCTCGGATTACAAGTTGAGTATTGGGATGGATTTTTTTTAAGATCTCAAGTCGGGTAATGCGAGTGTTTTATGTAGGATTTTCGTTTCTGTGGGTTGAGGATCGGGGTATCTATGTGCCGAGGGCATCGATAAAAGGGTTCAAGGGTAATGAATGAATTCAGTTCTGATGATAGATCAAGCTCTAGTGTTGTGGCTTGGAATGGTTCTATTAGTAAAGGACATCAAGAAAAGTCAAGGCAGTACTATTGGTTTGGAACTCGAGTGTGGAGTCGCTTGCTACTCAGAGGAGATCTGAGGTCACTTGCAGATGAGTTTGAATAATCTCAGAGTAGATGATTTGGTCCTATTGCACAACTCTTGTCTGAGTCTCACCGTTGCAGGGATGAGTTTCCTACTCGAAGGATTATCTAATCCTTCTGTCAAGTATAAGTGTCCTGCAGGGAGATTTGGTCCGTGATTTTGTTTTCTAGTGGGAACCTCGAGTTATCAAAAGTAGACTATCCAATTAGGAGACAAGTGGGTTGGATTTGACAATAATTCGATATGGAAATTTTGTCAGGGAATCAAACCTTCTCGAGACTTCAAATTTCAGATTGGGTAAATGTGATTATGTTACAAGGAATTCAATAATCTGTAAGATAGAGAGCCTTGTGAGGGTCGCTTTCGATTGCTTTGGCAAGGTTAGAGTATGCTCGAGGTTGTAGCCTTGTTGCTCAGGTTGTTGGCTTGCTGGGATTGGTAAGGAATATTTCGAGGATGAAATTTAATTTAAGTGGGGGATAATTATAACATTCTAGTTGGGAACTTAAATAAATAAGATTAAATAAAATAGATAAATAAATGAACCCCAAAATGAGAAGTATATTTCATATTATTTTACTGAAGCCCCAAATCGATAATAGCTTATTAGTGTCAGTCGTGGGAGTAAAATATAATAAATTTGGGAATTTGTGGCTTAAATGGTATCATTTGGACTCGTGTTGAATAGATTTTGGGAAACAAGGGCTAAAGGGTAAATTCTGGATTCAGTTTGTAAAGGTTTCTGAGGGCAGGAGCTGTTTGGTAAGTTTTGAATTTAAGTTGAAAAATATCTTAAGAGGAGGGGCTAATTTTGGGAAAATGGACGAAGGTTTGAAATAAGACACATGATTAACCTTGTATCTCTTTTCCTTCTTCTTATGGTGATACAACCGTAACCCTAACATTCAATATATCCGTCACCACAATGCGAGCCCTCTCAGCCGCCACCTATCTCGTTTATTTTGCGAACTGACATGGTCGCCAAGCAGCTACTTCGCCATCGAAAAACAACCCCTACTGCCGGAGATGTTGTGGGCATCCAGATAAATCACTGAGACCGATTATTGGAGTTGTGTACATCGTTTTGTAGTTCATAAATGAAAGGGCAGCTCTCGGTAATGGTAATCGCCACCCATGTATCATTTTTATTCTTTCTTTCAGTGGTTTGACGTCGAGTATGACGACTATGGTCAACGGTGGCCCTTGAACTGCCGTTTCTACTTGTTCCAACGATAACTGCCTCCTATTCAGTGGTTGGGAGCTTTGGTCTCACGTTGTTTATGGGCATTTGTTGCTGCTATGAGTCAAATGTCGAGGCATGTGTGGTATTTGGCTAGAAACCCACCACCACCACCATGAGGCGGTGGCTGCCACCGGTTTCTACCGCCACCAGCCACCATGAAGGGTGATTGTGTGTGTGTGTGTGTTTATGTGTATGTAAGAGTGTACTTTATGGGTGTGAAGTTGTATATGCAATTTTTGGCTGAAACACCCACCACCACCACCGTGAACTGCCATCGACCACCACCACCCAAGGTGGCAGTATGTGGTGCTCGACATAGTGAAACCCTAATCTGCCCAATAGCTTAATATTGGACTTAGTTGGCTTGTTATTGGGTTGGTAACCCTAATTAGGGTTTAGAAAACCCTAATTTTGGAAACGATAGTTTGGAATTTGTCGGGACCCGCGTTTGGGCTGTTAGACAGGAATTTTGAATTATATTTGACTACATTGTATGAATGTCCTAGTGGAGTGATGGAATTAATGGATTAAGTCCTTAATGGGTTGAGAGTAAGAACACTTAACCCTAATCATCATTTTATGTAAAAACCCAAATTACGATTAGGCTTCAAGTTGGGCCTTTCTTTTGGACATAGGTGTTTGGTTCATGTTGGGCCATCTGAGAATAAGTAAATACACTACTATATTTAGATGGGTTTTAGGGTAAGGCCCATATAAGGGGTTTGGGCCCAATATGGAAAATTGGGCCATTATTGGGCCTTGGTTGATTATTTGACTTTTCGGCCTTCAAAGTATGATTTTGGGCCTTGGTCTTGGACCAAGCTACGTTAGGGATAAAATGGTCTTTTTACCTCAAGTATGGACTTATGTTTATGCATTGTAATCCAATTATTAATTGGGTTTATTTTGATAATGACAGTTCAGGAATCTGTCAGCCAGTAGCCAGCAGCCAAGGGTTGTCTGCAAAGCGACGTGAGTTTCCTCCTGGTTTGAACAGGTCGAAGGCACCAATGCCAACCCATGTAGTTTGTAAGTTCTTGATATGAACACGGAGTGTGGGCGAGGCCTGTATCTCATTATTAATCGAGTATAGATATTAGTCAGATTGTTGGATTGCTATACTTGTTGTCTATGTGATACCTGTATTTGCTTTTAGGAATGTGAGTTGGGCGAGGCCCATATCTCATCATTAGCTGATTATGGGCGGGGCTCGTATATCATAGCATTATATGAGTATGCATTTAGGATTATTTGATAGACTTTTATATACTTGTTGTCTGTGTGATACTTATATGTATTTTTAATAGCTGAGTGTGGGTGGGGCTCGTATCTCATAGTAAATTGAGTGTGGGCGGGGCCCGTATCTCGTAGTTAGCCGAGTGTGGGAAGTGCTCGTATCTCGTACTTAGCTGAGCGTGGGAAGGGACTGTATCTTATAGTCAAATGAGTATAGATGGGGGCCCATATCTCATAGTCAGCAGAGTGTGGGAGGGGCCCATATCTCCTAGTTGGCCGAGTGTGGGCGGGGCTCGTATCTCGTAGTTGGCCGAGTGTGGGTGGGGCCCGTATCTTGTATTCAGATGAGTGTGGGAGGGGCTTGTATCTCATAGTTAGCAGAGTGTGGGTGGGGCTCGTATCTCTTAGTTAGTCGAGTGTAAGTGGGGCCCGTATCTCTTAGTAGCATGATTATGTGTTTGGTATGTGTTAGTTTGGGGAGACTCACTAAGCTTCATGCTTGCATATTTTAGTTTTGGTTTCATGTACTTCTAGTAGAAAAGGGAAGAGCTCAGAATGACTGCAGTGTACACACCATGATTTTAGCCTGGAATGTTTTTACTCTGATATGTTTGATAGATGTTTATAATGTTTTGAGAAACAATCACTTATGATTTTTATGTGATGATTTGATAATTATGGTTTTATTAATAAATTAAAACAAAAATTTTGGATCGTATATTTGGGATGTTACAAATCAGGTATGTAATATCTTTATGGATATACATACATATGGTACAGTTTTTTTAATTAGAGATAAGGAAGTAGATAAGATCCAATGATTACAAGGACAAAAAATAAAAGAACAAATAATGCTTGAAAACCAAAAGGCAAAAAGTAGACCCAATTAATTCAATGGAAGCATGTTGCGATTATACCAAACAAAAAACTTCAAGGAAGGCTAATCATGTTTTCAATCATGAGGTATAATAAATTTTTTCTTTGGTAGTTTTTCATAACATGAATTCGAAATCAGATTGGCCATTATTGAAGGAATGGAATGGTACATTCCATTATATTTAATGAATAATTTTTTTTTTGTTTTGTGTTAACCTATTGAGTGAGCCATTTTGTAAGGATTGTGACTTTCAAGGTGAGTTAGTTTCTATGCAAGATGAGCAACTTTCTAATGTTTCACAGTTCCTATTTTCTATATAGTGACATCAAAAAATTATGTTATGACCGTGAAAAGGATATTGTAGCAATTTCCTTGCAGATTTTAGTTTTGGTTTCAGGTACTTCTAGTAGAAAAGGGAAGAGCTCAGAATGATCGCAGTGTACACACCATGATTTTAGCCTGGGATGTTTTTACTCTGATATGTTTGATAGATGTTTATAATGTTTTGAGAAACAATCACTTATGATTTCTATGTGATGATTTGATAATTATGGTTTTATTAATAAATTAAAACGAAAATTTTGGATCATATATTTGAGATGTTACAAATCAGGTATTTAATATATTTATGGATATACATACATATGGTACTGTTTTTTTTAATTAGAGATAAGGAAGTAGATAAGATCCAATGATTACAAGGACAAAAAATAAAAGAACAAATAATGCTTGAAAACCAAAAGGCAAAAAGTAGACCCAATTAATTCAATGGAAGCATGTTGCGATTATACCAAACAAAAAACTTCAATGAAGGCTAATCATGTTTTCAATGATGAGGTATAATAATTTTTTCTTTGGTAGTTTTTCATAACATGAATTCGAAATCGGATCGACCATTCTTGAAGGAATGGAATGGTACATTCCATTAGATTTAATGAATAAAATGTTTTTGTTTTGTGTTAACCTATTGAGTGAGCCATTTTGTAAGGATTGTGATTTCAAGGTGAGTTAGTTTCTATGCAAGATGAGCAACTTTCTAATGTTTCACAGTTCCTATTTTCTATATAGTGACATCAAAAAATTATGTTATGACCGTGAAAAGGATATTATAGCAATTTCCTTGAACATATGTCACTTTTGTATAAAACTGAAATACAAGTTATAAAGAGATGGGGTGTATGTGTTATGTACCATAATAACTTTCAAAATTTTTGTCTTTGTTCTTTAAAGGGTAATTTTTGTATAGCAACCAATTGATGAGAATGAGATATGAAGTAGCCGGCTAGGAAGGATACATGACTATATGATCTATGCAATGGGTTTTCTTTAAACCGGTGAAGAAAAAGTAACATAATAATATTAGGAAAAATAAAAAATAGTTAGCATGCATCTTATCCATGTTCCAAAACAATGGATATAGAAACGTGGGGAGATGTAACAAACAACTGATATGTTGCATACACAACCACAGAATAAGAAAGTAATCTTATTTCATATAAATCACTAAAAAAATTAAAAAAGAAACATATATATTGTGTTCAATAGAAATAGTATAAGAATCTTTGCGTGCAAAAGGGTTTTGAACCTAGATTTGGGTGAAGACGTCCAACTCTAATATTTTTTCATCCAAAACCCCTCTTGCTAATTACTTAAAGAACTTCTTCCCATCTTTTGCAAGAGAACACCAGTGTGAATTAATAGATGTGTTAGTAGTTGTACTTTGAAGCGTAGAAACATATTCACATCTTCAACAACAACTATATATATGAGAGTAGTAAATAGTAGAATTAGTGAATAATGATATATATGTTAAAAATACCTCTCCTACTATATATCCATACAAGGAATATGTAAAAACATTTTTGATCTTTTTAACAAAAGTAAACTATGAAAATGCCAATTAATTTGCTTGTGCAGATTTTATTATCCCATCTAGTGCTTGTTCTGATGAACAGAACTCCCTTGATTGTTGTGACCCACACCTAAAATAAATTATCACAGGATCATCATATGGTTAAATGAACTATATATCTCTTAATAACAAATGGAGAAAAATAGACTTTACCGAATGAACACACACCAGCAAGGACATACCTTTGATGATTGTAATGAAAATTGATATAATATAAGGGCCTACGTATTAGACAAGTGTAGTTGGGGTTCTATAAATTCCAATAATCAGCTAACTGCACAAACCCATTGCAAATAAAAGTAAATGATTTTTCTCTTATTATTTGTTTGCTATAACATGGATCCTTGGTCTCTCCAGTTCGATCTACTACTAGGGTAGCCGAAACACCCGGTTCCTGGTATGTATTTTAATTACAAAATGTTGCACTTTTTTTCTGGGACTCAGCGAGTTGGAGGCCCCAACTCGTTGAGTAGAGGTTAAAATTGGACGTGGGAAAATCTACTCGTCGAGTCGGATCCCTTAGTCGACGAGTAGGCCTGTCTAGAGGAAACCCTAATATTTCGGGTTTGCACCCTAATTCAACGCCTTATCATGCTTCGAACCAACCTCCATTACTCCTCTTTGTCCAGAAAGGCCCTAAATCAAAACCCTAAACTTGTTTGAGTATTCTTGAGCCATTTTGTGTGTTTGTGATGGTTGTGAAGCTTGAAAAGGAAGAATGAGCTTGGAAGTTCAAGTGAAAGCTAGTAGATCGAGAGGTTGTGTCCCATTTCCAGCTTATTGGAGGTAAAAAGCTCCAACCTTGACCATCTATCTCTTAGATCTCTAGTTAGGGTTCATTTCCACCTTTTTTTAATCCCTTATAGAGTCATACTCAGGATTTTGTGGTTATAAAGGAGCATGAATTCTAATCTGGAACCATAAAGGGTTCTTATGGCACAAAGGTGCCAACTTTATGGCCATAAGCACCCCATGCATCTTGTAGACTCTATTTTTGGGCCTTTTGAGCCAAAAACACCATGCATGGATGTAAAGTTTGGAACTTTCAGAATATTGTGGACCCTAGGAGGTCAGATATATGTTTTGAACGCATCAAGACCCATTATAATCGAGTATATAGTTTTGGACATAGAGGGACTCGGCGAGTCACTCACGTGACTCGGCGAGTCGGGTCGAGTTTCCCACCAAAACCCTTCTTATAATGGACCATGAGTTTAGTTAGAAGAACACACAGTCAGTTGGACTCATTGAGGACCTGAAAATCATGGGACTCGGTGAGTATATGAGCTAACTCGGCGCGTTCAAGGCTATGTCTCGAGAATATGAAGATGGACTCGGCGAGTAAAGGATGAACTTGGCGAGTCCAGTACTAAGAGCATCACATGGCATGAAGATGAACTCGACGATTGAGTCAAGGATTAAACGTCCTAACTAGCATGCAAAAGGGCTTGGCGAGTCAAAGGATGAACGCGCCAAATCTATTGCAAAGGGTCCCCACTTTGTATCATGGAACTCGACGATTGTGGACACCCTCAACGAGTTGACCAAAAGTGACTTTGACCATGATGTTGACTTTAACTTCGACCTTGACCTAAGTTGACCATGAAATGGTAACTAAGGAAGATGATTATGTGTAGGGTTTGGGAGGAATTGATCCTAACAACAAGGACAGTTCAGACACTTCGCTTTACTAGGTGAGTTACCTTCCAGTAGAAGTGGGTCGAAGGCACCAATGCCGGCCCACTAGTAGTTAATTATTGTTGAGATGATTGTCTTTGTGATAATCTTCTAGTTTTCTACTACCTGATATGCTTATGTGCTACTAGAATATGTTATATGTGCTAGTGAAAGTAGGAGGAGAATAGTCCCCAAGTTCGGTTGTTAGGACTGAAGGGTAGGTCGGGCACCCCAAATATGTCTGACAATATGTTAAGCTATGTTTTGTGTGGTAATAGTTGGGGGTGAAATACTCCCCGAAGCCATTTGGAATAAACCGGAGGGTAGGTCAGCCCCCTAGAACTGTCTGACATGGGTAGGTCAGGCACCGCAGAATCGCCTGGCAGGGTAGGTCAGTACCCCAGAACTACTTGACATGGGTAGGTCGGGCAACCCAGAATAGCCGAGCAGTATGTTTGTTTTATGGTATGTAGTATGATGAGGGAACTCACTAATCTTTGTGCTTACGGTTTTCAATTTTGGTTTCAAGTACCTCTTCATCGAAGGGAAAGGAGCCAACATGGTAGCAGCACATCGCACACACCCGATTTCGCATTTTAGAGATCCATGGGATTGTACTCTGACATTATTACTATTGATGATATGAGTTTTTTGAAACTTGTGATTATTGTTTTATGGATTGATATGATATTGATGATGTTTTAAGTAAACTGTTTTATAAGTAACATATTTAAAAACAAAATTTTTGGCCATGATTTTTAGGATGTTACAAGTTTGTATTAGAGCCTTGGTTTGAGGGATTCGGGCACGCTCTCGGGTGTGTCTGTACTCAAACTAAGGACTTGGTATGAGAATTTTCAAAGAAAATCATTTTGTAAAAAGGGATTTTGAAAAGAACTTGAAAAGAGAAAGGAACTTTGAAAAGAGCAAGGTGTGTGATGCGTGCAACCGAGCTTAAGTAGGTTTTCCCCAAGATACACATACAATTTATTTTAAGTTATTATATGATTATGAGAATCGCATGCTAGATTAGGGTTAAGGATCTAGGAAGGATGCCTTTTATTCCTACTATATGTCAATGAGAATTGCACGCTAGAATAAGGTTGAGAATCTAGGAAGATGCCTGCTATGCCTATTGTATATGCTTGTTGAATTGCATGGCAACCTGGATAGGATATGTTTGTTTTGGGTTACTCATTGCCTGAATGTTGCTTACGTCGTGCTAATAGGAGTTCTAGCTACCTTGAGCTGACTAATAAATGAATACATCACATTACATATTGCAAGGACTGAATAATTTCAGAAGGTTAGGTTTAGCCCTATTTTGTAGCTCTTGTTTGAGTCCAACTGTTGTAGGGCAGAACCTCTCATTCGAAGAATTATCTGGTTATAGTGATATGTAATGGTATTTGCAAGGTAGTTAGATAAAGGTGGCAGAAAGTTGTCATGTAGCTGATGGCGAAGAGTGGGTTGGAGAGTTACCCTAGGGTAAGCCTAGGAAGATATTAACAAGGGGTGCAGTAGTAGTAGAAGGGACTTGGTGAAGTCGAAGCAATGCTTGAGGAAAGTACGGATAGATGTGGAAGGTAGTATGGGCCCGTACAACTGAAAGTAGAGGATCCGTACTTGAGTCAAGGAGGGCCGAGATAGAACCAGAGAACATGTAGAGTGGGTAAGTTCTCTCAAAATTATGTATGACGTTGACATTTATGTATTTTGTTTTAGAATGGTGATGATTATGCGTCACGGAGCAGGAGGATTGGGATCAGGGTCAGGATCAGGATCAAGTACGGATTCGGGTTCCAAGCCACAGATGAGAGACTACGCTATTTCATCGCATAAGAGATCACGAGAGGTATCCTTAAGGCATCCCTATGTATCTTTGGGTCGATCAAGGAAGGGATCATAAATCTGATAGAGGATCGCCTCAGGGAGTTTAGGATTGAAACTCCATCCAGCCAGTTAAGATCACACACACTGTCCTTCAAGGACTTCACGGGCTGTGGTGCGCCAGACTTCCATAGGTTGAAGGACCCTAGTGCTTCTACGAGGTGGATTGTAGACATGGAGTCTGTTCAATTGACTAGCTTCTGCCCGGAGGGTTCGAAGGTTTGTTATGTTGTAGGTTGTTTGAGGGACAGGGCCAGAGATTGGTGGGAGTCTGTTGGTGATTCCTTGGGAGCCTCAGTCATTGAGGCTATGACTTGCTTAGACTTTGTGGCCTGGTTTAGGTTTGAGTTCGCGCCAGCTGTGGAGTTTCAACAGCTGGCCAAGGAGTTTCTTGATATGAGGGAGACGACATAGATGGTGGTGGAGATTACCGCCAAGTTCTAGGAGAGGGCCTTATTGGTGCCTCAGTATGCATGAGATGAGGAGATGCGGAGGGCCCATATCACGACATGCTGAGAGCTAATATTCGGGAGCATGTCAGCTACTCGGCATGCCCGAGTCTGGATTCTATGATTGCCAGGGAGAGGGAGATTGATTTGGAGCATATCAGAAAGATGAAGGTAGAAGAGGGGCGGGTGATTGGGGCTTTGGGGAAGAAGCCCAGGAGATCCGACACTAGGTCGAAGGGCCAGCCAGGCCAAATCCGTTACAGGAAATGTGGCAGGCCACATGAGGGGATTTGTAGATTAGGGTCATTGGGCTGCTATAAGTGCGGAAAGGCTAGGCACTTTAGTAAGGATTGTACTACCCCCACCCCCACATTCCATTCATCAGACCTGATTTGCGTCCATTGCAATCAGAAGGGCCATAAAAAGGTCGATTATCCGAGATTTCCTGAAGCAGCAAAGCCAGCCCGAACGACCCTGCAGATTACTGATGGCCGGCAGGGCAAGAGAGAGGCTCCAGAGGTGAGGAGCCATGTCTTCCAGTTGACTACCGAGGAGGCACACGCCGCACCCAATGTGGTGACAGGTATGTTTTCTTCTCCCTAGCTCTTATTATATATGTTTATGATATTTATGTATATGTTTCATGTGTGGTTTAGGATCGTTCCATGTGAACGGCATCCCAGTACAGGTGTTGTTTGACTTGGGGGCTACCCGATCATTTTCCTCTCTTGCCCTTAGCAAGAGGTTCCGTGAGTCTTCGGGCATGTTGGATTGCCCTCTTGAGGTCTTTACAGGTTGTGTTCTGAGGATGTATGAGGAGGGCTAGCTGGTAGACCTAGTTCCCATTCTGTTGCATGGGAACAAGGTTATTATAGGCATGGATTGATTGAGCCCCAATGGGGTAGTGATCGAATACGTGCATCAGTTGGTCTGGTTTAGGATCCCAAGTGGGGGAGAGCTGGTGATTTAGGGCGAGAGACCACCGTGAGGACCAAAACTTTGCTAAGTAGCTAGGGCTAGACGTTACCTACACAGGGGTGTACAGTGTATGTCGCCTACGTTATGGATACCCAAGAGGCAGGTATGGCGACTGTGAGTGATGTGCCAATGGCACGTGAGTATGCAGATGTATTCCCAAAGGATCTGTCTGGGATACCATAGGAGAGATAGGTAGAGTTCAGGATCGACTTGGTCCCTGGTGCGACTCCGATAGCCAAGACACTGTATCGATTGACTCCTCTTAAGATGCATGAGTTGTCTACATAGCTACATGAGTTATTAGACAAGGGATTCATTAGGCCGAGCATTTCACCCTAGGGATCCCCTATCCTGTTTGTAAAGAAGAAAGACGGGTCGAATTGGATGTGTATAGACTACCGGGAGTTGAACAAGGTAACAGTGAAGAATCGTTACCCAGTCCCAAGGATTAATGATCTCTTCGACCAGCTTCAGGGGGCATTTTGTTTTCCAAGATAGATTTGCAGTTAGGCTAGCATCTGATGAGGGTTAGAGAGGAGGATGTATAGAAGACTGCTTTCCGAACTCACTAAGGCCACTAAGAGTTCGTGGTGATGCCCTTGGTGCTCACCAATGCTCCTGCTGCGTTCATGGACCTCATAAACCACGTACGTTGGCTGATGCTGGATCGGTCTGTGATAGTTTTCATCGATGGCATCTTGGTTTACTCCAAGATGTAGGAGCAACATGAGGAGCATTTGCAAGAGGTTTTGGATACCATGTAGAGGGAGAGCTTGTATGCCAAGTTCTCCAAGTGTGAGTTCTGGTTGTGCAAGGTGTAGTTTCTCGGGCACCTTGTCAACCAGAACGGTATTTTGGTCGACCCGGCTAAAGAGGAGGATGTGATAAGATTGGAGGTTCCAAAGTCTCCATATGAGATTTGGAGTTTCCTGGGATTGGCAGGCTATTACCGGAGGTTCATTCAGTACTTTACCAAGATAGTCGTGCCCTTGACCTGGCTGATGAAGAAAGTCATTGTATTTAATAAGGGTCTTGAGCAGCAGGCAGCATTTGAGACTTTGAGGCGGAGATTATGCGAGGAGACAACTCTAGCCCTGCCAAAGGGCATGGAGGATTTTGTAGTATCCTGTGATGCTTCCATTTTGGGCTTGGGCGCAGTATTGATGCATAGACTGCATGTCATTGCCTATGCCTCGAGGCAACTGAAGCCTCACGAGGCGAATTACCCGACGCATGTTTTAGAGTTGGGCAGTTGTCTTCGCCCTCAAGATTTGGCGACACTACCTCTATAGGGTCCGATGTACCATTTACACGGACCACATGAGTTTGAGGTACCTCATGGACCAGCCGAATTTGAACATGAGGCAGCGTCGGTGGTTAGATGTGGTAAAGTATTATGATTGAGAGATCCTTTATCACCCGGGAAAAGCAAATGTTGTGGTCGATGCAGATTGCGAGATCCTTTATCACCCAGGAAAAGCCAGCGTCGGTGGTTAGATGTGGCAAGGCTGCCCCAATCAGGGACATTTATTTGAGGATGACGGTAGTGACTCTGCTATTGGCGCAGATCCGAGAGGCGCATGTTGAGGGTTTGAAGGAGGAGCGTCAGAAATGTGAGCAGATCATAAGCCAGGTGGCCTCGTTTGACTATGATAGCCACGGGTTGCTGACCTTGCACGATAGGGTCTGGGTGCCATATTGGGGCCGAGTGCGGAAAATTTTGATGGACGAGGCCCACAAATTCATGTTTTCTATTTATTTTGGGGCGACAAAGATGTACCAAGATGTCCATCCTGATAATTGGTGGCAGTGCATGAAGCAGGATGTAGCCTGGTACATAGAGACGTGCCTGACCTGCAGGAAGGTCAAGGCAGGGCACCAGCAACCTCACGGAAAGATGCGGCCATTGGATATCCCTATGTGGAAATGGGAATATAGTACCATGGATTTATCACGAAGCTTCCCAGGACCGCATGGGGAGTGGGTTCTATATGGTTCATCGTAGATCAGTTGACGAAGAGTGCCCATTTCATACCGATCCATTAGAGCATTTCGGCCGAGAAGCTGGCCGACATCTACATTCGGGAGGTAGTAGCCCGACACAGAGTTCTAGTCTCCATGATTTCTGATAGAGATGTGCGGTTCACTTCCAGATTCTGGAAGAAGTTTCACGACAAGTTGGGTACTCGCCTGCATTTTAGCACTGCTTTTCACCCATAGACGGATGGTCAGAGCGAGTGGACCATTTAGACACTGGAGGATATGATGTGGGCTTGTTTTCTAGACTTTGGTGGTAGCGCGGATACCTACCTTCCCTTGGTAGAGTTTTCCTACAATAATAGCTACCACATGAGTATTGACCGTCCTCCCTTCGAGATGTTGTATGGGAGGAAGTGCAGGACCCTGATATGCTAGGGTGAGGTTGGGCAGAAGGTCATAGGGAGTACCGAAGTGGTACTCAAGATGATGGAAAGGATCCAACAGGTCCGAAGCAGGCTTCGGACTGCTCAGAGTTGGCATAAAAGTTATGCCGACAAGCGCCGTTCGAACCTGGAGTTCCAGGTCAGGATATGGTCCTCCTAAGGTGTTACCTTGGAAAGGTGTCATCCTGTTCAGGAAGTTGGGTAAGTTGGGTCCCAAACACATTGGGCCTTTCAAGGTCGCAACGCGGCTGGGCAAGGTGGCATATAGGATGGATCTGCTAGCCGAACTTAGCTAGATTCACAGCACCTTCCACGTCTCTCAGCTGCGGAAGTGTCTAGTAGACGACTCAGTCGTAGTACCACTAGAGGACATTCAGGTGGATGACAACCTGAACTACATTGAGCAACCAATGGCTATCCTTGACAGTAAGTCAAAGAATCTGAGGAACAAGAGGGCCGAGTTGGTGAAGGTGCAATGGCAGCACCGCAAGGGCTGAGAATGGACTTGGGAGCCGTAGGACGAGATGAGAGAGCACTACCCCGAGCTTTTCCCAGATGCAGTTGCAGACTTCGAGGATGAAGTCAGAAATAAGTGGGGGAGAGCTTTAACCCTCGGTTCTTGGTACGTAATTTAATTATAAAATGTTGCACTTTTGTTCTGGAACTCGGCGAGTTGAAGGCCCCAACTTGTCGAGTAGATGTTAAAATTGGATGCAAGAAGGAGAACCTACTCGCCAATTCAGATGCCCTGACTCGACGAGTTGGCGTGTCTGGAGGTAACCTTAATATTTAGGGGTTGCACCCTATTTAAATGCCTTATCTTGCCCCAACCCAGCCTCCATCATCTCCCTTAGTCCAGAAAGGCCCTAAATCGAAACTCTAACCTTCTTTGTATTCTTAAGCCATTTTTGTGTGTTTGTGGTGGTTATAAAGCTTGAGAAGGAAGAATGAGATTGGGAGTTCAAGTGGAAGCTAGTAGATCCAGAGGTTGTGTCCCATTTCCAGCTTATTGTAGCTAAAAAGCTCCAATCTTGACCATCTATCTCTTAGATCTTTAGTTAGGGTTCATTTCCAGCTTTTCTAAACCCTTATAGAGTCATACTCGGGATTTTGTGGTTATAAAGGAGCATGACTTCAGATCTGGAACCATAGAGGGTTCTTATGGCACAAAGGTGCCAACTTTATGGCCATAATGTCACACCCTGCTAAAGCAGAAACATGAGGCATGGCACTATAAAGGGTTTCATAGCAAAAGTTAAAAGACAACACCAACCGTAGTATTAAAAATCATTATAAATTTACAATGGATTTGAACAACTTTTAAAAGAAATTACAATGTAAATTGAAAATGCTCTTAAAAGTGATGTATCCCTAAGTGCCACTTACTCGATGATTCCTAAAGGAGCATGTAAAACAAGCATCAACTTTAAAAATAGTTGGTGAGTACTCACAAATAAAAAAAATATATAATCTTGGTTTCATGAATCAAAATCAAAGTTTTGATAAAGGTTTCCATAAAAAGAAATATATTGCAAAAATGAGTAAATAAGTTTGCGTAAACAAAGTTCGTTGTTTTCATGAGCGATAAAGTAAGTTGCCCAAATGAGAACCAACGTTCATATTCTCATGGGAGATAAAGTTCGTTACTCAAACGAGTAAACAAGTTTCATTGGTAAAATGAGAAATCAAGTTCGTTGCTACACGGAGCAAACAATTTTACTGCTAAAACAAGTATATAAGTTTCCAGTAATAAAAGTTCAATGTTGTAATGAGAAATGAAGTTCATTGCTATAATGAGAAACAAAGTTCAATGTTATAATTAATAAACAAGTTTATTGTCATAATAAATAACAAGATTATATGTGTATGAGCAAAAAGTGAGTTCCCAACCAAGCGTATGATTGATTCCCTATCAAGATATATGCTTATCGTTCCATAGATTATGTGGTATCATGCACTTGAGCAATCGGGCGAGTGAGGAGTTGTCAGTTCCTAATAGCACTATCCACAATGACCATTGGCTCAAAGAGTTAATGGTTAGAGTAAAGTATAAGGGAAAGGACTTAAGACGATAAGTTCTCATGTTTCATGTTGCATAGACATACATAGCAGAATATAGGAAATTATAGAAGAATATAGCAATCAAGTTTAATATAATTCAATTTAAATACAATGAATAATAAGTAGCTTTTCGGACATGCTTTTCCACCCCAAAACATAAAAACCGAAAATAGGGGGAGTCATGAATACTCACAATATGTATTGAGATGATGCAAATGGTGCCTTGAACTACGCTCCACTCGTACCACTATCGTTTTCCTACAACGATGATACACACTAATGAGTCTCTAATTGAAATCTAATATTAATATATTTACTACTACAATAGAATTATGTCAATAATGTGTCAGAATTTAATATTGTTAAGTTACAAACATTTTTCTGAAATGGTGAAATTTTATAACTCTTGTCATTATGATAATTTTGGATATCATTTTCCATATTTTTGTAATATTAATTGAGAGTATTTCAATACATTTAAATGTGTTTTAAACTCCTAATAATCCAAAATATTATCAAACAGTTTCCAAAAATTGTCAAACTTTACATTTTCATTCTAAATACAGTAGAGGTGTTCTAGAATTTTCCTTTAAATTTTTGATATGATTAACTATTTTTCCAAAATTTTAAGCCTTCATATCAATATAAATACGTGAAAAATAGCATCCAAATGATAAAAATTCTCAAACGTTTTATGATACTTCCATTAGAAATACTTAAGCTACAAAAAAAATAAAATGGATTTTATAAACAGTTTAACCTAATTTTATGATTTATGAGCATTTATTCTAATAAAAATGGGGATAAATAGAAAAAAGAATTTCCAAAACTACCCAAACTTTTTATAATACTATTATTAGATATTATTAAACTAGGAAAAATAATAAAATGGATTTATAAATTATTTAACCAAATTTTATGATTTTTGTGCATTTATTCTAATAAAAATGGATTTAAGTGTATTTAATCTTGGGAAAATAGAAGAAAAATAGCATATAGAAGTGAAAAACCATCAAAAATTTTATTTAGCATCGTAATATATTATAAGGTGTTCTCGTAAATTTTCATGAATTTTGGATGAGTAAAACTATTTTTCCTGTTTTTAGTCAATTATAAATACAAAAATCGAAGAAAAACAGGAATGCATTATGAAAAATTTTGAAAATATTTTTCTATGTCTCCCACATAAGGTATAAGCTACGAAAATTATTAGATACCCTTTGCAAATTATCTAAAGTGATTTTATGATTTATTGGGGCTAGACAAAAAGAAACTTCAAAACCACGCTAAACAGTAACAAAAATCAATGAAACATAATGAGAAGTCATTATTTAGCAAAGGAGCCATCCACAAATTCACCTAGGATTTATAGACCTTAGAAAGTATTTTATATGACTTCTTGCCCTATTTTATTGCAATAATTATAATAATTCGAGAAAAATGAATTATTTTCTGAAAATTTGTAGAACATCTCATTTTGTTGGTGGAATACAGGAAAAATCGGATTTGATCAGAAAATAAGTTTTAGATATTTATTTGGGAATAAATCCTTTATGAACATATTTGAAAGCTTTTAGCAACAAACATTGATCATCTAGCATCTAAGCTTGAAGATCTTCACATGCATGTTGGTTTGAAACCCATTCATGAGGTTGAAATGGTCAAAAATCGTTTCTGAAAAAAAACTTCAGGTGCATGTGGTGTGTTTCCATAAAAACATGTAGAAAACTGCATTTTATTGATTTTGACTTAGGTTTTGGTCCTTGGAGTTCACCATTTACAACATGCATGTTGTTTTTGGGTGAAGTCCTGCCACCATCATCATGAAAACTAAAGTGAATGAACCTACACACAAAATTTCTAAGAGAAAGGTGTAGAAGAAGAAGGAAATGCAAGAAAAACCTTGAAAACTTGAAGGAAAATGAAAGGAAATCGTGTTCTATTGTAACATCCCAAAATATAACCCAAAAATTTTTGTTTAATCATTACTAAAATCATTAAATCAATACCATAAAATAAAACCCACATGTCAATATCTCAAAACCATAACAAAGTATCACAAGAAAACTGTATCAAGACTGTATCAAATCGTGTCAATGAAAAACTAAATCAACTCCCAGGACAAAACTGAAGCTATGGAGTGTGCGATGCCATCATCCCGAGCTCTTCCCTTTACTTGCGGAAGTACCTGAAACCAAAACTGAAACTGTAAGCACGAAGCTTAGTGAGCTCCCTCAGACTACCACATACCATACAATAACATATAAACACGTACTGGGCCTTTCCCACTACATCAGACTGAAGTCCGGAACTGAATGGGACCTTGTCCCTTGCATCGGACTGAAGTCCAGAAACTGCATCGGACCGAAGTCCGGCACTAACTGGGACCTTGTCCCCTGCATCGGACCGAAGCCCGAAACTAACTGCATCAGACCGAAATATGGAACTGACTAGGACCTTGTCCCCTGCATCGGACCGAAGTCCGGAAACTGACTGAGCATAACATATCATAGCATAACTTATCAACTAGCATAAACACATATACTGCATACTGCATCGGACCGAAGTCCGGAACACATAACACAAAACATGTTTGAATCACAAAGACATCAAGCAATCTAACTACTGCATCAGATCGAGGACCGGAACTACTGCTAACTAAACGGGCCGACATTATGGCCGAAGACCCGTTCCTACTGGAAGGAAGACTCACCTCGTAGTCTAGCTGTTGAATGAACTATTATGGAATCTGTCTTCTGGTGCTCCGATTTCACCCCGGCTACAATTTCCACAAGTACACTCAATCAAATACTGATAACTATACTGAGGGTAAAATTAGGGATGAGCATAGGCAAGTACCCGCCTTATTTGGCGAGAACCGGAACCGGCGGATCCTAGAAAGTTACAACCAGAACCGGAATCGCTCTAGGCGGTTCCTAAATTTTTGGAACCAGTCCCGGAACCTGTGGTTCCGGTACCGGAAGTGGGTAACCCGGTTACATTAACTTTGTTAACTTTCGTTGATAAAACCACAACTTAGTTCGATCCAAATCAAATCAATTCGTACTAAAGAGGGACAGAATCGGACCAGTATATTCTAAAACGATCTACGTAACACACATATATTTATATGAAATACTAATATATATATATATATATATATATATATATATATATATATATAAACCAGTTTCAGCGAGTATCCAGTGGGTAGCGGTTCTAGAAAAATGAGAATTGGAACCGGAATCGCTTAAGGCAGTTACAGTTCCAGAACTGGTAGTTCCGAGGTGGTTCCGGTTCCAAGAGCGGGTACCCGGTTCCGAATCTCATCCCTAGGTAAAATGACTATTTTACCGCTGGTCAAAGTCAACATGCAGTTGATCTGACTCGTCGATTTGGGCCACCAACTCGTCGAGTCCTTATTCTCATTTCTCATTTCTGCATGCTGCTACTCGTCGAGTTTGGAATAGACTCGACGAATTGCTCATTGATACTAACACTTAGTCAATCTGCATCCGACTCGCCGAGTTGTATAAATGACTTGTCGAGTTCTGCTTTAACATATGAACACTCCGACTGTGACTCGTCGAGTTGTATGAACAACTCGTTGAGTCTGTTCTTGGGATATGAAGATTGCCTTGGACTCGCCGACTCAGGGAATTAACTCGCCGAGTCACTCCATGAATGAGTCTGATCTCCGACTTACTGACTCCACCTAAAACTCACTGGTTCCACTCGGCATAATACGTAGAAGGGGGAAAACTCGAGGACTCGCGACCCGACGCGGCGTGTCGGTTGCATGCAACTTTTATAAAATTGATTCCGCTCAAAACCAATGCATACAACTTATAGATTTGGGTTCTTAAGGCTTGTTTACCACGTAAAGTTTCCAACTTTACGTGTACATATACATGAAAAGGGATTTAAAGGCTCAAAAGACACTTAAAAGAGTAGATCTATGGCTTTCATGCAAAATTGCTCCATAAAGGTGTTAGCTCTACGTTTTTGGAACTGAAACATGGCTAGATCCAAAGGATAATCAACCCAATGTGATCTCTCTACTATAAACATGCTAAGAAATGGATAAAATGGCCTAAATGTTCTTATAATGGAGAATCAATCATAGAAACAAAAGGAATCCAATTATTACCTCAATAAACTCTGTAGTGGGTGCAAGATCTTGGATCTCCTTCTACTCCCTTGGATCTAGCTTCCTTCTTCTCTTCAAAACTTCAAGATTCACACAAGAAATGCTCAAAATGCTCAAAGAATGGTTAGGGTTTGCTAAATGATGCTCTGAGGGTGAAGGAGGCGATTTTGGGGCTCATAACATGGTTTAAATAGGGTGCAAAACCTATGGATCTAGGGTTTCTTCCAGACTGGCAGACTCGCCGAGTTCAGGATATGGACTCGTCTAGTCGCCCACTTGAACATGCTCAAAATCTCGTCTCTACTCGGCGAGTCGGGCCTACAACTTGCCGAGTCCCAGTTAAACTGCCAAAAATACTTAGATTAAAATACATACCAGGAACCAGGTGCTACAAATCTCCCCCACTTATTTTAGACTTCATCCTTGAAGTATGTTGCTGTTGCATCTGGAAACAACTCTGGGTAGTGCTCCTCATCTCCTCCTTGGCCTGCCACGTCCACTCAGACCCCTTCTGGTGCTACCACTGCACCTTTACCAACCGAACCACCTTATTCCTCAAGGTCTTCGTCTTTCGATCCAAAATACCAATCGGTCTCTCAATATAATTTTGGCCACTATCAACCTGAATATCCTCCAAGGGTACAACTGTGGACTTGTCTACAAAACACTTCCTTAACTGGGAAACATGGAAAGTGTTGAGGATCTGGCTAAGCTGTACCGGAAGATCCAACCGATAAGCAACCCGACCCACCTGGGCCAAAACCCTAAAAGGACCGATGAACCTAGGGCCCAGCTTGCCCCTCTTCCGAAACCTGATGACACCCTTCCAGGGTGATACCTTCAGGAGGACCATGTCACTTACCTAAAACTCCAAGTCTGATCGCCTCCTGTCGACGTAACTCTTATGCCGACTCTACACAGTCTACAGTCTACTACAAACCTGCTGGATCAACTATGTCGTCTTGAGCACCACTTCGGTGCTCCCAATGACACGCTGGCCGAATTCGCCCCAATAAATCGGTATCCTGCACTTCCTCCCGTAGAGCATCTTGAAGGGAGGGCGGTCAATACTCGCATGATAACTGTTGTTATACGAAAATTCCACTAACGGAAGATACGTATCCCAACTGCCACCGAAATCTTGGACACATGCCCAGAGCATGTCCTCAAGAGTCTAAATCATCCTCTCGCTCTGCCCGTCCGTCTGAGGGTGGAAAGTGGTGCTGAAATGGAGATGAGTACCCATCTAGTCATGAAACCGCTTCCAGAATGTGGAAGTAAAACGGACATCTCGATCTGACACCACTGAAATAGGCACCCCATGCCGTGCCACAACCTCTCGCACATAAATATCGGCTAGCTTCTCAGTTGATATGTTCTCCTGGATTGGTATGAAATGAGCACTCTTCATCAACCGATCCACTATAACCTAAATTGAATCCACTCCACGTGCGATCCTAGGGAGCTTAGTGACAAAATCTGTCACACCCCCAAACCTGAACGGCGGAAACGTTCGGGGGCGGATGACTTCATGTGGTAGCGTAACAAGTGAATAAATAGTAAAGAAAGCAATACAACCATCATATATATATAATTGAAAGTTTACATTTATCAAACGTTACATGTTCAAAATCAATTACAAATATGATGTCAAAATATGAGATTAAACTGGCGCCGCAGCATCTCTTCATCAAAAGCATAATGATACCTGTAGTTACTAAATCCTTGGGACATACAAGTGATTTTGAAAGAGTAGATCAGCATTTATGCTGGTGAGTTTCATAAGTATTTAATGACAATGTTTTTATGAAACGAAATATCTTGTCCTTGTTTGTTTGTGTTTAGAAAATCCTGTATTTTCTACTAGTATAAAAGTAGTCTTCCTTACAGACCAAAGTTTGTTTCCAAAATGTTTGTAAGTGTAAAAGTAACCAATATGTTTGAAAACCTCGTGGGTCTTAAGCTGTCGGGAGGCATAAGCAATAACTTTCCCTCTCTGCATAAGAACACAAGCAAGTCCTTGATTTAAGGCATCGCAATACACTACGAATTCTTCTATCCCTTCGGGGAGGGATAGTATCAGTGCGGTGCACAAGGCCTGTTTCAGTGTTTGGAACGCCTTCTCTTGTTTTGCTTCCCAGTCGAAGGCCACACCTTTCTGGGTTAATGTAGTAAGAGGTTTCGCAATGCTAGAGAAGTTCTTGCTTCCCCATATGTACCTCTCTATTTTCTTGCTCTCAGGAGCAATCATATCTGGGCAAAGGATTGCCAGCTCGCAGAATCTGTTGGTATATGTTGCGATGTCGGTACCAACCATCCCGAGAGTCCAGAGTTCATGTTCGAGTCTTTGAATCTCTCCCCTTGGGCAGTATTCTCTCATCATCATGGCTTTGAGGCTCTCCCAGGTAATGGAGTTTGCCACAATTAGAGTAAGTACTTTAACGTGGCCATTCCACCAAGTCAAAGCTCTATCAATGAGTGTGAAGGTTGCAAATTTTACCTTGCTGTGCTCAGGGTAGGAGCAGATTTCAAAGACTGCTTCTGTCCTTTCAATCCACTATCTTAGAGCCATCACACCACCAGTTCCATAAAACATACGGGGTTTGGCATTAGTAAAGTCCTCATAAGTGCATTCTCGGGGTTGCCCATGACTCTCGCCATGGTTGGAAAGGTGTGTGCCAGTTCTCGAGTCATTAGTACTCGAGTTATTTAGTTGTGACATGGCAGCTGCTACCGCTGCGGTGACCGCTGCGGTGACTGCTGCTTGGAACATGACAGCATCAAATTGAGGAGGTGAAGGTGAAGGTGGTGGTGGTATCGGTGTTTCATTGATAGGGTTACACATTGTATTCCTGCGTGGCGGCATCTTTAACTATACGTTTAAAAGATGATGATATGGATAAGAATAAGTGACAAATGAATGTGTCTCATGAACCAAATCGCCATGGTTCAACAACAGATGATAGCATAAAAATGAAAGTTATTTGTAAGACTGAAAGTATGAAACAAGTATTTGGTTTCTCGATGACTTTTCAAGGTTTAAACGAAATACTCAACGTAGTTATAATAGTGTCACTTATATTAATATAAAAGTTGATACAACGATCATGAAAATTTGAACCTTATAAGGGTCTCCGATTACAAAGTTCGAGAAATTTAAAGACTTTTAGCCGAGGTCCTAAGTTGTAACAAAATTTGAGGATTTTCACAAGTACTACTTGCGACGGGTGTTGCGCTTGGAGCTCGATTCTGCATCTGATTGCTTCGACTCCATAAGATGCCTATTAAGGGCGGCTTGTTGTTCCCTCAATTCTGCGAAGGCTGCATTCGCTTGTGCTTGGAATGCCTCGGCGCGGATGTGGATGTCGTTCTGCAACATCTCTAGGCGGTTGATATCGGCCATGTGGATTTGTACTTCTACGTTTAGCTCTCGGATTCGGTTTTCTTGAACCCCCGATTGGTAGGACTGATTGGCGAGTTTGCCCACCATAACCGGGAGTGCCCGATCGGTTGAACCTCCACCTCGGACATTGTAGAAATCTCGACACATGCCATAGGGAGAGCGTATACTTTGTTGTTGGCTCCAGTGGACGAGGTGACTTCCCCAAACGGGAGTCGGTCCTTGATAGTTCCTCCTAATGGGTGGAGGGTTGACTATTTCCGGTTCTGAGTCTGTCCCGGAGTCGTCCCCGCCATCCAACTCAATGGGATCCTCGTCCTCCTCCGGATCCTCTTCAATCCATCCTTCGTTGCCTTGTTGTGGGTAGTAGGGGTCTCCATGCGGGTGAAATCCAGCCATTTGACTATACGAGAAAAGGGTTATAAGATTTGAATCAAACTTGAGACATGTAATACTAATTAATCTAGCGTATGCACCAAATACTCCTATAGTATTTAAATTCTTCTGTTCGATCTTTGTAATGTTTTTGGTAAGTTTTGACTTGTTGCTCACTACAAGCATTCCTCGATATACATTGGTCCGATTTCGGGCAAATATAGTTGATCACGCTATATTTGTCCCAAATCTGATTACATATATCGAGTCTTAATCGTAGTGTCCAACTTGTCTAAATACTTGTTGTATATTTAATAAACATGAACGTAATGTGTTATATGCATGTATTTGTACTTGAATGAACTAGCATTTTTAAGTTATACGAAACGCGGCTTAGGCGTAAATAAAATCGTTTGGTCAGAGAGTATTAGTCCCTTAAGCATTTATAGTTTGTATATCTTATATGGTTCGATATACTTAGTTCACTATAAACATTGCTCTGATACCAATCTATCACACCCCCAAACCTGAACGGCGGAAACGTTCGGGGGCAGATGACTTCATGTGGTAGCGTAACAAGTGAATACATAGTAAAGAAAGCAATACAACCATCATTTATATATAATTGAAAGTTTACATTTGTCAAACGTTACATGTTCAAAATCAATTACAAATATGATGTCAAAATATGAGATTAAACTGGCGCCGCAGCATCTCTTCATCAAAAGCATAATGATACCTGTAGTTACTGAATCCCTGGGACATACAAGTAATTTTGAAAGAGTAGATCAGCATTTAAGCTGGTGAGTTTCATAAGTATTTAATGACAATGTTTGTATGAAACGAAATATCTTGTCCTTGTTTGTTTGTGTTTAGAAAATCCTGTATTTTCTACTAGTATAAAAGTAGTCTTCCTTACAGACCAAAGTTTGTTTCCAAAATGTTTGTAAGTGTAAAAGTAACCAATATGTTTGAAAACCTCGTAAATCAATGTATTTTTAATACCTCCTGTGAGCTTTATAACCATACTATGGACTCGGATTGCCTATACACAACGTTCTTCAAGCGTTGGAATGTTATGACGTTCGTCACCCCAAATGGTGGACTGTAGCTAACAGTCAGGGTGCGGGTTGTCAAACCCGTATAGATCTATACACAAACACCATGCTCCCCCTCCAAGGGATTCTGGTATATAATACAGGACTTGAAATGTGTACTCGAACGTATCTGAAGTAAATGTCTCACAGAACCGTAGTATAAAAACATATTTACGTGTTGAAATGTTCGTTTGTTATCGTACATGAAAGTGATTTCTTGAAAATCGTGTTTCTAGTATGTAAAAGTTAGCAATGTCCTCATAAAACTATACCTATTATAGTTTTCTAAAAGTGTGCCTCGTTCATTTTTAGAATATCTAGAAAAGAATCACTTGTTATGAAAACATAGATTTTCGTAGCGTCTAAGATAGACACAAAATACTTTAAATCTAAGAAAATGTTTAGTTTATACATGCATTACAACCATTTATAGTTTTTAAAGATAGCATCTATTGTAATATATTTTTGTATACGGGAGTTCCCTATAAAGTTTGTAAATCACACATGATTCCACTTAATGAAAGTGTATAATAATCTTTATATATAACACCCGATAGTAGTCGTGTGTTTTACTTGTATTCCCCCCCCCCCCCCTAGAAAGCATTTAAAAGCGTTTAGAATATTAAAAGGGTTAATTAAGGGGTATGAACTCACTTGAAAGTTTGAAGATAGCGAGATGGAAAACCGAGAAGAGTTTCATCTCGGGAAAGGTATTTTCCTCGGGATTCTTGGGAATCTCGGGAGTAAAATCGACCTTCGGTACTTGCACAAAATGACCAGGGCTTCGGGGTGGTGCGGGAACGGAAAACGAGGTAAAACGCAAGAAAAGTGAGAGAGAATGAGCAAATTTTCTGGGAACCCTCGCATCCTATTTATAGGAGGCTGGAACCGCCTCCGTACGCGGGGCGTACGCGTACGTCACGCATGACCGAGTCCTCGACTACCTCGCACTTCGGATGGGATGGGGGGTAGGCTCACATAGGGTCGACGTGGACGATCCGAGGCTGTGGCCTCGAGTATGCTGGGCATACTCGTGTACGCGGGGCGTACTTGCGTGACTCGGACTTCGGATAATACCGAAGTTTTCAATAAAAATTATATATAAATTAATTATCGAACTTCAAAAATTCATATCTCTTTCATACGAACTCCGTTTTCAACGTTCTTTACATCCCCGCGAAGGTGAGACTACGATCTACAACTTTCGTTTAGATTCCATCGGCAAATTCCGAAATTATTTTTATTATATATTTATTAAAATGACGTGATTAAGGATTTCTTTACAAATTCATAACTTCTTTATCTGACTTCGGTTTTTGCAAGACTTTTTACCGCTGAACAACCATTGTCGAGACCTTCGATTCTCGTTTAGGTCATTCCGGCCAAAAGTCGCTCGATCTCTGATTCGAGTTTTCAGTTGACTGTTGCTAAGCCGAATTTGGAAAAATCTTAACTTCAATATACGAAGCCGAATATGAGCCTCTTCCATCAGCACTTACCGTACTCCGCCCCAGTACGGTACCCAAACTCTCCCATGAAAGGTCAACAATCCTCGACTATCATAGTCGAAGGAAGCTACCCGGCCCACAATCCTCTCACACTTCTGTCTCTCCTCCTTGAGGCCCTCGACCTGAGCCTCTCGGATCTGATCTAAGAATGGAGTAATTACTGTCATCCTCAAACATATATCCCTGATCGGTGCCGCTGCCGCCTTGCGGTTCAGGGTGTTGGCCACTACGTTGGCCTTTCCTAGGTGATAAAGGATCTCACAATCATAATCCTTTACCACATCTAACCACCGCCGCTGCCTCATGTTAAGATTCGGCTGATCCATGAGGTACCTGAGACTATTATGATCTGTGTAAATGGTACAATGGACCCCATAAAGGTAATCTTGAGAGCAAACATCACTTCCCCCAGCTCTAAATCATGCGTAGGATAGTTATCCTGGTGAGGCTTTAACTGTCTCGATGCGTAACCTATCACACGGCCTCGCTGCATTAACACTGCTCCCATACCTGTGATCGAAGCATCATAGTAGACTACAAAATCCTCTACTCCCTCTGCCAGGGTAAGGATCGGTGCCTCGCACAATCTCTACCTGAGGGTCTCAAATGTTGCCTGCTGCTCAGGCCCCCAACAAAACACCATCGACTTCTTAGTCAGTTGGGTGAGCGGTACATCTATCTTGGAGAAATCCTGGATGAATCTCCTGTAGTACCCTACCAACCCTAGGAAGCTCTAAATCTCAGATGGACATCTCGGGACCCCCCCCCCCCCCACTGCATCACGACCTCTATCTTGGCCGGATCTACCAAAATACCCTTCTGGTTGACGAGGTGCCCAAGGAACTGCACCTCGCACAACCTGAACTCGCACTTGGAGAACTTTGTGAAAAGTCTCTCCCTCCTCAAAATCTCTAGCACCTCCCTCAGGTGCTCCTCATGCTGCTCTTGAGTCTTGGAATAAACCAAGATGTCATCAATGAATACTATCACCGACCGATCCAACAACGGCTGACAAACGCGGTTCATGAGATCTATGAACGCGGCTGAAGCGTTCGTGAGCCCAAACGGCATCACCACGAACTCATAATGACCATACCGGGTCCTGAAAGCAGTCTTCTACACATCCTCATCCCTGACTCGCATCTGATGATACCCGAAGCATAGATCAATTTTGGAAAACGAAGACTCTCCCTGCAGCTGATCAAACAAATCATCTATCCTCAGGAGTGGGTAACGGTTCTTCACCGTTACCTTATTCAACTCTCGATAATCTATACACATACGGTGCGACCCGTCCTTCTTCTTCACGAACAAAATCGGTGCTCCCCACGGCGAACTGCTCGGCCTGATAAAACCCTTGTCTAGTAGCTCATGCAGCTGCGTAGACCACTCCTGCATCTCTGGGGGAGCCAATCGATACGGTGCCTTGGCTATCAGAGTCGCACCAGGGATCAGGTCAATCCTGAACTCGACTTGTCTCTCCGGAGGTATTCCAGGCAAATCCTCTAGAAATACATCCATGTAGTCTCGCACTACCGGAACATCATCAACTGTTGTCTTACCCTTCTCCCAGGCATCTAAAACATAGGCAATATAACCGGCGCCTTCGTGTTGGAAATAGCGCCTCGTTGTCGCTGCTGAACACATAATTGGTCCGCGTTATGGCCTCTCCCCCTGAATCACTAACTATCCTCCACTGGGAGTGCGAACCCTCACTAACTGCAGTTCACAATCTATCACCGCCCCATTCTGGCTCAGCCAATCCATGCCTACTATGACTTTATTTCCTCGTAGGGGAATAGGGACCAAGTCCACCAGAAACTCCTCATCGAATAATTGCAGAGAACATCCTTTGTGTACTCTCGCCACCGTAATAGTCCTTTCTAATGCTATCTCAACCACAAGTGGACAATCTAGCTCCCCTGGAGCACTGCTAAACCTCTTGCTAAGCGCAAGAGAGACGAATGATCGGGTAACCCCCGAATCAAACAATACTGTACCTGAAATGTCATTCACTAAGAACGACCCTATACAAAACATATAACCATAAGAAATAATCATTAATAAATGCAGAGATAAGGGAAAAATACATACCCGTCACCACGTCAGGAGTCGCTAGCGCCTCCTCTGCTGTCAGCTGAAAAGCCCTACTCTTCGCCACTGGCGTCTTAGCTCTGCCCTGGCGGCCGTCTGTAATCCTCAAAGTAGCAGGAGCAGGTGTTGACACCTTCCCTGCAGCAGCTAAACTTAGACACTGTGACTTTTTATGTCCCCTTTGATTGCATTGGAAGCAAATCAGTGGCTGTACAATCTCTGCTTATATGCCCAGTCCGACCGCACTTGTAGTAGCCGAAACTCCTTGCCTTGCACGCCCCGTCGTTCAACCTACCACACTTGCCACACCGACCGTGGCTCTGCTGACTCCTGGATCTGTGATCTGAAACCTTGGGCTTTTTTCCCGAACTCCCTGAACCCGAAGCTGCCTCCGGTTACCTTTTTCTCTCCATCTCATGGTCAATCTCTCTCTCTCTATCTCTCTCTCTCTCTCTCTCTCTCTCTCTCTCTCTCTCTCTCTCTCTCTCTCTCTCTCTCTCGCCCTAGCAATCATGTTATCCAGCGTTTTACAGCTGGACCAGCTCACAAACAGACGGATGTCACTCCGTAGCATCTCATGATAATGGGATTTCTTCATTTCCTCATCAGCTACGTACTGAGGAACGAGAAGCGCCCTTTCCCTGAACTTGGCGATAATTTCCGCCACTGTCTCTGTAGTCTGGGTGAGATCCTGAAACTTCCTGGCTAACTGTTGCACCTCAATAACCGGTGCAAACTTAACTTTGAACCTGGCAGTAAACTCAGTCCAGTTCATAGTATCCAAAGTTGCGTCATCTCCAATGACATGTCCGACCTCCTCCCACCAATCCCATGCCCTATCCTTTAGAAGATAGGATGCCAATCTGAACTTGTCCCCCTCGGGACACCTGCTCGTACGGAAAGCGTTGGCCACATCCGCCAACCATCTAGTACTCGGTATGGGGTCCCGCGCCCCGTGATAATCTGGAGCTCCACATGCCCGGAACTCCCTGAATGTAAGTGTGTGCGACCCCATCATGGCCGCCACCTCATCACGAAATGTGCCTAGTCTCTCCTCTATCAACTGTAGTATACCCTCCTTAATCGAACCAAAGATCACTGGAGTCTGCTCAAGAATGATACAGGTCACCTCTGAAGTGAAAAACTCTCTAGTCTGCTCATCTAGGTGCTCGGCTCCCGAGCCTGATCCTGATCCCTCTCCGGCACCTGAACTGTCGGCTGCTTGCCTAGGTCGCAAAACCACCATTCTGAAAACATATCATGGCAAACGTCAGTACACTGAAATATCTCAAGGGATCGCTGCTACTACAAGCTTCCTGGTCTCATCTCATCCTTCCTTGATTCGAGTATGGATCCTCTACTTTCAGTAGTACGGGCCCATACTACCTTCCACATCTATCCGTACTTTCTTCAAGAACTGCCTTGACTCCACCAAGTCACTCTACTGCTACTGACTTCTGGTACTTACATCCCAGGCTTGCCCTAGGGAAACCTTTGACTCCACCCAAACCAGTCCTCAGCTGCTGAAGGCCTCCTTGTACTGCAAATTAGCCACCACCTGAATATCATCACATGCAATGAGGCTCGGATAATCCTTCGAGTAAAACACTCATCCCTACAAAGGTTAGACTCAAACGAGAGTTGCACAATAGGGTCAAATTCGGCACTCTAAGATTATCCAGCCCTGACCACATGTGATGTGATGTATTCACCTAATGGCTAACTCCCATCACTCAGAGTCCCACAAAGCACAAAGCAAGCAACATTCGGATAAGGGAAACATACTCATGCAAACTATTCTCATAACAAGAAATTGTACTAGCATACAATGCTAAGCTCATACCATCAGGCAAAACCTACACAGGCCATCCTACTATTGTCTATTCACTCATAGCATTTAATTCTCATCAAGCTGAAACACATAAGCTAGGCACATAAGGTATCCTCCTAGATCCTTAGTCCTATACTAGCATGTTGTTCTACTGAAACTGAAACTGATAATATAAACTTGTATGGGTACTTTTGGAGTACTTACTTGAGCTCGGCTGATCGCACGCACCACACCTTTTTCTCTTTATGAAAACTCTTTTTCTTTCTAAGCTCTTTTTCAAAAATTCTTTTCGAAAATGTTTTTCCCTTTGAAAATCTTTTACCGTTTCCTTAGTTTGAGTTCAGACACACCCGAAAGTGTATCTGAATCCCTCAAACCAAGGCTCTGATACCAACTTGTAACATCCCAAAATACAACCCAAATTTTTTTAATCATTACTAAAATCCTTAGATCAATACCATAAAATAAAACCCACACGTCAATATCTCAAAACCATAACAAAGTATCATAAGAAAACTGTATCAAATCATGTTAATGAAAAACTAAGTCAACTCCTAGGACAAAACTGAAGTTGTGGTTTGTACGATGCCATCATCCCGAGCTCTTCCCTTTACTTACAGAAGTACCTTAAACCAAATCTAAAACTGTAAGCACGAAGCTTAGTGAGCTCCCCCAAACTACCACATACCATACAATAACATATAAACACATACTAGGCCTTACCCACTACATCGTACTAAAGTCTGGAAACTGCATCGGACCGAAGTCCGGAACTGACTGGGACCTTGTCCCGTGCATCGGACTGAAGTCCGAAAACTACATCGGACCGAAGTTTGGAACTGACTGGGACCTTGCCCCTGCATCGGACCGAAGCCCAGAACTAACTGCATCGGATAAAATTCTGAAACTGACTGGGACCTTGTCCCCTGCATCGAGCCGAAGTCCGGAAACGAACTGAGCATAACTTATCAACTAGCATAAACACATATACTACATACTGCATCAGACCGAAGTCCGGAACACATAACACTAATGCATCGGACCGAGGTCCAGAACTACTGCTTACTAAACAGGCCGACATTGTGGCCGAAGACCCGTTCCTACTGGAAGGAAGACTCACCTCGTAGTCTAGTTGCTGAATGAATTGTTCTGGAATCTGTTTGCTATTGCTCCGGTTTCACCCGGCTACAATTTCCATAAGTACACTCAATCAAATACTGATAACAATACTGAGGGTAAAATGACTATTTTACCCCTAGTCAAAGTCAACCTCTTGGTCAAAGTCATCATGCAGTTGACCTGACTCGTCGAGTTGGGCCACCAACTCGTCGAGTCCCTACTCTCATTTCTCATTTTTGCGCACTACTACTCGTCGAGTTTGGCATAGACTCGACGAGTTCCTCATTGATACTAACATTTAGTCAATCTGCATCCGACTCGCCGAGTTGTATGACCAACTCGTCAAGTTCTCCTTCAACATATGAACACTCCGACTGTAACTCGCCGAGATGTATAAACAACTCGTCGAGTCTGTTCTTGGGATATGAAGATTGCCTAGGACTTGCCGGGTCAGGGCATTGACTCGTCGAGTCTCTCCATGAATGAGTCTGATCTCCGACTTACTGAGTCCACCTAAAACTCACTGGTTTTACTCGGCATAATACATAGAAGGGGGAAAACTCGAGGACTCACGACCCGACTCGCCGAGTCGGTTGCATACAACTTTTATACAATTGATTTTGCTCAAAACAAATGCATACAACTTATAGATATGGGTTCTTAAGGCTTGTTTAACACGTAAAGTTTCTAACTTTACGTGTACATATGCATGAAAAGGGATTTAAAGGCTCAAAAGACACTTAAAAGAGTAGATCTAGGGATTTCATGCAAAATGACTCCATAAAGGTGTTAGATCTACGTTTGTGGAACTGAAACATGGCTTGATCCGAAGGATAATCAACCCAATGTGATCTCTCTAATATAAACAAGCTAAGAAATGGATAAATGGCATAAATATGCTTATAATTGTGACAATAGTCAAATTCGGGTCAAGTCTGAGCCGAACAAAGTCAACGAGTCAAACCGGTCAACTCAATTAAACCTTGTATATTAGGGTTTGTATTATGTAATTTCTGTATAACTCACTATCTTAATGAGAAAACATCACCTGGAAAAATTGTGTGTTTAATTTTTCTTAACCTTCGTACTAAACAAGGAACAAGAACAATAAAACAATGTTGCATACTCATTGAGAGTGTGTAAGATCCTAAAACATGGCTTAACGGGGATCACGGACCTTGCGTTGAGGAGCCAAACACTCACTATTGTCACACATGAAACCACTCTCAGTCGTTTTCACTCTATCTCTCTTTATTGTCAAATCTCTCCCAAATCTCTCTAAGTATGTGAAATCTCTCCCAAATATCTCTTTGTATGAGAAATCTCTCCAAGAATGTCAAATCTCTCCCAAATCCCTCTAAGTATGTGAAATCTCTCCCAAATATCTCTTTGTATGAGAAATCTCTCCAAGAATGTCAAATCTCTCCCAAATCTCTCTAAGTATATGAAATCTCTCCCAAATCTCTCTAAGTATGTGAAATCTCTACCAAATATCTCTTTGTATGAGAAATCTCTCCAAGAATGTCAAATCTCTCCCAAATCTCTCTAAGTATGTGAAATCTCTCCTAAATATCTCTTTGTATGAGAAATCTCTCCAAGAATGTCAAATCTCTCCTAAATCTCTCTAAGTATGTGAAATCTCTCCCAAATCTCTCTCAACTTTCTATAATCACTCGGGGCATCCCCACCCTCGAATTTGGCGAAAACAGCCCAAAAACTGAAGTCTACGCGAAAAACGGACTTAAGGACCTGAAACCCCTCTAAGGACCCGAAACCCCTCTTAGGAACCGAACCCTTCTGAGCCGAAGGCTGCTGAACCGAACCCGAGAGGTCCTCTCGGGCCCGAACCTCACCTACCCACCCGAACCCGAACGTTCGAAATATTTCGGGTCTGATCACCTTCTCTTCTGAGGACCGAAGACCGAGCCTTCGCTTCTGATGACCTATCGAGCCTTTGCCCTTCGCTTCCTCGCCCCTTCGCTTCGCACCCAGCAGCTTCACGGACCGAACCCAGCCTCAGGAGGACCGAGCCTCGGCCAGGACCGAGAGGTCTCGCTGGGAAGCATCTTTTCTCCTGGTTTTCGACTAATGTTGCGTTTTAGGCCCGTTTTTAATTGTTTTAACACGGGGTTTTCACCCAAAATTTTATTTTAACAAATAAGACCCCTAAATTAATGATTAATCACATTTTAAGGATAAAACCTTATCCAAAAGAGAGTAGGTGAAGTACAAAGGTAGAGTGTTGACCTTACCTTATTTTATAACACAAGCAACCCCATACCCACTCCATGCCTAACCCACACTCCTCCCCACCATACCTTGTCACTTCCTTGTACTTTTTACCCCTCTCACAAGCCATCCCGACGTTTTTTTAGGGTTGGTCACTCAACCTCTCTCCTCATTTTCTTTCAATTACTCTCATTTCACCAAAGCTCCAACTCCAACTTTTCTCTCTAATTCAAGATCCCAAGGCTGATCATCAAGTGTTCTTCCACTCTTGGTAAGTATAATTCATCCTCCTTGTGATTATTGCACTTCATTCTACTCAAATCATTGATTGCTTACACAAACTCCATAACTATGATGCTAGATTCTCGAAAATCTTCAAGGCATCTCCAAGTGTTCTTGAGTTAAACACTTCCATTCTTCATCAATCATCTACTGAAATCACTTAAGGTGAGTTCGTACCCCTACATTTTCAAGTCTTCTCAAGTTTTTAGGGGAGAATACAAGTAAAACAACAAGAACAAAACTAAACTTTTCTAACAGCCTTCATCAGAAAAGTTAGACCCCATTCACGGACTGTTTTGGACAACTTAAACATTTTTGTTTACAAAACTGTTTTAGGTGTAAGTATTTCCAGTTCTTAGCTTTAAAATGAATACTTGCACATCTCCATATGATTTTTCTACAATTTATGGTGATTTTTACAAAACTGCCTATCATTTCAAACACCAATCCGGACCAGTCTGTGATTATGGACTTGGTCACACAAGTTAGAGGCCCCTAAAAACTATGGAAAACTCCATGAACCAACTAGACTCATTTTCCAAACTCTCAGAAGTTACAGAACTTGATTTGGACATTTTATGATTTTTCTACAATTTTTCCAATAACAGTCACAGAAATTGTTATAAATAGAAAAACACAATAAATTTCATTTCACCTTGTAACATGTTGAGCAAGGTATATATCATTATGTGATTATGTGTTATTGTAGTATGTGACATTTTTGTACTCATATCTAGATGTACACTAGTTAACAAATGAATTTTCATTAGATAATACATAGAAATAACCAAGTGTTATAATTAAAGTACACCCATTACATACAAATGTATTATTAAACTATGTTAAGTATAGTTTATGTACTTCACTATTTCTACCCTTGTTTTGATAAACTATAATAGGTATAGTTTATGTATCATTTACTTCTCAAACTTATATACCAAAGGTTTTCAGTTTAGTTCACGTAAATCTGTTAATGAATAAATTTGTGAGTCATTCGCTTCGGGTTACTTCCAAAGTAACCAATTCAAAAAGTCCTGTAAATCGTAACCAGAGTCTCTTGTAGGGAGAACGTGATAGTTGTGTATAGATCTATATTGGACTTGACAAACCCATAGCAGAGCTGTTTGCAACAGCTAGACCGGCAGGTCTGAGGTGACAAGTGTCATAACAGTTCCGACGCCTGAAGAACGTCATAATTACGAGGCCGTCAAAGTCAAGTATGGTTATGATAGCTCACATGTGGTATTAACAAATCATAAGATTTACGGGTTCTAACTTTAATTTAGCGAGTTATGTCGATTTAGCTCACTGAAATTACTTTAAGTATGGAAACATACTTGTACGTCTTCATATCAAAAAGGGTTTTATGTCAATTTAAAACCACAATTATAGCTTTAAGTATGACAAAATACTTATTCATTTCGGTCCTGGTATTTAGGACTACATGACTTTTATAAGGAAAATATTGGATTTTTCTTTGTGATATACATCTTCTTACAAAGATCGATTTTCAAACTCTTACTATCAAAAGCTTATGAACTCACTAACCTTTGTGTTGACACTTTTTCAAACAACTTGTATTCTCAGGAAATCACTAAACAGGAAATCAAGAGCATTTTGAGGATGGGACGTTAAGGAGTCAAACATTTCATATTTTGTCAACATAGTGTAATTGATTTTGAAACATGTAATTCATACAATGATGTAACTTTTTCAATTATATATATGTTGGTCATGTTTGCTTAAATCACTATTGCATTTGTTGTTATGATACTATACATGAAGTCCTCCACCCCCGGACGTTTCCGCCATCCTTGGTTTGGGGGTGTGACAGATTGGTATCAGAGCATGGTTTATTGTGAATTAAGTATATCGAACAACATAGGATATACAAACTATAAACACATTTGGGACTAAGAGTCTCTGATTTTAAAACATTCTAACGGGTCATACTTTTAGAAAACGAATAGTTCTTGTTTAAAAGTATACCTACATGCATTACATACTCGCGTAGTGTCATAACTAGAAGAACATAAACTAAAAGAAGAGGAGTTGAACGCTACGAGTATGCCTTGGTATGAGTAATCAGTTTTGGGAAGGATATAGCCTGATCAACTATATTTGTCCAAGAAGTGACTTACTCATATCGGGGGATAGTCGTAGGGGGCAACAAATCTAATAACCTAACTTCATCCTACAAAGAGTTCCCTAAGAACCAAATCTAAACATTTAAAATATTATAGGAGTATTTGTATGTTGCTATATCGCAATATTATTATTATTAACCGCTATCTGCTTCTTACACCCCTATTCTCGCGCAGACGACATGGCAGGATTCCATTTACCAGGAGACCCATACTTTCCCAACCAGGGAAATGTCGGCTGGATTGAGGAAGAGCCCGAAGAGCTGATTGAAGAGGATCCCGAAGAGGATCCCGAAGAAGAACCCGAAGAAGAAGAAGAAGAGGAAGACGATGAGGTGGACATGAATGAGGACGAAGGTGAAGAAGAGCCAAAGGAGGAAGTCTTTAACCCTCCTTACATCGCGAGGGTACCTGCAAACCGCTGGGGGCACAATGGGCCTGAGCCCCGCTGGGCAACCATGATCGAGAGGTAGAGCCGGAAACAACGCCAGAGGTCACCCTATGGCGACCAACGAGGTTACTATGACCTCAGCCACGGAGGACCGGCTGACCAAACTCTCCCCGTTATGGTCCAACACATCACGAACTTGGGGAACCAGAGTAGGGAAGTGGCAGACCAGGTTCGAAACCTCAGCGCCATTACGGCAGCCACCGATGCACGCACCCGGGATTTAGAGAGGGACTTCTATCCAGTGGACCAACTCATCGAGGACCTTACCGCTACTCGAGCGGAGGTAAGGGAGTACCAGGAGAGGCACGCAGCTCTCGAGGAGAGGGTGATCGTGGCCGAACGCCGGATTGCGGAGCTTCAGGGAGCCTCGACCTCATCCCAGGGCCACCATGGACCGGATACCACCCGCTGCAAGTAGTGTTCGCACTAATCATGTTTTGTTATAAATCTAGGATTTCGAGTATGCGTTGGTGCTACTCTTTATTGCAAATAGGCTGACCTCGTGACTAAGTGATCACACTAGTTAAAGGGGCTTTTGTACTTCCGAAACTTTATCTTTATTATGATGTAATGTAGACCCTTGTGAGGTCAAACTTTTTTTTCAAAACAATATGTACTAGCAAGTTATCAATGAATTTGGAATGTATTTTGCTTTCTAGAATGTTGACATAAACAAACACATGACTCTGCTTGGGTCAACGCTATCAAATTCATAAGTTTAATTGCATAAAATTTTCGATGAATTACCTTCTAAAGTAGTAAACTTGGGACAAAATACAATTGAGATGAAACCAGTAACACTCGACTCGTTATTACTATTGAGGCCTTACCGACTTGTCATTTTATAATTATGACAGAACTATGCCACCAAGGAAAAGACCAAGACCTTTCGGTAGCACAGCACCACCTCCTCTGCCGCCGCCACCACAATTTGATCCAGCAATGTTCTAGGCTACAGTGACGGCAGCTGTGGCAGCAGCTATGTCACAAATCGTCCCTAACAGTAATGGTGGATCCGGATCTGGTGCTACACCCTCTAATCAGGGTGACAGTTCGGGGCGCACAAAGGAATGCACTTATAAAGACTTCACAAATGGCAAACCCGATTCTTTCAATGGAAGCGGGGGAGTCATCGCGCTAATGCAATGGTTCGAGAGAACCGAAGCATTCTTCGAGATTTGTGCTTGCCCATAAGCGAGCAAAGTCAAGTATGCATCATTCAATTTCACCGGAAGAGCTCTAACTTGGTGGAACGGCAGGGTTAAGTCACTTACTCCTGCAGTGACAAACTCTATAAGCTGGGAGGATTTAAAAGCTTTAATGCTGAAGGAATATTGCCCAAGAGGCAAACTGCAGAAACTGGAGGAAGAATTCTGGAACCTCAAGATGTCGGGGACGGATCTCGAAGCTTATACGGTCCTATTCAATAACCTAGCACTCCTCTGCCCCGCAATGGTCACTCCGGAGGAGAAAAGGTAGAACGATACCTTTGGGGGCTATCATCCCTAATTCATGATAGTGTACTAGCCTCGAAACATAATACCTTTGAGAGTGCCAAGGAATTAGCACAGCAACTTATCGATCACAGGTCTAGCCGTGGTACCGTGATTGCCACCACCGACCAAGCAAAGGGAGGAAACAACAAGAGGAAGTTCTGGAACCATAAGAAGAAGCAACCGGCACCGGGCCCCGCAAAGAAACAACAGACCATTGCTGTCCATGTTGCCACTACTACTACCACTCCAGCACCATCGAAGCAATATGCTGGAAATCTCCCCAAGTGCAACAAGTGCAACTACCACCACAATGGTGTCTGCCGGGAATTGCACTGCAAAAACTGCGACAAGAAAGGGCATACCGCTCATTTATGTAAAGCGTCGGCCCAGAACACCACTCAAACCACCCATGTCGCCAGCATCGGGGCAAGCCAAGCCTGTTACGGCTGTGGAGAGGCAGGGCACTTCAAAAGAAACTGCCCAAAAGCATGAAACACTAATGTCGGTGGTGTAGGGAGAGTCCTAACAATGGGACATGGAGAAGCAGTTAAGGACCCCTCGGTGGTTACCAGTACGTTCCTCCTCAATAACTCTTATGCATGCGTACTTTTCGATAGTGGGTCAGAAAGAAGTTTCGTAAGTCACCAATTCAAACATTTACTTAGGCAAAATTCCCAATCATTAAAAGATTCATACGTCGTAGAAATGGCAAACGGAAAGGTTGAGCGCGCTAACGATATTTACATAGGGTGTACCCTCACTCTAGACAACCATTTCTTCAAAATCGATCTAATGTCGGTCACAATAAAAAGTTTCGACGTCATCATTGGTATGGATTGGTTGGGTCCTAATCGTGCTGACATTTTATGTTACGAAAGGGCCGTCCGCCTCAATCTGCCAAATGGCAACACCCTCACCGTTTATGGCGACAAGCCTAGTGCGAACCTGCGAATCATCTCTTGTGTCAAAGCCCGAAAGTATCTCCGAAAAGAATACCATGTCTTCTTAGCTCACGTCGTGGATAAGAATCAAGGGGTAAAGGACATCAATGATATTTCGGAAGTGTGCAACTTCCCTGACGTATTCCCAGAAGATCTGCCAGGTGTACCGCTCACATGACAAGTCGAATTTCGTATCGACATGGTTCCCGGTGCTACCCCTGTAGCCAAAGCACCATATCGTCTCGCACCGGCAGAAATGCAAGAGCTATCTAGTCAATTGAGCGAGCTTCTAAGCAAGGGATTCATCAGACCGAGCTTTTCACCCTGGGGAGCACCAGTTCTATTTGTGAAAAATAAGGATGGATCCTTTCATATGTGCATCGATTATAGGGAGTTAAACAAACTTACCATCAAAAATCGATATCCCCTACCCCAAATCGATGACCTTTTTTACCAACTTTAGGGAGCGAGCTACTTTTCAAAAATCGACTTGAGGTCGGGTTACCATCAATTGCGAGTTCAAGAAGAAGATATCCCCAAGACGGCATTCAGAACTCGCTATGGACACTACGAATTTGTAGTGATGCCATTCGGGTTAACAAACACGCCTGCAGTGTTCATGGATCTGATGAACCGAGTGTGTCGACCCTTTTTGGATAAATTTGTGATCGTATTCATCGATGATATCTTGGTTTATTCAAGAAACGAAGAAGAACACAGGCGACACCTGAGACTAATATTGGACATGCTAAGATCTGAGAAGCTTTACGCCAAGTTTTCAAAGTGCAAAGTTTGGCTCCTGAAGTGGGATTCCTTGGCCACTTGGTAAGCAAGAAAGGAATACATGTGGATCCCACAAAGATCAAGGCGATTGAAAATTGGGTAGCACCCACAACGCCAACGGAAATCCGAAAATTTTTGGGACTCGTGGGCTACTACCGAAGATTTATACAGAACTTCTCCAAGATTGCTAAGCCCCTCACCACCCTGACTTAGAAAGGCGTGATGTTCAAATGGGAAGATAAACAAGAAGCCGCCTTCCAGACACTAAAGCAAGCTCTATGCAACGCGCCAATCTTGTCTCTTTCGGAAGGAACTGATGACTTCGTGGTATATTGCGATGCTTCAAATCAAGGACTCGGATGCGTGCTCATGTAGAGAGGGAAAGTCATTGCCTACACATCAAGGCAACTTAAGACACACGAAGTTAATTACACTACCCATGACCTTGAACTGGGAGCGGTAGTGTTTGCTTTAAAGATCTGGAGGCACTACCTGTATGGCACAAAATGTACCATCTTCACCGATCACAAAATTCTTCAGCATATCCTCAATCAAAAAGAGCTCAACATGCGGCAACGAAGATGGGTTGAGCTGTTGAACGACTACGAGTGCGAAATTCGCTACCACCCGGGCAAGGCCAATGTAGTGGCTGATGCCCTAAGTAGGAAGGAATACTCGGGCAGCCGAGTAAGATCCTTAACAATGACCATACATTCCCACTGGGCCACGAAAATCAGGGAAGCCCAACTATAAGCCTTGAAACCAGAGAATGTAGTAGGTGAGGCACTAAGGGGAATGGATAAAAACTTAGAAGTCAAGGATGATGGAACTCGTCATCTCATGAACCGAATCTGGACCCCGAAGTTCGGCGAGTTTCGAGACGTAGTCATGAATGAAGCACACAAGACTCGATACTCCATCCATCCAAGGTCAGACAAGATGTATCTAGACCTCAAAAAGTTATACTGGTGGCCGAATATGAAAGCCGAGATTGCTACTTATGTGGGCAAGTGTCTGACTTGCACCAAGGTCAAGGTGGAATACCAGAAACCCTCGGGACTACTACAACAGCCTGATATACCGGAATGGAAGTGGGAACGGATAACCATGGACTTCGTAACCAAGCTGCCTAAGACTTCAGACGAGTTTGACACCATATGGGTAATCGTAGACAGACTAACCAAGTATGCGCACTTCCTGCCAATAAAGTAAACCGACAAGATGGAGAAGTTAACCAGGATATACATCAAGGAGATTGTGCGACTGCATGGTGTACCAATATCCATTATCTCCGATCAAGATAGTAGATTCACTTCGCGATTTTGGCAGTCCCTGCAGAAATCCTTGGGAACTATGCTAGACATGAGTACGGCCTACCATCCACAAACCGACGGGCAAAGCGAGCGCACTATACAAACATTAGAAGACATGTTGAGAGCCTGTGTGATAGATTTTGGTAAAGCATGGGATACCCATTTGCCGCTGATTGAATTCTCCTACAATAACAGCTATCACACCAGCATTAAAGTCGCTCCATTCGAAGCTCTCTACAGTCTCAAGTGCAGATCACCCCTGTGTTGGGCCGAACTGGGGGATACTCAGCTAGCTAGGGGGCAAGTCCCTAATAGCACCCTTATTGGTCCTGAAATCATAAGGGAGACCACAGAAAAGATTGTTCAAATTCGGGAAGAATGAAGGCGTCTCGTGATCAACAAAAGAGTTACGCAGACAAGCGACGCAAACCCTTAGAATTCCAGGTCGGAGATCGAGTATTACTAAAAGTCTCCCCTTGGAAAGGAATGATACGTTTCGGTAAACATGGGAAACTAAACCCAAGGTACATCGGACCGTTCAAAATCCTTGCCAGGATTGGTCCTGTAGCGTACAAACTCCGATTACCTCATGAACTTAATAACATACACCCAACATTTCACGTATCCAACTTAAAGAAGTGTCTGTCTGACGAGACACTTTTAATACCTCTCGACAAGATCAAAGTTAACGAAAATCTCCACTTCGTAGAGGAGCCAGTTGAGATTATGGATCGGGAGGTCAAAAGAACAAAACAAAGTCGTATTCCCATCGTGAAGGTTCGATGGAACGCTAAACGAGGACCTGACTTCACCTGGGAACACGAAGACCAAATGAAACAAAAATACCGGCATCTTTTCCCAAACTCTTGAAGTCCCGGCCAAAGCATAAATTTCGGGACGAAATTCCCTCTAACGGGGGGATGATGTGACAATAGTCAAATTCGGGTCAAGTCTGAGCAGAACAAAGTCAACGAGTCAAACCGGTCAACTCAATGAAACCTTGTATATTAGGGTTTGTATTATGTAATTTCTGTATAACTCACTATCTTAATGAGAAAACATCACCTGGAAAAATTGTGTGTTTAATTTTTCTTAACCTTAGTACTAAACAAGGAACAAGAACAATAAAACAATGTTGCATACTCATCGGGAGTGTGTAAGATCATAAAACATGGCTTAACGGGGTTCACGGACCTTGCGTTGAGGAGCCAAACACTCACTATTATCACACATGAAACCACTCTCAGTCGTTTTCACTTTATCTCTCTTTATTGTCAAATCTCTCCCAAATCTCTCTAAGTATGTGAAATCTCTCCCAAATATCTCTTTGTATGAGAAATCTCTCCAAGAATGTCAAATCTCTCCCAAATCTCTCTAAGTATGTGAAATCTCTCCCAAATATCTCTTTGTATGAGAAATCTCTCCAAGAATGTCAAATCTCTCCCAAATCTCTCTAAGTATGTGAAATCTCTCCCAAATATCTCTTTGTATGAGAAATCTCTCCAAGAATGTCAAATCTCTCCCAAATCTCTCTAAGTATGTGAAATCTCTCCCAAATATCTCTTTGTATGAGAAATCTCTCCAAGAATGTCAAATCTCTCCCAAATCTCTCTAAGTATGTGAAATCTCTCCCAAATCACTCTCAACTTTCTATAATCACTCGGGGCATCCCGACCCTCGAATTTGGCGAAAACAGCCCAAAAACGGAAGTCTACGCGAAAAACAGACTTAAGGACCTGAAACCCCTCTAAGGACCCGAAACCCCTCTTAGGAACCGAACCCTTCTGAGCCGAAGGCTGCTGAACCGAACCCGAGAGGTCCTCTCGGGCCCAAACCTCGCCTACCCACCCGAACCCGAACGTTCGAAATATTTCGGGTCTGATCACCTTCTCTTCTGAGGACCGAAGACCGAGCCTTCGCTTCTGATGACCTATCGAGCCTTTGCCCTTCACTTCCTCGCCCCTTCGCTTCGCACCCAGCAGCTTCATGGACCGAACCCAGCCTCAGGAGGACCGAGCCTCGGCCAGGACCGAGAGGTCTCGCTGGGAAGCATCTTTTCTCCTGGTTTTCGACTAATGTTGCGTTTTAGGCCCGTTTTTAATTGTTTTAACACGGGGTTTTCACCCAAAATTTTATTTTAACAAATAAGACCCCTAAATTAATGATTAATCACATTTTAAGGATAAAACCTTATCCAAAAGAGAGTAGGTGAAGTACAAAGGTAGAGTGTTGACCTTACCTTATTTTATAACACAAGCAACCCCATACCCACTCCATGCCTAACCCACACTCCTCCCCACCATACCTTGTCACTTCCTTGTACTTTTTACCCCTCTCACAAGCCATCTCGACGTTTTTTTAGGGTTGGTCACTCAACCTCTCTCCTCATTTTCTTTCAATTACTCTCATTTCACCAAAGCTCCAACTCCAACTTTTCTCTCCAACTTTTCTCTCTAATTCAAGATCCCAAGGCTGATCATTAAGTGTTCTTCCACTCTTGGTAAGTATAATTCATCCTCCTTGTGATTATTGCACTTCATTCTACTCAAATCATTGATTGCTTACACAAACTCCATAACTATGATGCTAGATTCTCGAAAATCTTCAAGGCATCTCCAAGTGTTCTTGAGTTAAACACTTCCATTCTTCATCAATAATCTACTGAAATCACTTAAGGTGAGTTCGTACCCCTACATTTTCAAGTCTTCTCAAGTTTTTAGGGGAGAATACAAGTAAAACAACAAGAACAAAACTAAACTTTTCTAACAGCCTTCATCAGAAAAGTTAGACCCCATTTACGGACTGTTTTGGACAACTTAAACATTTTTGTTTACAAAACTGTTTTAGGTGTAAGTATTTCCAGTTCTTAGCAGAAATTGTTCCAATAGAAAAACATTTTTGGACATTTTATGATTTTTCTACAATTTTTCCAATAACAGTCACAGAAATTGTTATAAATAGAAAAACACAATAAATTTCATTTCACCTTGTAACATGTTGAGCAAGGTATATATCATTATGTGATTATGTGTTATTGTAGTATGTGACATTTTTGTACTCATATCTAGATGTACACCAGTTAACAAATGAATTTTCATTAGATAATACATAGAAATAACCAAGTGTTATAATTAAAGTACACCCATTACATACAAATGTATTATTAAACTATGTTAAGTATAGTTTATGTACTTCACTATTTCTACCCTTGTTTTGATAAACTATAATAGGTATAGTTTATGTATCATTTACTTCTCAAACTTATATACCAAAGGTTTTCAGTTTAGTTCACGTAAATCTGTTAATGAATAAATTTGTGAGTCATTCGCTTCGGGTTACTTCCAAAGTAACCAATTCAAAAAGTCCTGTAAATCGTAACCAGAGTCTCTTGTAGGGAGAACGTGATAGTTGTGTATAGATCTATATTGGGCTTGACAAACCCACAGCAGAGCTGCTTGCAACAGCTAGACCGGCAGGTCTGAGGTGACAAGTCTCATAACAGTTCCGACGCCTGAAGAACGTCATAATTACGAGGCTGTCAAAGTCAAGTATGGTTATGATAGCTCACATGTGGTATTAACAAATCATAAGATTTGCGGGTTCTAACTTTAATTTAGCGAGTTATGTCGATTTAGCTCACTGAAATTACCTTAAGTATGGAAAAATACTTGTACGTCTTCATATCAAAAAGGGTTTTATGTCAATTTAAAACCACAATTATACCTTTAAGTATGACAAAATACTTATTCATTTCGGTCCTGGTATTTAGGACTACATGACTTTTATAAGGAAAATATTGGATTTTTCTTTGTGATATACATCTTCTTACAAAGATCGATTTTCAAACTCTTACTGTCAAAAGCTTATGAACTCACCAACCTTTGTGTTGACACTTTTTCAAACAACTTGTATTTTCAGGAAATCACTAAACAGGAAATCAAGAGCATTTTGAGGATGGGACGTTAAGGCGTCAAACATTTCATATTTTGTCAACATATTGTAATTGATTTTGAAACATGTAATTCATACAATGATGTAACTTTTTCAATTAGATATATGTTGGTCATGTTTGCTTAAATCACTATTGCATTTGTTGTTATGATACTATACATGAAGTCCTCTACCCCCGGACGTTTCCGCCATCCTTGGTTTGGGGGTGTGACAATAATGGAGAATCAATCATAGAAACAGAAGAAATCTGATTATTACCTCAATAAACTCTGTAGTGGGTGCAAGATCTTGGATCTCCTTCTACTCCCTTGGATCTAGTTTCCTTCTTCTCTTCAAAACTTCAAGATTGACACAAGAAATGCTCAAAATGCTCAAGGAATGGTTAGGGTTTGCTAAATGATGCTCTGAGGGTGAAGGAGGTGAGTTTGGGGCTCATAAGACGGTTTAAATAGGGTGCAAAACCTGTGGATCTTGGGTTTCTTCCAGACTAGCGGACTCGCCGAGTCCAGGATATGCACTCGCCGAGTCGCCAACTTAAACGTGCTCAAAATCTCGTCTCTACTCGGTGAGTTGGGCCTACAACTTGCCGAGTCCCAGCTAAAATGCCAAAAATACTTAGATTAAAATACATACAAGGAACCAGGTGCTACATCTACCTTAATGAACACCACTAGATGATGAAGATTTTGAGTTTGAGGTGTGCTCTTGGACTTATTTTCTGGAAAATTTTGTGGGTATATAGAGAGGAAGGGAGAAAATGGAGTCGTGAAGGTAGAGAGAAATGAGACAAAATGAGAGAGAAAGTGGAGTGTGAGAGAGAAAGAAGTGATTATGTGTTTTGGGAAGAGAGGAGTGTCTTAGGAAGAGGGTGGTTGGTTTTGGGGGATAAGAAAGGGCTTCCCTCTCTTTTATTTTTATAAAATTCATATCTTTTATAAAAATATCAAACTCTTTTATAAAATGTGCACTAAAATCAAGTTTTTTTTTCCTAAACTTTGATTTTTGATTCATAAATTAAGGGTAAATTTTATTATTTTCTTGAATGTTGTTTCATAATTTTAATTATTATAATAACATATTATAAGGTTCATAACTATTTTTATAGACTTTTTAAGGTTAAATTTTATACATTTAGGTTTTAGGGCATTTATGGGTTTTTGAGAGTTTGTAAATCTTTGGATATCAAAATAAATTCAAATTAGAAATAATGTTTCGAATTTATTTTTACCGGTTTATTGGCATTCTATGTAGTGATTCAAAGATTCAAGCGAAATTGAGGAATCAAGTATAGTAGTCCTAGTCTTCAACTTTGACTTAAGTTTCTATGATACTTTGACCTAATTTCTACTTCTAGGTCAAGTGCATGATATGTGTATATGATTCATGAAAAGGTGTTCGAGTCAAAGTGTGACCAAATATGGATACTCACTACAGTTAAGTAGTAGTAGAATTCACATATCAATGTGAAATCTAAGTACACTATCCTTCAATTCGACTTCTTTCCGAGTTTCTAGTAGGCTATAACTTAGCTTCTAGTCAGTAAGTCTAGTATGTGTCATGCCTATATGTGCAACTAAGTTTAGTTAAATCTAGAACCGACTCGAATTTTGACGGTTGTCACAGTCTCCCCCGGTTGAAATAATTTCATCCCGAAATTCAATTCGTGACGCATTCTATTAGAATTCAGCCGAATACAATTCTATAATTGGAGATATGGTAACTTGAAGAGCTCTTTGATTATTTTGGGTGAATTTCTCAAGGGAAGGGCCCAACTCTTTAGCTATAATCAAATTAGTGTTTCTTTAAATTGAGTTCTGTTGTCTAGATTGTCGGAATTTAGGATCATGGAAATCATGATCCAACCACGACGACCTAGTTGAAAAGATTATCTAGTTAGATATATCTATCTTATAAGAGTGCTATAAGTTTTGCCGAAGCACTAACTGCATTAAATGTTAAGTCCGCATTGATCCTTAAGTTGCGATCTAAATCATCACTAAGTATAATTTCACTATCTAATAATGAAGGGATTAGGAACAATTTGTTCACTTCCGGATTGGCTACTAAATCTGAAAAAGGTATATTCGCAAATAAGAAGGGGTAACACGAATGAAAGGGAATCGATTGAGGGTAAGTTCTTAAAAATACGTACTAAGGATAGGCAACGAAGTTTTGGTACATCTCAAATATAAAGGCTATTTAAGTGTCGTCTACAAAATAAATTGTGAAACGATTGAGGATCTCTGAGGCTATAATTACTACTACAGTTACTCTTACAATATTAGAACTATATTCTGAGAGTATATATAATTACAGAGCCATTGTTTCTAACGAAGGCGGTGAAAGTTTATGATATTTTAAATCACATTGTGTAGATAGCATTTTAAGTGCTTAGAAGTGATAAAACTCTCACTGTTATAAAAATGTGTGTTTAGAATGATAATTAATCTCACTATTATCAAACTGTGTAATAATTCCAAGATAATGAAGATACATGTCTGGCGATAAAATGAAGTAGTAAAATAATAAAAAGATAAATTAAAATTAAATGTTTAAGTCGTCATTAAGGGAATTTTTTTATAGAAATATTGATATTACGCTTTTTGTAAAATTGACTAATTGTCTAAGTCAAGACAAATACAAGTTTAAGAGGAGTCAGAATATTTATGAAATCAAGTTTGAGATTTTAGGAACTCACTAAAAATTACAAAGTAAAATATTATTTTAAGAAATGTGTAAAAATGTCAATCTTTTAAAATAGTGCATTCATAGTTTAGTGTTTCTACAAAAACAATCATTTAGAGAATAGATAATCGTAAAATTCAAAACCTTTGATGTATTTAACGAAAAGTAGAAACATAAGGAAACATATCATTCACATATATTTTGCGGATATAGAAAAATTATAAGCATAAGGGTATTCATCTTGTGTATTAATTATAAGGAAAAATACAATGAAACTTGCATTTTAAATCAAGTTTCCAAATTTAGAACGAAAGAGAAAATGTAAATAAGGATCACTTGTTAATAGTAGATATCAAAATAAAAACAATATGTACATGATAAAAGATGTAGTTGAATATATCAAAGTTGACTAAATCAAAGGTATGTCTCATGACTATACACATATTAATTGCTCAAAAAGAAAGGGTAGAAGAAAAATAGCATACATAAGAAAAATAGCATACAGAAGAGAAAAACCATCAAATAAAAATGGATTTTTGTGCATTTATTCTAATAAAAATGGATTTAAGTGTATTTAATCTAGGAAAAATAGAAGAAAAATAGCATACATAAGAGAAAAACCATCAAAATGTTTATGTAGCATCCTAATATATTATAAGGTGTTATGGTAAAATTTCATGAATTTTGGATGAGTAAAACTATTTTTCTGGTTTTTAGTCGATAATAATTACAAATATCGGAGAAAAATAAGAATGCATTATGAAAAATTCTGAAAATATTTTTCTAAATCTTCCACATAAGGTATAAGCTGCGAAAATGATTAGATACCCTTTTCAAGTTGTCTAAAGTGATTTTATGATTTATTGGGGCTAGACAAAAAGAAACTTCAAAACCACACTAAACAGTATCAAAAATCAATGAAACTTAATGAGAAGTCATTCTTTAGCATAGGAGTCATCCACAAATTTACCTAGGATTTATAGACCTCAGAAAGTATTTTATATGATTTATTGCCCTATTTTATTGCAATAATTATAATAATTCGAGAAAAATGAATTATTTTCTGAAAATTTGCAGAATATCTCATTTTGTTGGTGGAATATAGGGAAAAATCGGATTTGATCAGAAAAGATGTCTTAGATATTTATTTGGGAATAAATCGTTTATGAACATATTTGAAAGCTTTTAACAACAAACTTTGATCATCTAGCATCTAAGCTTGAATATCTTCACATGCATGTTGGTTTGAAAACCATTCATAAGTTTTAAAATGGTCAAAAATCGTTCTTGAAAGAAAACTTAGGGTGCATGTGGTGATTTTCCATAAAAACATGTAAAAAAGTGCATTTTGTTGATTTTGACTTAGGTTTTGGTCCTTGGAGTTCACCATTTACAACATGCATGTTGTTTTTGGGAGAAGTCTTGCCACCATCATCATCAAAACTAAAGTGAATGAACCTGCACACAAAATTTCTAAGAGAAAGGTGTAGAAGAAGGAAATGCAAGAAAAACCTTGAAAACTTGAAGGAAAATGAAAGGAAATCATGTTCTACTTTAATGAACACCACTAGATGATGAAGATTTTGAGTTTGAGGTGTGTTCTTGGACTTATTTTCTGGAAAATTTCGTGGGTATAGAGAGAAGAAGAGAGAAAATAAAGTGGTGAAGGTAGAGAGAAATGAGAGAGAAAGTGCAGTGTGAGAGAGAAAGTGCAGTGTGAGAGAGAAAGAAGTGATTATATGTTTTTGGAAGAGGGGGGTGTATTGGGAAGAGGGTGGCCGGTTTTGGTGGAAAAGAAAGGGCTTCCCTCACTTCTATTTTTTTTAAAATTCAAATCTTTTATAAAAATATAAAACTCTTTTATAAAATGTGCACTAAAATCAAGGTTTTATTCATAAACCTTGATTTTTGATTCATAAATTAAGGGTAAATGTTAATGAGTTAAATTTTATTATTTTCTTGAATGCATTTTCATAATTTTAATTATTATAAGAACATATTATAAGGTTCATAACTATTTTTATAGACTTTTTAAGGTTAAATTTTATAAATTTAGGTTTTACGGTATTTATGTCACACCCCCGAACCAGACGGCGGAAATGTCCGAGGGCTCGCGTGACTTTAATTGAATATCATTACAATAAATATACATGAATCATAACATAAACGTCACCATGCATCAATATATTACAACTGGAATTGTTCACATCAAGTACATTGCTTCAACATTACACATTCATAATATAAATTGTTTGAGTGCTTTTAACAACACAACATCCTAACATTACTTCATATTACTCTTCCGCTTACCTGATACCTGAGAATACAAGTTATTTTGGAAAACGTCAACATATGAAATGTTGGTGAGTTCATATGCAATGTTGTGATAAAATGATTTGTGTAGTTTGTAAAACCCGGAAAATCCGATATTTTCTGAAAAGACATTTGTTTATCAAAGTGTGAAGATCCATAGTTGATGCATGAATGATTTCAAAACATATATATGAAGGGTATTTTGTATTATGGTTATAGAAATTTCAAGCGAGTAGTACTGATTTCCCCGGAAAACCCGACGTTTTCTGATACCGAAAGGTATACGTAATTAGTTCTTGTATCGTCGTATCGAATGGATATCGTCCTAAATCCGTCTATTTTGAATAATAGTAAGCCTTAGCGAACAAAGAGAAGAGGAGCACTATGTCCTGCTACTACCGTAAGTACCTTAGGCTATTGTGGATGCGAAAGACACGATGGTCCAACTTGCATTTGATTACTGTGACCTTACTAGCTTTTCTAACGGGACACTTTGGCCCACTAGCACATAAAAGCTATTGAAAGTCCTTTTATAAAATATTGGGTCATTGAAGGCCTAATAACATAGAAGTGTTATCCCTTTGGGCCCAAAGATCATGTTCGTAGGCTTGCAAGGCCCAACAGGCATGATTTGAAACTCATAAGCCCAAAGTTTGTAAGTTTACACATCGAAGGTATCGCGTATCGTTTGGAGAGTTTGATTTTAACGTTAGTTATATTGTATCGATTCGAGACCAAATTGATTTGTGTATCACGATATTTGGAGTCAAACGTGTATTCGTCTTTTGTTTTGTTGGTAGTCGTAGTTTTGTATTTTGACTTAATGAAATAGTTTGTCTAAATATAAGTTTGACCTTTTCATTTCCTTTCTTTTATAAAAATAACAAATTAAGTCCTTTAAATAAATGAATTTCATTTTTAGTCCTTAATCTTGACGCTTTTACATCATAAATTTGTTGCAATGGTAGGCTATAACCCAAAATTTATTTTGTTAACAGATTCAGCCCTTTTAAAATGGTATTTCTTGGTAAAAACCCTATTTTTCGCAACTTTCACAATTTGGCCCAAAATCCAAAAAGTTTACATTTTTTATCCTTTTTGAAATTGAAAAGCATTTTTGACCTTTAAAATAGTTTTATTACACTTCTATTCCCCTGTTTTGTAGAAAGTTTCATTTCAACCCCTTTAAACTTCATTTTTCGCAATTATGGGCTTATTGGGCAAAAAAGCCCAAATTTAGCCATTAAGCTAAAAATTTGCATTTCAAGTCCTTTGAAAATTCTAATATTCAGAAAATGATTATAGAAACTGTTTTGACCCTTTTGACCCTCAAGAAACCATGACTTGACAATTTTTAACCCAAGTTTTGTATTTTTGACAATTTAAGCCCTAAAATGGGTTATATGTTAGAATATGTTCCTCATAACCTTATAAGCTATTTTTCTTGACTTGTTTGGTGTAAAATAACTTAGATTATGTTTGTTTTCCTTTCTCATGTCATAGATCTCGAGTTAACTTAGAATATGTTCCTTATAAGCTCTTTTGGTTACATGTTTATCATAAAATCACACACATACATGCATAAAATCACACATAGCATACACATACACATAGATCTACACATTTTCTTGTATTGTCCCCCATAAAACATATGAAAACCGAAAAGACAGGGGTATGAAGCTCACCTTGAGTTGTGGTTTCGGTTTTTGAAGGAAAAGATGAAGAAATTTCAATCCTAGCAAGTCTTCTTGGAGGATCTCGAACTTAGATGCTTCTAAGGTGCAAGATCACGAGTTTGATTAGGTTGAGAAGAGATTTTGATGAAATGAAGTAGCTAGATCATGGATTAGTCATCAAATTACTTTAGATGATGAATCACTTGATGAAAATCCTTAGACTTCAAGCCAAATTTTCGAGATCTTAAAAGGAGAAGAAGATGATCTTGAGAGTGGTTTAGAGAGAGTTTTTGGTGAGGTGTGTGTGTTGTGTTCGGTTGAGAGAAGAAAAGAGAGAGTGGTGATGGTATTGTTGCATGGAGATATGAGGCCTTAGCATGGGAATCCAAGAGATAATGGTGAGGTGGCTACCAAAAGTCAACCCTTCTTCTTGGGTTTGTAGTTTGGGCTGAGAGAGAGGAGAAAAGAGAAAGAAATTTTGGGCTTTTTGCCTTAAGCCAACATTATAGATAATTTAGATGATGCTTGTTCCAAATAAATCATAGTATAATTTTTGTGTCCTATTAGGGCTAAATTAAGTTGGTTGTGACCCATTAAGGCCCAAAATATTATGTTTCATGTATATGTGTCCAATTAGGGCCCATTTAAGAGTTTTAGGTTCAAGATAGTTAAATTGGAAGCTCATTGGTCCATTAGGCCCAATAAGGAAATCCTAGTCTAAAATGGACTTAAACCGGGATTTCAAGGATTTCCAATTCTTTGTTAACTATTTGTAGTGCTTGAATGAAGTATTTGATGAGGTTTTGTTGTTATTGATTAAGCATCATACATGCTTTCATATTGTTGATTCATAATTGATATAAGTGTTGTAGTTACAAGGCCTCAAAATTCCTAGTTGTGACATCATCCCCCCGTTAGAGGGAATTTCGTCCCGAAATTCTTTTGAAAGCTAGACTTGGGAATGGGAGAATAGATGAGGGTACTTCTGTTTCATTTGATCTTCGTGTTCCCATGTGAATTCTGGTCCACGTCTCGCGTTCCATCGAACTTTCACAATTAGAATAACAACCAAAAAGAACACAAAAGATAACATACCCGCAAAATCACCTACTAGAGCGCGAGCCTCCTCTGACTGACACTGCAATGACCGGCTCATCTTTGTTAAGGATCCAACCCTACCTTCACAACTATCATAGATCTACAAAGTAGCCGGAGCAGGTGCACTCACTGATCATCCCCTCCTCATTGGACAGACGACCCTCTTGTGGCCAACTTTGTAACACCCGTATATTTATTAGTTAAGTAAATAAGTTAATGAACGAATGGTAGCCTAAAATAAATAATTATATATGCAGAGTGTTGGGTTCGAGGAGTTAGTTGCCACATTTTTAGAAGTCGGGGGTTAAAGGCGTGAGTTTGGGGCTCATTTTATAAATATTTATGAAGACAGGGGCTCCATGGTAATTAATTGAATTTAATTTAAAGGGAAATGAGGTGGAAGGGCTGATTATGACATAATTAAGATATTGGGGGCTGTTTGATAATTTATGGGACATAAATTCTAAGGGAACTCCATGGATTGGGTTGAAAGTGTAAATATTGGATCACATTTTTAAAGAAAATGGAAAGGAGGGGCTGAACTTGCCATTATGGAAACAAGTTTGGGGGATCGGGGTATATAAACCCGTCACCCCCGATTTTAACCCTAACCCTAGCGGATCTCAATAGCCGCCATCTCTCCACATTATATCCCCTAACCACCGGCCGCCACTCCCACTCCTTCACCTCTGGTCGCCACCACCTCTGCTGCTGCATCGTCGACGTTGAGGCTGTGAACCTACCACTCCTTCACCTCCGGTCGCCACCATCTCCGCTGCTGCATCGCCGACATTGAGGCTGTGAACCGCCGTTGTTACATTCCATTGGCAAGAATGCCATATCCATTTCCTCCGCCAAGAACTACCAGAAAACGCCGTCGATGCATACCTTCCTTTACCGACGAAGACTGCTCCTTGGTCGTCGGGGCCGTGGGCAGTTGGGGGACGTGAGTTGTTGTTGTTTCCGTTCACCAGCCAGAGTCATGACTCCCTTTCCTTCCTCGTTCTTCTTCTGTTACGTTGTCACAGGTCTGCCGTCGCCGCCTGTGCAACACGTTGTTGCTCCAGTCACCGTTTGCCACCCAAGAGGTGGCCGAGTTCGTGTCTCACGTGGGTTCATGTAACGTCATAAATTCCAAAACCAAAAATTTTTCATTTTTACAATCATCAAAACATTGAGTAATAAGTTTAGGTTCCAATGTAACAGTTTAGTCACGACCGATTACATAACAAAAGATCACAAAATGGTTTCCCCGAGTGTGTGTACGATCACGGCGGCGCCTTCCCACGGTCCTTGCTAGTACCTGAAACACATAACACAACAACTGTAAGCATAAATGCTTAGTGAGTTCCCCAAAATACAATCTCTGCACGTATGCCTTTCCAGGCCTTGACCTTCCGGTCCATGTGTCTCAGGGGACTTCCGTCCCGACTGGGTAAACCTTCCGGTCCTACCCACGTCAACCTTATAGTCCATATGACCACGCCTTCCAGCCCATAACATGTTGCCTTCCGGCCCAAATCAAGCATATCATACATGGCACATATAACGAATAACTTAACACACATAAGGCATATATCTCATATCATATTCGACCTTCTGGTCACACAGTCAAACCCTTCCGGGTACAGTATAGTGAGAAGACTCACCTCGTATGCCTCGCTAATCGTGAACCCTGGAATCACTCGTGCTCGAACCCTCGAGCAGTAATCCTCCTATGATATCATGAATCTATAATTATTACTTGTACCACTAAGGTTGACCATCCATATCAAGTCAACACAGGTTGACTTGGTCAACAGTCTTTGGTCAATTGGACCGGACTCGGCGAGTGCACTATAGTGACTCGGCGAGTCTACGCGTTTTAACCAACTCACAAGGATTTTCCCTTTGACTCGTCGAGTACTCCCCCGACTCGACGAGTTCCACCTGGGCCTGAATCACGGGGCCACCGCGACTCAACTCGCCGAGTCGCAAGGACAACTCGGCGAGTCCCAACTTGACTCGGTCCACCTGTCAAAACCTTTCTAACTCTCTGCGACTCACTGAGTCACCCACAACTCGATCAGGACTACATACTGGGTGGTCTCAAGGACAATCTTCAAGCGACTCGTCGAGTCTGTTCTTCAGACTCGCCGAGTCCATGCCATGCACCAGCTAAAACTGGCTTTTGCGGTTAGATCCGTTCCATACACATATAGATCTGGCCTTCCCAAGCTTATTTATCACGTAAAGTCTCAGTCTTGGTCACCATGAAACGCATACAAGGCTCATTTCGGAGAAATAACCTCTAATGTGGCAACCCTAGCTTCTAACTCAAAAGAATGGACATAAAGCTTGTCATATAGGGCCTCCTGGACCTGCTAAGGTCCAGATCTAGGTTCCATATTTCCATGGGACCTTTCATACTTCCAATTTAAGCCAAATAAGGCAAGAAGAAACCCTAGATTTGACACATCAACCCAAAATACGAAGTTTAGCTCTGAAAGTTACCTCAAGAAGGTTCCCTTGATGAAATAGAAGCAGATCCAAGATCCCCAACTCTTCAAGCTTGATCTTCTCCCTCCTTTCTTGCAATAATACACAAAATGATGAACAAATGGCCTCCTAACACACTCATAAGGGCTCACAGTCGTATGAGTCCTCTTAGGGTTCAAGGTGGCCGCAAATGAAGGCCATAAGGTCCTTTAAATAGGGCTTAGGACCGGGAAATTAGGGTTTCATTAAACAGCGCGGACTTGCCGAGTCCATCCCTTCGACTCGCCAAGTCCGGACGCAAACCTCCGCCCAAAACCGCGACCTGACTCGGCGAGTTCGACCTCCAACTCGCCGAGTCCCCTCACAGAATATCAAAAATATGAAAGTAAAGATACCTGGGGATCCGGGTTGTTACAGTTCAAGGATGCTGATGTTTCAAATTCATGTGGTGTGGCAATTATCGCGATATGCTTCCTACCATCGTCGCTGTCACGCCACTGCTGTCGTTAGGGTGCTGCTGTCATCGCCACCCACCACAGGTGGGTGTTGGATTCACTTTGCAAGAAGGAACATGTGGGTGTGTGTGTTCCGAATTTAATGTGTAACTTTTTGGCCGGAAATTGTGAGAAGAGCCACCACCGGCCACCATAGGGTGGCTGTGTGTGTTTATTTTGTTAGTGTGTGTTTATTTTGAGAGTTAGCATTGTAAATTCTAACCATCACGAAATAATGAAAAGGAAAAGTCAAACCACCACCGTATGGTGGTGGCTACCGCCTCCTGCCGCCACCAGCCGCCGTGTCGGGTGGTGGTGTGCTTAGTTGTGTTGGGATTGCTAGTTTGGGGATGTTTGGACAAGGGAATAAAACCCTAATGGGCCCAATGAGGCTTAATGGACATAAAAGCCCAAACATGTGATCAATGGGCTTAAGGAGGCCCTAATGGACTCTAATGGACCCAATAAAATCCTAATGGTCTTAATAATATTCTATTGGGCTTAATAGACCCAATAAAGCCCTAATTGACCTAAAAGCCCAACAAATTGATAAATGGGCTAATATTTAGATTGGAAAACCCTAATGCCAATGAAAGCCTAATTTGGGGAATTAATCGGGACACATGAAAATTATTTAATAACTTGAAATATTAAGTAATAAACAATGGCAAGATTAATCTAAGCGATAGTGGACTTAATGGATTAAGTCCTTAGAGGATTAAGTCCTTAATGGGTTAAGTAGGAAACTTAACCCTAATCATCATTTCATGTGAAACCCTAATTTCACTTGGATTTATTATTGGACCTTTCATTTGGGCCTTGATGATTGGGCTATAAATGGGCCATCCAAGATCAAGCAAATGGACTAGAATGATTAATGGGCTTTGTGGTAAGGCCCATATGAGGAGTTGGGCCTAATTTGGAAAATTGGGCCATAGATGGGCCATAGTTTGGGCCTTTATGATTATGTGATATTGGGCCATTAGACTGTTCAATGTTGGACTAAACTAAATGGTTGGGCCTTATGGTAAGACCTTGTAAGGGTTTGGGACCAATTTAGAAAATTGGGCCATAAGTTGGGCTTTGACTCATAGTTGACTTTTGGGCCTTTGGATTGGGCCTTGGGCTTGGATAAAGCTGAGTTAGGGGTAAAGTACTATTTACCCAAGTATGTATTTATGTTTATGTGTTGGAACCCAATTATTAATTGGGTGTTATTTTGGTGTTGACAGTTTGGGAATCTGTCATCTAGCAGCTGGGGTGAAGTCTACGGGACTTCAGGTGTGTGGGGTTATGTCTACAGGACTTCAGCGGTGTGAGGTGAGTTACCTTCCAGTAAGCGTGGGTCTACAGCCACAATGCCAGCCCATCAGTAGGAGTTGTATGATTAGATGATTGTCTATGTTATATTCATCTAGGTTTGCTACTACCTGATATGTTATGTGCTAGTATGATATGATGTTATGTGCTAGTAACAGTAGGGGAGATAGTCCCCAGAGTACCGGTCGATAGGGCCGAAGGGGTAGTCATGCCCAGCCATGCTAGATAGATTATGTGATATGTGTTATCTGGTAGTAGTAGGGGTGAAATAGTCCCTAATATCCGGTCGAGAGGACCGAAGGGGAGACAGCACCCAGATATGCTAGTTAATATCCCATTGAGAGGGCCGAAAGGGGGGCTAGCACCCAGATATGTTAGCCAATATTCGGTCGAGAGGACCGAAGGGGTATGTCGGGCACCCATATATGCCTGACAATATATGTATGTTATGTGATTATATGGTATGTGGTATGATGGGTGGCTGTGTGTGTTTATTTTGTTAGTGTGTGTTTATTTTGAGAGTTAGCATTGTAAATTCTAACCATCACGAAATAATGAAAAGGAAAAGTCAAACCACCACCGTATGGTGGTGGCTACCGCCTCCTGCCGCCACCAGCCGCCGTGTCGGGTGGAGGTGTGCTTAGTTGTGTTGGGATTGCTAGTTTGGGGATGTTTGGACAAGGGAATAAAACCCTAATGGGCCCAATGAGGCTTAATGGACATAAAAGCCCAAACATGTGATCAATGGGCTTAAGGAGGCCCTAATGGACTCTAATGGACCCAATAAAATCCTAATGGTCTTAATAATATTCTATTGGGCTTAATAGACCCAATAAAGCCCTAATTGACCTAAAAGCCCAACAAATTGATAAATGGGCTAATATTTAGATTGGAAAACCCTAATGCCAATGAAAGCCTAATTTGGGGAATTAATCGGGACACATGAAAATTATTTAATAACTTGAAATATTAAGTAATAAACAATGGCAAGATTAATCTAAGCGATAGTGGACTTAATGGATTAAGTCCTTAGAGGATTAAGTCCTTAATGGGTTAAGTAGGAAACTTAACCCTAATCATCATTTCATGTGAAACCCTAATTTCACTTGGATTTATTATTGGACCTTTCATTTGGGCCTTGATGATTGGGCTATAAATGGGCCATCCAAGATCAAGCAAATGGACTAGAATGATTAATGGGCTTTGTGGTAAGGCCCATATGAGGAGTTGGGCCTAATTTGGAAAATTGGGCCATAGATGGGCCATAGTTTGGGCCTTTATGATTATGTGATATTGGGCCATTAGAATGTTCAATGTTGGACTAAACTAAATGGTTGGGCCTTATGGTAAGACCTTGTAAGGGTTTGGGCCCAATTTAGAAAATTGGGCCATATATTGGGCTTTGAATCATAGTTGACTTTTGGGCCTTTGGATTGGGCCTTGGGCTTGGATAAAGCTGAGTTAAGGGTAAAGTACTATTTACCCAAGTATGTATTTATGTTTATGTGTTGGAACCCAATTATTAATTGGGTGTTATTTTGGTGTTGACAGTTCGGGAATCTGTCATCTAGCAGCTGGGGTGAAGTCTACGGGACTTCAGTAATGTGGGGTTATGTCTACAGGACTTCAGCGGTGTGATTTGGGTTACCTTCCAGTAGCGGTGGGTCTACTGCCACAATGTCGGCCCATCAGTAGGAGTTGTATGATTAGATGATTGTCTATGTGATATTCATCTAGGTTTGCTACTACCTGATATGTTATGTGCTAGTATGATATGATGCTATGTGCTAGTGACAGTAGGGGAGATAGTCCCCAGAGTACCGGTCGATAGGGCTGAAGGGGTAGTCATGCCTAGCCATGCTAGATAGATTATGTGATATGTGTTATGTTGTAGTAGTAGGGGGTCAAATAGTCCCCAATATCCGGTCGAGAGGACCGAAGGGGAGGCTAGCACCCAGATATGTTAGCCAGTATTCGGTCGAGAGGACCGAAGGGGTAGGTCGGGCACCCAGACATGCCTGACAATATATGTATGTTATGTGATTATATAGTATGTGGTATGATGGGGGAACTCACTAAGCTTTGTGCTTACGGTTTTTAGTTTTGGTTTTAGATACTTCGTTTTCAAAGGAAAGGAGTCGGCTCGATCGCAGCGCATCACACTATGGTTTTCTGCATATGAGATCTTTGGGATTACACTCTGATATTGGTTTATGATAACATGTTTAATTATTTCTACTTTGGATTTGACATGGCATGATATTACAAATGTCTTATTACACTGTTGGTTTTATAATGACGTATTTAAAAATGAAATTTTTGGCCTGTATTTTTGGGCTGTTACACACTTGGTCGTAGAGAAAAGATAACAACCTTTCCCCCTGAGGACAATCCCTACTGACATGATCAATCTTGCCACACTTGTAGCAACCCATACCCCTGGAACGAAAAACTCCATTGTGTAGTTTCTCGCATGTGTTGCACTGACCCCAACCCTGCCGACCCCTCAATCACTGATCCGAAGTCTTGGATCTCTTACCGGGACCCTCCCCTTCATGTACCTGATCTAACCCCCTCTTCCCCAGGTACTCCACATCAATCTCTTGCTCAGAAAAAGATAGAGTGCAAGCTCCAACAATAGCCATAACCTCGGTGTGGATCGCGCCCAAGTGCTCATCCATTATCTTCGTAATCTTCTCTTTAACTAAACCAAAAATCAAAAGAGTCTGCTCCAGAATTCCGCGGGTAATCTCTGACGAGATGAATTCCCGCATCTGCTCACTAATCGTATACCTGATCTGGAACCAAAACTTGAACCTCCTGCTTGAGTGCTCATCACTAAACTGAAATACAACATGCCAATGATCAGAACACAACTAAAAATCCTCCTCCCACAAACTTCTTAGATTCTCCCAGACTCTCCTGATTCAAGTATGGATCTTGTACTTTCAGTAGTACAGGCTCAATACTATCTTTCACACCTATCCATACTTTCCTCAAGATTCATCCTGAATCCTCTAAGTCACCTACTCAAACTGATGCATCAAAATTTCACTAAGTTACACAAACTCTCATACACACTTAGGGTTTTCAAAATGAGGATGGAGGTTGTAGGCGGTAAAGGGTTTTAAGGCCATATTGTTCTTTAAATAGGGTGGAGGATGTAGTGGTGAAGGTTTTTAAGGGAACACTTGCAGCAACCCATACCCCTAGAACGAAAAACTCCATCGTGTAGTTTCTCGCATGTGCTGCACTGACCCGACCCTGCCGACCCCTCAATCGTTGATCCGAAGTCTTGGATCTCTTACCGGGACCCTCCCCTTCCTGCACTTGATCTGGCCCCCTCTTCCCCAGGTGCTCTAAATCGATCTCTCGCTCACAAAAAGATAGAGTGCAAGCTCCAACAATAGCCATAACCCCGGTGTGGATCGCGCCCAAGTGCTCATCCATTATCTTCGTAATCTCTTCTTTAACTGAACCAAAAATCACAAGAGTCTGCTCCAGAATACCGCGGGTAATCTCTGATGAGATGAATTCCCGCATCCGCTCACTAATCGTGTACCTGATTCGGGACCAAAACTTGAACCTCCTGCTTGAGTGCTCATCATTAAACTGAAATACAACATGCCAATGATCAGAACACACCTAAAAATCCTCCTCCTACAAACTTCTTAGATTCTCCCAGACTCTCCTGATTCGAGTATGGATCTTGTACTTTCAGTAGTATAGGCTCACTACTATCTTTCACACCTATCCATACTTTCCTCAAGATTCATCCTGAATCCTCTAAGTCACCTACTCAAACTGATGCATCAAAATTTCACTAAGTTACACAAACTCTCATACATACTTAGGGTTTTCAAAATGAGGATGGAGGATGTAGGCGGTGAAGGGTTTTAAGGCCATACTGTTCTTTAAATAGGGTGGAGGATGTAGTGGTGAAGGTTTTTAAGGCCACACTTGCAGCAACCCATACCCCTAGAACGAAAAACTCCATCGTGTAGTTTCTTGCATGTGCTGCACTGACCCGGACCCTGCCGACCCCTCAATCGCTGATCCGAAGTCTTGGATCTCTTACCGGGACCCTCCCCTTCCTGCACTTGCTCTATCCCCCTCTTCCCCAAGTGCTCCAAATCGATCTCTCGCTCACAAAAAGATAGAGTGCAAGCTCCGACAATAGCCATAACCCCGGTGTGGATCGCGCCCAAGTGCTCATCCATTATCTTCGTAATCTCCTCTTTAACTGAACCAAAAATCACAAGAGTCTGCTCCAGAATACCGCGGGTAATCTCCGATGACATGAATTCCCGCATCCTCTCACTAATCGTGTACCTGATCCGAAACCAAAACTTGAACCTCCTGCTTGAGTGCTCATCACTAAACTGAAATACAACATGCCAATGATCAGAACACACCTAAAAATCCTCCTCCCACAAACTTCTTAGATTCTCCCAGACTCTCCTGATTCGAGTATGGATCTTGTACTTTCAGTAGTACAGGCCCAATACTATCTTTCACACCTATCCATACTTTCCACAAGATTCATCCTGAATCCTCTAAGTCACCTACTCAAACTGATGCATCAAAAATTCACTAAGTTACACAAACTCTCATACACACTTAGGGTTTTCGAAATGAGGATGGAGGATGTAGTGGTGAATGGTTTTAAAGCTATACTATTCTTTAAATAGGGTGCAAACCCTAAAAAATAGGGCTTGGTCTGTGTGTGCAAACGTCTGACGTCCATCATAGAACGCCTAACATTCTATGCCAAATGCCTGGCGTTTGGACCAAAATGCCAAAAATTAACACAAAAAGGTTAAAAGTGTACATACCTGGAAACCATGGTGTTACAAAATTACATCAAATTCCAACGAGATCAAGTCAAAGTCACCATACAAGCATGTACAAAGCTCCATTGTCGGTATATAAGTGAGAATAGGATGGAAAAACTCTAGTGAAGCATCCAATTGTTCCTCTAGATTGTGAATGTTATGGTCTATACAACTTTCCAACGGCACTGAGAGTTGGTGTGCAACATCTTTTGTTTTTCATTTGTATCCATGGGGGACTTTATCCATGCAGTTATATATTCTTTCTCGATGTGGACACTTAAGAACTAGCGGTGGCGTTTTGTGCTCTTCATAGGGAATCACTTTGATATTCAAAGGGTCTACATGTGTAGACATCTTCTCAAGTTCGTCATTAGGCGGCTGTACGGGCATGACTAACCCATATCCATGGTCCCATAGGTCATTGTCATGTGCAATACCAGGGTCCTTTATGATAAGTGGTTGTACGGTATAATAGTATTTAATTAAAAATGATACAACAACGGATATACATAACCTTAAATAAAAATGCATGGAAGTGAAATAATTAACAATGTACCTTCACCCCCTCTAAGTTACCATCATCATCTTTGAAACCCTTAATATTACGCTGTAGAAACATTGTTAATGTAGCTTCAAGTTGTACAAAATGCATCTCATGTGCCATCAACTGCTTGCAACATTCAAGAACCTCCTTTTTCAATTCTATAACGATACGATAACGGGTATACACAACCTTAAATAAAAATGTATGGAAGTGAAATAATTAACAATGTACCTTCACCCCCTCTGAGGTACCACAATCATCTCCGGTACTGTAATAGCCCAAATTACCAGGTATCTTCTAATCATATAATTTTTGGTGTTTTGTGAGGGGACTCGGCGAGTTGGAGCTCAAACTCGCCGAGTAGGATTGCGGTTTTGGATGCGGGTTCGCGCCTGGACTCGGCGAGTCCAGGGAATGGACTCGGCGAGTCTGCGCTGTTTAATGAAACCCTAATTTCCCATTCCTAAGCCCTATTTAAAGGACCTTATGGCCCTTCATTGCGGTTACCTGGATCTTGAGAGCACCTAAGCAACTGAGGGTTTTTGTGAGTGAGATAAGAAGCCTTTGTTCACCAAATTTGTGTGTTTTTGCAAGAAAGGGAGAGGAAAGTCAAGCTAGAAGAGTTGGGGAGCCTGAATCTACTTTCATTTCATCAGAAGAGGCTTCTTGAGGTATTATTCAGAGCTTATTCTCGTGTTATTGTTGATATGGTCAAATCTAGGGTTTCTTCTTGCCTTATTTGCCTTGTATTTGAAGTGTGAGAGGTCCCATGGGGATATGGTGCTTAGATCTGGACCTTAGTAGGTCCAGAGAGTCCCTAATGTCATGCTTTATGTCCTTCCATTTGGGTTGGAGACTAGGGTTGCCATCCTAGAGGTCATTTCTCCTAAAAGAGCCTTGTAAGTGTTGCATGGTAACCAAGATACGAACTTTACGTGATGTATGAGCTTAGGAGGGCCAGATCTATGAGTTGTTGAAGCAGATCTGACCTCAGAAGCAAGTATAAGTTGATGCATGGCATGGACTCGCAGAGTCTGAAGAACAGACTCGGCGAGTAGGATGAAGATTTCTCTTAAACACTCAGCGAGTGGTCCTACCGAGTTATGGGTTAACTCAGTGAGTCAGGGAGAGTTGGAGAGGGTTGTTAGGTGAACTGAGTCGAGCTGGAACTCGTCGAGTTGTTCTTGAGACTCGGCGAGTTGAGTCGTGGTGGCCCCACCATTCTTGCCAGGTGGAACTCATCGAGTCAGGGGCGTACTCGACATGTCGAAAGAGAATCCTAGAGAGTTGGTAAAAGCGTGTAGACTCGCCGAGTCGCTTTAGCGCACTCGCCGAGTCAGTTCAAAGTTGACCATTGATCGTTGACCAGAGTTAACCAGTGTTGACTTGATAGGGGTAGTCAACCTTAGTGGTAGAAGTGTTAATTAGAGATGTGTTGTGTTATAGGAGGACTTTAGCTCGGGGGATCGAGCACGAGTGATGTAACGACCAAAATTTCGAAACAATTAAAACTTTTCAAAACAACCCATTTTAATAACGTTGTTACAAAAAGGTTTTCAATACATTATTTAACAGAGTATTTTCCCAGGTCCATTTCATAAAACACCAACGCGAGGAATGGTACGATCACACCCTTGCCTTGCCACAGACTCCTGAGAACCTGAAAACATAAAAACCACAACTGTAAGCCCGAAAGCTTAGTGAGATACCCCCAAAATACCAACCACATATACGCCCTTCCAGGCCACAACCTTCCGGTCCAAAACATATCGCCTTCCGGCCCATAGCGTAATGCCTTCCGGCCCATAACACATTGCCTTCCGGAACATAACATATTGCCTTCCGGCCCATAACATATCGCCTTCCGGCCCGCAACGTAAAAGCATATATATATATATATATATATATATATATATATATATATATATATATATATATATATATATATATATATATATATATATATACATATATCATGACAGAACATAGAACAACCATGCATATCGGGTTACACTCCAGACCAGACAACTATACACATAACATGTAATCATATAACAGTTCACAGTTAGCAATTCGATCAACAGATCACATAACATATCATTACCCTAACCAAGATACCAGCCTAGCCGATCACTAGCATAACATCACCCTACGACTCAGCCAACATAATAACTATGCACATACGCCTTTCCAGGCCATGACCTTCCGGTCCACATCGCATTGCCTTCCGGCCCACAACATGTAATGCCTTCCGGCCCATAACGTAACACCTTCCGGCCCATATCCCGCAATATCATACAACAGACAATTACCCGGATTTCCATCTGATAAAAGGGTCGGCCTTGGTGCCTTAAACCCTATAGATATAGTGAGGATAACTCACCTCGAAACTGCCGACTGAACAGATAACCCAAGCTGCTCCGATCCCTGATACGATCTCCACCACTGGACAGCCACCAATGCACTGAACTCAAAACCATAATCAACAATTACCAAAATACCCCTGGAAACCACTGGTTAACCCTTGGTCAATTACTAGGTCAAAGTCAACCCCTGACTGACCCTACTCGCCGAGTCAACCCTATGAATCGCCGAGTTCCCATACTCAAAACTTCACTCAATCCGCGACCTAACTCGCCGAGTCGCCCCGAGACTCGCCGAGTCAAACAACTCTGAGTCCACTCGCACACAACTCACCGAGTCATCCCTTGACTCGCCGGTTCTCGACTCAACTAGAAAATATTTGGACTCTTCGACAAGACTCGCTGAGTCCAAGAACATACTCGCCGAGTCTTAGGCTATCTTCAACCTACTCGCCGAGTTGTTCATCCAACTCGTCGAGTTCCAGCTCATCTTCAAGCAACTCGTTGAGTCCACCCATGTGACTCGCCGAGTACCACCGGTCTGCATCCAAACAGAAGCGTTCCAGACCATGCAATTGATCCAAAACATAGATCTAGCCTCCTACAACTCATCCATCACGTAAAGTGGCAATCTTGTCGTGAATCCAAAGAGATCTATGCATTTTGCACATTAGGGCTAAGGTTTGGGACAAGATAGCTTCATCCAACACTCAACACAGGGACTTTCCTGCATTCCAACTCTCCTCCATTCCAGATCTGAGGTAGCAACCTCAGATCTAACCTCTAGATTCCAATATCACCCAAGATAAGCTTCCCTCAAACCCCAAAATGAATAAACAAGATAACAACAGCCTAAGAACGAGATATTACCTCAAAAGAATGCCCCAATCTGCAAGGAACTTGAATCCAAGCAAAGCCCCTTGCTCCACACCTTCAAACTTCCAAACTTTCTTCAACAAATACTTCTCCAAGCCCCAATCCACTCAACAATGGTGCTTCTCCATGATTTTAGGGTGTTAGGGACTCAAAGGGTGATAAAGAGGCTGGGGAGGAAACGTAATGCTCTTTATATAGGGCTCAACCCCGAGAATTAGGGTTTTCTCCACTCAGCACCTACTCGCCGAGTCCATCTCATTGACTCGCTGAGTCGGCTATTTAACACGCGACCAAGTCGCGACTCTACTCGCCGAGTCCATCCATGGACTCGCCGAGTCACTCTTTCCCAAATTACACTTTTAGCCCTTCCACTCAACCCTTGCTATTTCGGGATGTTACAATTCTCCCCCACTTAAATTAGGCTTCGCCCCCGAAGCCTACAACAATACAACTCCAAAGATGTTCCCACAACGCGCTATCTGGCCTTAACCGGACCAGGTCCCACAAGGCATACCCGTCGAAACTCGAACACACTTTCCATTCCCTTACAGTGTCCTGACCACCGTCTCTAACCGGGCACCGGCTGTACCCTCAAATAATCACACTCAATAACCGAGAATTACCCAGGATGCATTACTGCCCCAAATCTCAATAATCACTCGACCCATAAGGGTTAGAAAACCATGGACCATCGGATCCCCGATCCGAATCCCACTCTATCCATTCCGGGACGACTGAGAGACCCATTCTCAATCTCAGAGCAACTCTCACGAGTTCTCCCCTTGCAATCGCATACACATGTTGGACTAGCTCTAACACCCTCAGGTTGGGAAAACCTGATACACTGGTAATGTCCTCAAACACTCCCCAGGATAAGCCACTAATACATACCCCATACCCTAATCAAAATCACACTGAGAGTTCAAGACTCTCTCCCTGCATCCTTTCCGAGCCTCATGGCTCTACACCTGTGGAATTCCCTTCGTAACCTCAGCAGGCATCCCAAACCGGATGAGCTCCTATTCCACTGCCGCAAACATGCGGCTCAAAAACCATACTCGAATCACTCTAATCACAACTCTGCTCTGCCGCTTTCACTTCCGTGAACTTGCACTCCCTCTCGGAGTTACACCTCACTCTCTCTTCCTTTACCAAGGAAACCACTCGACCACATTGTCACTCCGAAAAGTGCCACGGTGCTCGCCCACGCTACACCACCCTTTAGCATGTCCGCTATCCATCCAACACACTCACTCTGACTCTCCTCGCAGGGACTCTTAAGCCCATGCACTACCTCAACTAAACAAGATCACTACCCGGGGTCAGACCTCCCAATGTAATCACACTGCAACCTACACAATCCATATCCTTAAACAGATCCAACACCTGCAGAGTCTTCAACATGACTGGACCGTCTTACCAGGCCTTTCAGCCCATTCTGGACCGCTCAACTAGCATTCATCATTCCGGGCTATCACCCCCGTAAATCCTCCCATGCATACCATTCTAGCCCTCTAGGGGGGTTCCGAACTCTAATTCCATCATACATACTCGATCCCGGCCTGCTCCCCGGCTTCCACAATCAAATGCCCTAGGTCTGTATCCCGCCCCGCATGCCCGACACTCGCTCCTATCAGCCTATACTCTGGGCTGACAGAACACTGTTGAATCCCAAAAGCTAAGCACTCTAAAATACTCATCGATCTCCCAGAGAGTTCTCCAATTCTCCCCCACTTATAGCACTGATTAACAACCACCGGTCACCATCAGCGACCTTCCAGAACAACCCTGCACAAAGAAAACACTTACACGCGAACTGCTTCCCACAAGCATAAACAACCTTAACGAGATTTCACATCAACACTGATTAGCCCACTCGAAAGAAACTCAAATTGTATCTAACCACTCCTCGGAAAGCCGATGCTACCCGACCTTCAACCCAATGTCGCATCTCCACTAATAACCCTCACGAATGATAACCAACGAAAGCACAAAACACCAAACTATAACCATACCAAACCCTCAGGGAACAACGGTTACCAAGACGAAAAACCCGAAACACAAATCCATAACCATGCCAAACCCTCTAGGATCAACGGATACCAAGACGAAAACCCGAAACACAAATCCATAACCATGCCAAACCCTCAAGGAACAATGGATACCAAGACGAAAACCTGAAACACAAATCCATAACCAAAACCTCAACCCGCAAAACGAAAAATACCGCATCAAAAACCACACAAAGATACCAGCACAAACAATACACCACAATAATCGCAAGGTAACATGACATCATGAAAGAAACATACCCGCAGCTGCATCCGACACTGCTCTGACTTCCTCTGCCGCAAGCTAATAAGCACGACCCTGAGCCCTTGGGGGCTCCGCTCCACCCTGACCTTCTCCTGAAATCCTCAAAGTGGCCGGTGCTGGAGCCTGCACCGGTTCCGCGGAAAACTGTGGACCGTTGACCCTCATATGTCTAACCTGATGACAGTGATAGCAAATCCTCAAATCCCGAACCGACGCTGACCGCCGACAATCCCTCGCATAGTACCCCTCCTTTCCACACTTGCGGCATGCACCACCGGACCTGCAAACTCCGGTGTGACTCCTCCCACACTTCCCACAAGTGTGGCTGCTCAGATCCCCCATCCTGGAATCAACAGTCTTAGACCGTTTCGTTGTCGGCTCCAACTGAACCGGAGCTTGCCTCAGCTCACGCAACTGCAACTCAATCTCTAACTCACGCTGCCTGGCGGCCTCCTACAACTCCAACAATGTCCCGCACCTCTGTTTGGACACAAACTATCTGATGTCTCTCTTTAGCATACTCAGATATCGGGACATCTGAGGCTGCTCCGAAGCGAACTCAGGGCAAAACATCGCCCTCTCAGTGAACATCCTGGTGATCTCAGTCACCGACTCCGAATCCTACTTCAGCTCAAGGAACTCTTGATCCAACCTCTCCCTCTCTACCTGCGGAACATAACGACTACTGAACATCTCTCTGAACTGATCCCATGAAACTGCAACCCTCTGCACATCCGAGTATGACCTCGTGATCAATCTCCACCAATCCTTTGCCCCGAGCCTCAACAAGTTCAGAGCACACCTCACCCTCAGATCAGCAGGGCATGAACACATGAAGAAACACCCCTCCACTTCCGATAACCATCTCATAGCAACAATCGCGTTCTGAACCCCATCGAAGGTGGGAGGCTCCGTATTATCGAAGTCCCGATACTGAAAATCCCTATCAGCTCCTCCCCTACCGCTGCTACAGCCACTATAGCCACCGCGGCAGCCGTCTCCGCGAGAGCCGCATAGCGCTCATCAAAATACTCAACCATGGCGGTCTTGATCGACCCAAACAACTCCGGCAACTTAGCCCGGAACAATGCAGCAACCTCATCATGCAGGATCTCGTGAATCCTCGCATCCAACTCGTGCGTACTCATCTGACCGATAACCTCGGGAGGTACTGGCCCGTCCGCAACTCCTCATCTTGCACCCGATCCTGGCCCGGATCCGCTTCCAGCATGCCTCAAAATCTCCACACTGAAAATATACTAGAAAACCTCAGACTCTTCCCATTATCCCGGGAACCAACTCTCAACCCAACCCTAGAGGTCATGGTTTCCCTGATACGCGTATGGGTCCTGTGCTTTTAGTAGTACGGGCCCATACTACCTTCCACACCTACCCATATTTGTATGAAGTACTACCACAACACTCTAGAGAAACATGCATAACAACGCTCAACCCTCACCACTAGAGGAACACTGAGAATCTCCCATAAGGAAACCTAGGCTACAGGCATCACAATCAGACAACATTAACATGAATTCCTGAAGATCCCTAGCCTAACTCTAGCATTCTGTTCTATCAAAGCTCAATAAAACAAATGTCATGAATGGTAATTCGGGGTTACTTACTGGCTCCGGCTGATCGTACCTCCGCGTCCTCCTTTTACTTAATTTTAAAACCATTTTAATTTCTCTTTTAAAACCTTCCTCGATTTGAGACTGGAGTCACACAAGTGTTCCTCCAATTCACTCAAACCAAGGCTCTGATACCAACTTGTAATGACCAAAATTTCGAAACAATTAAAACTTTTCAAAACAACCCATTTTAATAACGTTGTTACAAAAAGGTTTTCAATACATTATTTAACAGAGTATTTTCCCAGGTCCATTTCATAAAACACCAACGCGAGGAACGGTACGATCACACCCTTGCCTTGCCACAGACTCCTGAGAACCTGGAAACATAAAAACCACAACTGTAAGCCCGAAAGCTTAGTGAGATACCCCCAAAATACCAACCACATATACGCCCTTCCAGGCCACAACCTTCCGGTCCAAAACATATCGCCTTCCGGCCCATAGCGTAATGCCTTCCGGCCCATAACACATTGCCTTCCGGAACATAACATATTGCCTTCCGGCCCATAACATATCGCCTTCCGGCCCGCAATGTAAAAGCATATATATATATATATATATATATATATATATATATATATATATATATATATATATATATATATATATATAGACATATATCATGACAGAACATAGAACAACCATGCATACCGGGTTACACTCCAGACCAGACAACTATACACATAACATGTAATCATATAACAGTTCACAGTTAGCAATTCGATCAACAGATCACATAACATATCATTACCCTAACCAAGATACCAGCCTAGCCGATCACTAGCATAACATCACCCTACGACTCAGCCAACATAATAACTATGCACATACGCCTTTCCAGGCCATGACCTTCCGGTCCACATCGCATTGCCTTCCGGCCCACAACATGTAATGCCTTCCGGCCCATAACGTAACACCTTCCGGCCCATATCCTGCAATATCATACAACAGACAATTACCCGGATGTCCATCTGATAAAAGGGTCGGCCTTGGTGCCTTAAACCCTATAGATATAGTGAGGATAACTCACCTCGAAACTGCCGACTGAACAGATAACCCAAGCTGCTCCGATCCCTGATACGATCTCCACCACTGGACAGCCACCAATGCACTGAACTCAAAACCATAATCAACAATTACCAAAATACCCCTGGAAACCACTGGTTAACCCTTGGTCAATTACTAGGTCAAAGTCAACCCCTGACTGACCCTACTCGCCGAGTCAACCCTGTGACTCGCCGAGTTCCCATACTCAAAACTTCACTCAATCCGCGACCTAACTCGCCGAGTCGCCCCGAGACTCGCCGAGTCCAACAACTCTGAGTCCACTCGCACACAACTCACCGAGTCATCCCTTGACTCGCCGGTTCTCGACTCAACTAGAAAATATTTGGACTCTTCGACAAGACTCGCTGAGTCCAAGAACATACTCGCCGAGTCTTAGGCTATCTTCAACCTACTCGCCGAGTTGTTCATCCAACTCGTCGAGTTCCAGCTCATCTTCAAGCAACTCGTCGAGTCCACCCATGTGACTCGCCGAGTACCACCGGTCTGCATCCAAACAGAAGCGTTCCAGACCATGCAATTGATCCAAAACATAGATCTAGCCTCCTACAACTCATCCATCACGTAAAGTGGCAATCTTTACGTGAATCCAAAGAGATCTATGCATTTTGCACATTAGGGCTAAGGTTTGGGACAAGATAGCTTCATTCAACACTCAACACAGGGACTTTCCTGCATTCCAACTCTCCTCCATTCCAGATCTGAGGTAGCAACCTCAGATCTAACCTCTAGATTCCAATATCACCCAAGATAAGCTTCCCTTAAACCCCAAAATGAATAAACAAGATAACAACAGCCTAAGAACGAGATATTACCTCAAAAGAATGCCCCAATCTGCAAGGAACTCGAATCCAAGCAAAGCCCCTTGCTCCACACCTTCAAACTTCCAAACTTTCTTCAACAAATACTTCTCCAAGCCCCAATCCACTCAACAATGGTGCTTCTCCATGATTTTAGGGTTTCAGGGACTCAAAGGGTGATAAAGAGGCTGGGGAGGAAACGTAATGCTCTTTATATAGGGCTCAACCCCGAGAATTAGGGTTTTCTCCACTCAGCGCCTACTCGCCGAGTCCATCTCATTGACTCGCCGAGTCGGCTATTTAACACGCAACCAAGTCGCGACTCTACTCGCCGAGTCCATCCATGGACTCGCCGAGTCACTCTTTCCCAAATTACACTTTTAGCCCTTCCACTCAACCCTTGCTATTTCGGGATGTTACAAGTGATTTCCTGGATTCGCGAGTTATCGAGATATACGAGGTGAGTCTTCTCACTATACTTTACCTTACGTAGGTAATTAGAGTTATGATACAGTGCTTGTATGCTATGTATGTTTTATGTGTTGCATTGCATTATTTCAATATGATTTATGTTATGCATGTTATTGAGTTAGAACCTGAGGTTCGCAGAGCTTGGGTGCACGGACCCACAGAGTTATAGCCTCGAGTGGCTAATGTTTGTTATATGTGGTATTTTGGGGAACTCACTAAGCTTTATGCTTACATTGTTAGTGTTGTTTGTTTCAGATACTAGTGATGACCGTGGGAAGGCTCCGGCTTGATTTGTACACACGCATGGGATTTTTTTTATGATATATGATCTTGGGGTTTTGTATGATGTGAATTGGAATTTTTAAACATGATGTTTTTTGGAAATTAAATGAAAAATGTTTTTATATTATGCGAAAATTTATTTTGAATTTCTTGGTGTTACAGGTACCCTTATTACTATGTTGTAGAAACATGTTTACTGTAGCTTCAATTTGTGTAAAATGCATCTCATGTGCCATCAACTTCTTGTGCCATTCAAGAACCTCATTTTTCAATTCTATAATAATTTGTCCGTTTATGGTATAGTAATTGGTGGTAGTGGTGGGTCAGATGAACCTTTGGCAACATCTGGTCGTGCCTTCTTTTGTGGAGGATCATATGTGCCAGATGAACGAATGCGGTAACTACAGTAGGGTGTTCAATCCATGCGGAGCTAAAAGACCACCAATTAACATGGCTCTTATTTGTTGTCAGATCCAACTTCGTTGTAAGTCTATTATCATGCTAACAAAATTGTATAATTATAAATAATCATAAACTATATATATATATATATATATATATATATATATATATATATATATATATATATATATATAGATATAGGTGAAAATTATAAATTATATAAATAATCATACCTCGTCAACAATAAGAAACTTCTCGCAATGCTACGCTTATAACTGTTTCTGTTTCGACAATCCAAAAGCCCGAGGGATCACATTCAGTTGTTGAGTACAAACAAACTACTCACATGAAAACTCTATAAAAATCCATATATGAAGGAATCATGTATTAGAATATTAACAAATAAAATATGTTAAAGTGATAATCATGTATTTTACCTTAAATGTGTAAACAAATCCACTTAAGGTATACGACAATTTTTTGGTGTCGCTGTATGTATATGCTTCTCAACCTTATTGAATACAATAACAAAAACATTAGTAATAATAATTATAAATTAACGACATGATACTTGTTGAATTCATCAATGTTGGATACCAAAGCCAAAATCTCATCTTTCACAGGCTGACAAGACAACCAACTATTGAAACCATTATCTAGGAAATATAGAAGACATACACGGACCGCATCTTCGTTCGATACCTCATGAAACGATCCTTCAAACACATCAACGAAATCTTTTAATTTGACGGAGTCATTATTCTTAACCATAGGAAATACATTGGAAGTCAGTGACGAGACAAAATTCTTTCTTACCAAAAGTCAGCCCGTACCCCTCGATCTCAAAAACTAATTCCTCTACTTCGCTTCGAGGACCTGTCATAACTTCTGTGAAAAAACATGTAATGTATAAGTAAAGGACCCCCTCTACTCTCGTATGAATATCTAACCATCTACAAAAACAAGTCTTTCGGAAACATAGCCTCACGTGGTGGTCTCTTCCTGAGTTTCGCAAGAATATCCACATCAATTACAGGTTTGCAAGATAGCGTAACTGATGCATCAAAAATTTTGTTATGCTACAAATAAAACCAAACAGATTAATTTTAAGGTAATTCAGAAGTGTAAACGGTGTCCAAAACGAAATGCCATGAACATTCCAAAATTGTTCTGGACATTTGGAACATGTTTTTCGTGTTCTGGAATGGTTCTTCACATTCTGGACATGATCGAAATTGCTTTTGTGTAGTTCTGGAGTACCACATTTTTAGGTATAATAGCCTAAGATACTAACTAAACTAGTGTTGGGTTGATCATAACACTAAATTAGGCCATCTACAACATAGTTCAGAACATGTTCTTAATGTTACAGATTTAATCTGTTACACCAATAGTATTGAAGTTAAACAAATACAAACGTAGGACTGAAGAACTTACCTGTAAAAATTCAAAATCATTGGAATCATGTGCCATATATTCGTTGATTATTTAGTATGAAATATGTAGAAGGGCCAAAATGTGTCAAAATGGGTTTTGTACTTTGTGCTCTTGAATGTGTTGGAATACAATCCGAAATAAGGTTTTGTAGTTTGTGCTCCATAACAAGTCGGAATGGGCCGGACCATATTCACATAATCAGAGATGGTATCTAAGGTGTTGTTTGTTTTTTAAGAGGTAAAATGTTTGCAGTCTGCAGACCACATCTGCAAACATCTACAGAAGAAAAAGTGGATCAAACGTCTGTAGTATTTAAGAAGAAGACTGTTTATTTTTTAAACTCTACAGACTATAGAAAAAAACTATTTATAAACATAAAAGTCTATTTCATTGATTATAGTTTTATAGTACTGGAATAAAATTTATACAACCAAAAATTCTATTCAATCATAACATTGTACCTCAAAAACATTTCTTATTAAATCATTATACTTCAAATTTGACCCAATTAAGCAAGTAGTTATGCATTGCTATTGTTGGGTTATGCACATTATATACGAAAATAAACCAAACATTTGTACACTAAAACCATTCATTTAATTGGAAATTTAAATTTTAGTCAATCCACACACTAATGGAGAAAGATATACATCAGTTATGGTTAATGCTTTTTTCAAGGAATAATACAACAAACAAATAAACAAGTTGATGACGGCTATAATCATTCTTGAGGAAGAAGTAGAGGGGAAATGGTGTGAGTATTTATAAGAACTTATGTAGTGTCATTGCAATCGTTACATAAGATCCAAACCCGTAATTAGAAAATTAGTACGAGCCAAACCTGCAATGAGAAAATTAGCATCGATGTAATGATAAATGACCTCATGAGTACTAGAATTCCTTAGTTCCATTTTAAGGCTTCACTTCATATGTCATAAGTATCATACAAGGCTACAACTAATTCAAAGAGATGATAAGTTGATATTGGTTATGTTTTAAGGAGAAGATAAGCTGCCAATTCACCAGTCTTAATATTTACATAAACTAGAACCAATTGCAAGGCATCAATCCATATAGAACTACATCAGAAAATAGAAAATAGTTACATGGTTCCATTTCAAGGTATCACTCCATATACAACCACATCAAAAAAAATTACATCTTATTTACAAGCATTTACATACACTAGAACCAATTTTAGAAACAATTTTTAACAAGTTTTCTAGAAAAAAAATCTTCAGATTCAGCAAAATTCAATAAGTTTCATCAATATCGAGGAAGGAATGCACAAATATTGAACCAATTTTAGAAAAAAAAATGAAATGATTTCAAAAAAGGTTGAGAAAGTTTACATGTGGTCGTTCGTTGAAAGAGATGAGATGTATGCAGCGGCGACACAAATGATATGGTGGTCATTCTTCGGAGTGGTCCGACGGAGATGTGACATGTGGCGAATAGTTATGAAGCAGATTGACAAAGAAGAGGAGAATAGGGAGCATTGTTTTTTCTTTTAGGGATCAGGAGAATGACAACGACGACAATTTATTTCCTTTGTAACCGGCGATGCCTGTTACCATGGACGGAGGAGATGCAAGAGAGGGCTAAGGATTTTTCAGAAGGAAAAAGGAGATGCGTCGATGAAGAAGAGGAGTAAAGGAGATGCATATTTTTTTGGGTTAAAGGTGAAGACACACAGAGGTTTCAAGACTTGTACCCATGTTTGTGCAAAGAAGAGGACACATAAACCTTTTTAGGTCCGCGGTGTTCTGAAAAACAAATGGTTTGCGAGTAACAATGTCTGGTCTACTCGGCACAAACAAAAGCAGCCAAGAAGAGCTTTTGAGAAAGAACAAACAACACCTAAAATGACCCATTTTGGATAAAATAATTATTTTACAAAAAATAAATAAAATCAAATTGGTCATTTTTTTATAAAAACCAACACAAAAATGGTTAATTTAATTAATTTCCCAACTAAAAAACTGTCGAAGTAGCTTGTTAAGAGAAGTGATGTTAAAGTGTCAAAGTTTCAAACTAATTGGTAAGTGGTAATAAAGCTAGGAGGAGTGGACTCACCAAGCTGCTCGCTAAGCACTCGCTATGGACAAGGAACACTGACCCTAACACTTGTTAAGGGACTTGCTAAGGCTAGAGGGAGTGGCCTCACCACCCCTCGCCAAAACACTTGTTAGCCATTTCTATACGACTCCTTAAGAGTCGCTAGAGGACTCGCTAGTAATGTATCGCTAGGGAGGTAGCAAGAAGAAAGAGAAGGAAAATGTTGGTTGTGATTAGCTATGGTTATTTATTTTTTTTTTTCAAAATAAAATTTAGACAAAATTGCAAAAATGGTCCCTGTGGTATGCATTTTTTTGGGGTTTTGGTCCAAACCACGAGTTTTTTGGTTTCGTGGTCCTTTTGGACTGGTTTGTTTGTGAAAATGGTCCCTGCACTTAACTCCATTTAAAAGGAATCTGTTAACACCCTCATGTGCCTTCCACATGAGGGTATTTCCATCCTTTTACTTATAGGGACCATTTTTGCATAAGAAAAAATAAAACCGCCTTTATATATCATTTTCTATTTCTAGCTTCTTCCCTAACGACTGTTCTTCCCCAACGTTCTTCACTGTTCTTCCACAACGACTATTTTCTTCCATTTGTCCGTCCTGGCATGCAATTGAACAATGATGGTTTATTTTTATGGAAAGCTCTCTTTGGTGAAAACGTCTTGGACACCATTGAATCCCGAAAGGAGGTTTTATGCGTGCCCTACTAAGGATTCTATTTATGGGTTTATCGGGTGGGTTGACCTGCCTATGTGTGCTATGAGTAAAACCATCATATCTGGTTTTCTAAGAAACATCAATACGTTAGAGGGGAGGTGTAATGGGCTGGTAAGAAGTATCAACATGTTACATGAACAATGCAATGAACTTTTAAGTAGGAACAACATGTTGGAGGTAAGGTGTGATGCATTGAAGGATGAAGATTTCAAGCTGAAGATGTATTTATGTGCAAGTTGGTTTATGTTTGTGATTGTTACCTTTAGTATTTGGTCTACGTAAGGGATAGGGTTAGACAAATGCGAGGTTTTTTGTTGATCAAGTGATGCAGGGTAATGAATTCCAATGTATTGGTATAAAAATGGTATCATTTTGTTGTAAGTTGACATCATCATGTTTGTAATGAATTCCAATGTTGTTAATGATATAAATGATATTTTAGTGTGAAAATGTGTATCAATAGTCAAATATAAGCACATAAATATGTGACAACTAGTAAATTTAGAGTCAAGTAAAGTCTAGATAGTAACCATGTACAAATGAATATTCAATGTAATCTCGATGCAAATGATTCTTGTAATTCAAAAATGGAAATGTTATATGAGTACATGTATGCATACACTAAGAATCATGTTGGTAATAAACTCTTAGAAGCTCAAATTAGATCAAATAGCTAAATATTAATCAAAGAGGGACATTGCTTTAAGGTTTTCGGCCAAGAAAACCTCTTGACCGAAAACCCTTCTATTGGAGACTTAGGAACCGAAAACAACCCCATGGGCCACCTTAAGGCTGAAAACCCTCCCATGCATGGTCTAAAAATCGAAAACCCCTCTCCCATGCAAGCCAAAAACCGAATACCACCCCACCTTGGCTAGTGGATTCGGTTAGGGTACAAGACCCAAAAAGTTGACTTAGGTGATTTGATTCTTCAAGCTTTACATCTCTTTGACCATCAAATAACAATGCAAGGCAAACAAATATTCTCCAAACATCCATACTACACACCCTAATACCCCTCATGCAACAAGAACCCTCTCTGTCCTCTCTCTCCATAAGTACCTTGGCCGAGAGGCCATTTGCCCCACTTCAAAGGCTTCAATTTCTTCACTCTCCATTCTTCTCTCAAAGGCAAGCTAGAGACCCCAAAGAACTTCCTTTCTTCTTCAAATTTTTGAGCTTTAGGTAAGTTATTTCATGAACTTCAAGCTTTTCTATGTGATTTTATGTTGGATTTCACCATGTTTACACACATTTTCGTGTGTTAAACTCACTAGGATACTAGCATCCCCAATAAGCTCTTCAAGTTCATCATCTCCATCTTAGGCTCGAAATCTCCTTCAATCCACTTCAAATCATCCACAAAACCAACCCAAGGTGAGCTTTATACCCCCATTTTTTAGTTTTTCATGCTTTTATGGGAGGATACACACAAGGATAACAAAAACACACACACACACACACACACACATATATATATATATATATATATATATATAAATGTCAAAATATGTTTGTCCTTTGGATACTTGCATGTCTCATTCTTACTACTTGAAATTTGTATAAATATTTGTATAAAAATGTTAAAGTCACCATTTCTTTTTATAAAAATCGTGACCAGTGAGGTTGGGATGGTAAAGTTGACAAACATAAACTATTTTTGTGATACAAACATTAACCGGTAACATATGAGAAGGACAAAACAACAAATTTAGGTAATTTTGCTAAAAATAGCTTTTCTAGTAAAAGTGTCATATTTTTAGTCATTACTGTTTTAGTGGGTTAAACCCAAGAATATTATGTTTTAACAACATATATTACCACTAGACAAGATCTCAACTCGATATTTATATAAAATTTATATAAATAGTTTACACAAAAAGCATACAAGGCTAACTATAAATGGTATAGTTTGGGTGTCATAAAACACATGTCATAAATTTTCAATAGTGTAACTAATTCATTATTCAAGGAAAGGGGAGTCATAGTTCACGTAAATCTGTTAATGCTTTAGTGAGAAATTCTCTTCAGCGTACCTACCTAGCGTACACTTTAAGTCCAGCATTATAACCAGAGTCTACTAGAGGGAGAGCGAGATAGTTATGTATAGATCTATACGGGATTGACAACCCCACACCTAAGCTGTTCGCTACAACTAGACGGGCTAGTCTAGGGTGACAAATATCTACCAATTCTGATGCCTGAAGAACGTCGTACATGCATAACAGTCACATCAATCATGGTTATAATAACTCACATAGGGATTAACAATACTATCTTGGTTTACGAGAAGCTTACACTTCATCGATTTTATAAAAATATAAAACTAGATACTACTTTTTAGTACACTATTTCTTACATTTCTGGTCTTAGGGTTTAATATCACAGTTCACATATAAGAAAATATCGGATTTTCTAGAAACATACATACTTATTCACTCCACAGGGATAAAGATACAAAGGACATTCATAAATTTTTAGTCTTGGTTATTAGACTAATAACCTATTTTATAGAAAATATCAGATTTTCTGGAAACATACAAAATTATTTTAAACAAAGCAGTTACAAACCCTTTTCATAAAAAAAATGCTTATGAACTCACCAACATTATTGTTGACGATTTTCAAAATAACTTATATTCTCAGGGAACCAGTAACAAGTATTCACCTCTTTTGAGATCAAGTGTTGTTGCATTATGGAATTTTACTTTTCAGTCATTATTGTGTAACTTTTGAACAAACACAGTATGTAAACTAAGTAAGCTTGTATTCTTAATGTATGCTGTTTGGGTTGCTATGTTTCATTTATATACAACTGTTGTGATACTATACAATGACGTCATCCGCCCCTAGATGTTTCCGCCGTCCTGGTTCAGGAGTGTGACAAAATATAACCAAAATGTAACAATAGTACATTACCAAAATACGTGTCATAATTTGACCAAAATGCACATTTTATTAACCACATGAGTGGAACCAAAAACAATTACCAAATTAAGCATACAAGTGTTTGTGCACCATACATAACCACATAATCAAACCATAACTAAAAGTATTAAAAAACAAACAGTTTTTAACAACAAACAACTAAATAGTCATTGCACCACAACAAACAACCAAAATCACTTCTTGGACTGATTCCCACCTTTCCCTTTACAGGTCCTAAAGTTGTATCCCTTATTCTTGCATTTCCTACAAGTAACACTGATATGCTTCCTTAATAGCTTCTGCACTCCATCATTTGTTGGTCCTTGGGAATCTTGTCCTTGCATCTCATTGACTCCATCACTTGACTTGCCTTCTGCCTTTTGCTTAACCTTTCACCCTCACATTGTCTTCTTTTTTTCTTAGGCCTTCCTACCTGAGTGCGATGTGGAAGAGGGATTTGCTTTGTTGGACAATTACTTTTAGGCCACATGGGTCTCCTTTTAATTGGCTTCACCTTAAATGAATAAGATTTTTGCCATGTCTCTAGCCAATACACCTTGTGTACCCACTTGTAAATGTCAAGCTCAGCCTCAGGGTCTTTGCTCATTTCATTTAGAGTTGCTATTGCATGCCTGCAAGGTATTCCCATTAATGCCCACTTTCTACAAACACAGGTTTGGTTCCTAACATCCACCACATGCTGATCTTGCAAAGCTCCAATGACTTGATACTTGTTTGCCCCATTCCACCTAGCAATATATTGCGAATCACCTTTTTTCCTTGCATCTAGGATGTCTGTTGCTGTAGGTGTTGATGAACCTTTAGCCTTATTCATTGCTTTCATGACATTACATATCCTCTTCACTAGATACTCCCTAATAAACTCAAAACATGAAATTACAGGTTTGTCCCTGCCTTTCTCTATCTTCCCATTAAACACTTCCCATATGTTGGAAATCAACACATCAGAAACTGCTCTTCCTACACATTACAATAACATACAATTAATGCTAATAAATAACTAAAACACATAATCATGACCATAACAGTGGGAACGACACAGATAGCAGTGGGAGGCGCAACTGTTGCATATGTTAGAGATAGGCAAGAGAAGGAACGTAGCTGGGAAGGAGAAGATGAAGGAAAAAATTAAGGCAAATAAGTTTGTACATTCTAGTCATCATCTATTTTCTGTGGACCAAATCAGACCTTGATGACCGAATAAGAGGCAAAATATGAGGTAATCAAACACGTTGACCCAGACCGAATAAGATCTTACTGGATCAATAAAAAGTATATGAAACAGATCCTTATTCTTACTTCTTTAAAGGAAACATATGACTGAATCAGACCTTATTTTCTGTGGACCGAATACGAGGTAAAAATATGAGGTAATCAAACTCATTGACCTGGACCGAATCAGATATTACTGGACCAATAAAAAGTATATCAAACATACCCTTATTCTTACTTCTTTAAAGGGAACATATGACCGAATAGATCTTATTTTTTGTGGATCGAATAAGAGGCAAAATATGAGGTAATCAAATGCACCGACTTGGAGTGAGTCAGATCTTACTGGACCAGTAAAAGATATATCTAAAAGACCATTATTCTTGCTTCTAGATGTATATCAAACATGCCCTTGTTCTTACTTCTTTAAGAATCTGCTAGAGCTTCTTTAAGAATCTGCTGCTCGTATATATATTGGTCTTATATATATGAAAAAAAATGGAAAAATAAATGTTACTTCAAATAATTTATATAAGTGTTGTTTGTTTTTTTGAAGCCAAAATATCTGCAGTCTGCGGACAACATCTGCAAGCCTCTGCGGCAGTAGAGGTGGACCAAATGTCTGCAATCTGCAATAAGAAGATTGTTTGTTTTTAATGTCTGCAGCTGTTGAAATAAATTGATTTTTCAAACTTAATTTTATGTCATAAACATTAATAATGCATTTTTAGCAAAAAAAAAAAAAAAAAAAAAAAAACTGCACGTTGGCCCATTTTTTTTTTTTTTTGGTATAAGTTAAAATAAAATCTGAAAACCTTTAAAGATACTTACTCATGTCTGTGTTGAGGAAGATGTCACAACATTTTTTGATCTAAGCCTTTCCAAAAAAACAAACATCGGAAGATGTCACAACATTTTTTGATCTAAGCCTTTCCAAAAAACAAACATATTGTGAGAGCACATGGCGCCTGTAGACAAAAATGATTGAACAGATTTAGAAAAAAAAAAAAAAAAACAAACAGCCCTGTTGAAACGACGCGTGCTGGTACAGATATTAGTTTCTCTCCAAACAACATATATATGTGGCGGAAAACAACTCACTCTTAAACTCAGCTTCACTCTACACTACACCCATGGCTATTTTCAGTGCAAGACTCTGCTCGTTGCCCTTACAGCCATCTATAATTTCAGCTTCATCTTCTAAAGGTTCAATCTGTTTGTTGATCTTTCACTGAAAACAGTTTCGGAATTCTAATATGTTGTTTTCAATCATGATAACTACAGATACAAATGGGAGTTCAGTAAAATTGAGAGACGATTGGAGGCAACGATCCAAACCTATACCTCCTGGAGGCACATACCCAGCTAAAGATCAGTGCAGGTTCTTTTTACAATCCTTTTCCATCTTATTTATATTAATCTCCTACATTTCCTTCTGTACTTGTCTAATATTCTTATTTTTGAGCAGCGATTCAGTTTGATGATATCTTCGTTCCTAAACGTACTAATTAGGGTTTCTGTTGAAGCGTTCGATTACAAATTTCTTGTTCTTGCAGTAAGTGTGGATTGTGTGATTCTTACTACATTGCTCATGTGAAGAATGCCTGTGCTTTCTTGGGAGATGGAATGTCAAGGATTGAAGTGAGTTTATAATATTTTCTGTGCTCTCAGTCCTTTCCGATTAAACCCTTCTTGCTCTTCGGTTCAGGGGCTAGAACAAGTGGTTCATGGCCGAGGTCGGAATGTTGATTCATTAGATGAAACATATTTTGGTGTTCATGAAGAGCTACTTTATGCTCGTAAAACAACGCCTGTAGAAGGTCATATTTTTGTCTTTAAACTTGTGTTTGGTTTATATGGGGTGTCTATATTCTATACCTCATTAACATTCATAAATTATTAACACGTTCTGATATGGAAATCATATTATCTTTATATCCAGATATTGATTATTCTTTTAGCTTTTATCCTGTTATCCAAACACACTCTCCATTCCTTTTTTTTTTTTAAAAAAAATACATAAAACACCGTTTTCACGTATTTTATGAAGTTGTTCAATCTTGAATCCTGAAAACTGAAAAGAACTGAATTTATGATGCTAGGAGCTCAATGGACAGGGATAGTCACAACTATTGCAATTGAAATGTTGAAATCAGGCATGGTTGAAGCTGTAATTTGTGTCCAGAGGTAATAAATTTATGGCTAAATGCAAAAAATAACAACATAATTTCATTTATCTGCGTATTATAGCATCCTATTTCCATTTCTCTCTATCAAACATTGTACTTTCTTTTTCTTGTCAACACATTATACTTTTTACAGCATTGTATTTTCAGTCTTTTTTTTTTCTTATTAGGATTTAGGACATTATACTTTGAAAAATCAACTCAATTATAGCAATGGAAATTGCATTGTATTTGTATGATATTGCTGTAATGGGGTAGATTTCTCAAAGTACAATGCTGTAATAGGAAGTAATGAAAGTAGGATGCTATAACAAACAAACAATTAAAAGTGCATAACTATTTTTTATATCGTTTTGTGGTAGACTGTAACAACTTTTATGTTGAATTCTTGTTCGATTCATGTCAGTGATCCAGACGACAGACTGTCCCCAAGACCTGTTTTGGCAAGGTACCGAAGATACTCATCCTTTTTTTTTTTTTTTTTTTAGAGCTTCTAAAAACATAATTTCTCGCCTTTTTTTTAATAGTCTTAATACTTTTTGTTTTTTGTTTTTTTGATATAGGACACCTGAGGAAGTTCTAGCAGCAAAAGGGGTAAAACCGACATTGTCTCCTAACCTTAATACACTTGCTATGGTTGAGGCAGCAGGTGTAAAGCGTCTGCTGTTCTGTGGTGTTGGATGCCAAGTACAAGGTATATATATATATATATATATATATATATATATATATATATATATATATATATATATATGATATGATATGATATGATATGAGGTTTTGTGTATTATTGTGTTATGATATGGTAATATTTTTCGTTCTTGTGACTTTACTATTTTAATGCAGATTAGTTTGTTAATCTGCAGCACTACGATCAGTTGAGAAATATTTGAACTTGGACAAGCTTTATGTGCTGGGGACTAATTGTGGTAACTTGTACCTTCTCTTCTCATAACCTCTTTTTTTATGTTATAATAGTCTGTTAAGTGTTAATGGAATGAATTTTACAATTTATTAAATCATGAAATTCATATGTGCAAAATAAGTAAATAAAATACCATTTAATTTTTTTTTGGGTTGTAGTGGATAATGGAACACGAGATGGTCTAGATAAGTTTCTACGAGCTGCTAGCACAGATCCAGATACAGTTCTTCATTATGAGTTTATGCAAGATTATAAGGTATTTAACACTTTATCTCAACATATTATAATTTACTTATCATAAAAATATTAACTTTTGTTATATATATATATATATATATATATATATATATATATATATATATATATATGTCTTTTCATGTTGGTAGGTCCATTTGAAGCATTTAGATGGTCATATAGAAGAGGTACCATGGCCAATAACCTTAAACTTCTCCACTTTCCTTTTTCCATTATCTTTAAACTCCAATTACCATTTTTTTTTTTTTTTTTAAATTTTAACTTAAACAGGTTCCCTATTTCTCTCTGCCAGCAAATGAGTTGGTTGATGTTATAGCACCATCGTGCTACAGGTACCCTCCATCCCTCTCCATGTTTTATTTTTTTTTTTTTAAATTTTTATATAAGTTTCTTTAATCTTCAAAGAGGCCACTAGAATAACTTATTCTTTTCATTTTTCAGTTGTTTCGACTACACAAATGCAGTAGCTGTAAGTCTTTCCCCTGTCATTAAATTTAATCTATTATGACATGACAAGCTGTACTATGTTTGTCCAGTGTGACTGGGACTCAGACTGATGTCAATGAGACAAAGACTGCAACTTTTTGTCTAAACCAAAAATGTGGGATAGAGACTTTCTTTCTCAATTTTTTGTTTGTGCAAAAGACATAAATGCCCTCCAAAATAACCTTAAATTCAGGATTTGGTGGTGGGGTACATGGGGGTACCAAAATATTCTGGAGTAAGCATGACACAACATCCACAATATATTACAGTGAGGTGAAGAACGATGCTTCCCTTTTTATATATTCTCTAAATTTCATTATACTTATGATTTTTTTTTTCTTATTTTGTGTTATAAAAAACCTACCCAATAATAGCATTATATATTCTTACATGGGCATTATACTTTGAAAAACCTATCCAGTTACAGCAGTGAAAATGGTTTCATATTTATATGACATTGCTATATTGGGTACATTTTTTACAGTGTGATGATGTAATAATAAGAAAAGAATGTAAGGTTCCATAATAAACAAATCAATGTAAATACATTCTATTTCAGGGAATTAATCCTTACCTTTTGAACATTCAAATTGCAGAAATGAACGTGGAAGAGAAATGCTGAACTTGGTCAAGAATCTACTGGAGATCACCCCTACAATAAGTGGAGTAAAATCCTAATCTTTAGTTTTCCTCATATCAGATACAAGTCATCTGTATAAGGGATAATGATATAAAAGCCCTTAAGTTTGACAAAAATGTGCGAATTTACCATTTTTTGGATTTTAGGTTCACTAATACCGGATACTTGCAACTTTTTTTTTTCTTCAGTTTTACCCTTTTTGCAGATTTATCCGGTAAAACCGAATATTTCTACCAAGTGTAAAGGCTTTAATAAACCACAAATATACGAAATTGTAAAATTAAACAAAATGGTGGAAGTATCCGGTATTAGTAAACCTAAAATCCACAAAAGGGTAAATCCGCATATTTCTGCCAAACGTAAGGGCTTTAATGTCATTATCCCTAAGTATAACTAACCACAATTGTTTACTTCAGGGCGGGAGACGTCCTTTTGTCATGGAAACCGTGAAGGCAGACGATAATGCTAAACTCGGTAATTATTATTTGATCTTAATGCAAGAAATAGCAAAATACTTTCATTTTCTTTTTTTCTATCATTAATCTCGATCTTCGAATCCAAGCATGAGTTTTTTTTATTTTATTTTTTTTATTTATTTTGTTATGTATTGATTTCATTTTCAGGAAAGGGTCCTGCTCAGCCTGCTCCAAAGTTTATAGGAAACATTATTGCATTTATACTAAATCTAGTAAGAGTTCATCATATATTATTACAAAAAAAAACATGATAAAGATTCTAACTCTTTAGTCCTTTTCAGATTGGGCCAAAAGGTCTTGAATTTGCTCGCTATTCGCTCGATTATCATACCATCAGAAACTATTTATATGTGAACAGGACATGGGGTAAAGAAAGGTATGTTTTGGAGTCTTTATTTATTTATTTATTTATTTATGAAATTAATCATGAGTCGGATTTAATTTGATAAATCTAATGAACACAGAGCTGCAAGACACATGCCATCATATGCAAAGAAACTTGTGGCTATGTATAATGAGAAAGGTGAGATTGATGAGATCCTTTCAAACAAGTGATGAAATTTGTTCATGTTTTTGTTATGAGATTGATGAAATGTGTTAAAAGTATATGATATGTTGAAGATTGGTATTTGGGAACAGAATGTCTAAAGAGATTGAGATGTGCCCCATGTGTGTTTGCATTAAATGTAGAGAGAATGGGGACTCATGTGGGTTGTCTTTGTCTTTGTGAATGTATGTATTGAATGATAAGATACTTGGACTTTGAGGATGTGGTTAGGATAGAAGCCGTCCAAGAGGGACATGATAAGTAGAATATACGAAATGAATTGACCATCGATTTCAATGCATGGAAACCACAATATGCATTTTATAAACCTAATTTCATTGTTACACAATTTCTTTTTTAAAGCTTATAAAGTTATAAAAGTTTGATAACTCTAACCTTGGCTTTGATCGATTTTTATGGTTCTTATAGGCTCATTCTTAGAAAGTTGAACCTTGGCTCATGTCGTAAAAAAATTAATTGAACCCCTTAAAAATACGGAAGTTATTTGTAAAATCAAAATTAGAAATGTGTAGTTATGCATATAACCTTTAACCTATTTCGTGTTTGGTGGTAATGTTAATGTTATCAATATATTTTAGGGTAGTTATTATTAATATCGAAATAGTTGAACTATATTTACTCATTGAAAGGGGTAGTGTCCTTGTGGTGTCCAATTGTGGGGCTTAAGGCTACCCCGCGAAACCTAAACGAATTTCTATTACATCATGATGATGTAATAGTTGGCTGTCTTATAACCACCATTGTAACCACTTATTTTGGCGCCATTTTGTGTATAAGTACCATCCTAACCAACTTTTTGGCGCCAAGAAGGAAGAATAATCAACTTCCAACCACCATCTTTCTTCTATAAAAGGAACATCGATGTTTGATGCAAAGTTTACAATCCATATACTTACATATGGATAACTTTGCATTTCTCCATCTTGAAGAACACATAACAAACAAATATATTATGTGTTTCTTGATTCAAATTAGTCCTCTAATTCCAATTGCTTTCATTCTTGGATTATCCTACATTTGAATTTGTGTTCCCCGGGTAACATGATCCTATAAATTAACGAAGTGTATGTTGTTATTCTGATACCCTATTTCTTAACATTCGAAATCTGTAATTTTCAAAGGAATAATAATGGCAGAATCAGTAAGAGATATGAGTTCTGTAACATACTGATTTTTACCACAAAATTTTCATTTTTTATTTTAGCACAAACTTCAAGTATCATAAAACCAAATCAAGAAAAATCCCATGTCTATCAATATAGTTATCCCAAATCAGAGTATCAAAATACGATAACCATAAAATCAGCAAGTCGAAGTGTACAGTCAAGCCTGACGTTTCTGCAATCATACGAAGTACCTAAAACAAATTTAATCCATAACTATAAGCATAAAGCTTAGTGAGTCTTTTCTAAAATATCCATACAACAAAACATAATAAACAATTATGGGTTATCATCAACTCTAGATATTATTAGCAATCCCGATGGGTTAACAACATGCCTTGTGGATTAACAACACGTTTTATGGGTTATCAGCAACCCTGTGGATTTTCAGCAATCTAGAAGTTATTAGCAATTCAATTAAACTCACATATAACAATAATAAGCAATTAAGACCCAGCTGATCACAAACATAAATACCACACATGCAAAAGTAGTGAGAAGACGCACCATGCGCATAACGGCTACAAATACAACAACTCACACACATACACATATGACAGACAGGAGCAAGAAGACACCTAACAATAGTAAAGAATACACTCTCAGTCTACACCCTTCAAACCCTAGTTTGAGCCAAACGTCAACAATAGGCAAATTCAACGGTCAACCCTACTACGCCCTGCGTACAATCTGCTCTACGCATGGCATAGAGCTTAGGTGGTTACGGGGCAAAACCAAGCTACCTCGAGCATAGCAAGAGTTACGCCAAGCATCCGGTCTGAATGCCAAAAGTTACATTAAGCTCTTAATACAGAAAGTTAGATCTTCAAGCTTCCAGATATGAACCAAAGGATGACTTAATGGATAAAGTCTTTGACTTTATCCATTTGCATGCCATAAATGAGCCATCAACTAAACCCTAAGTCCATGAAGTGCACTAATGCTCAAGATCTCATGTATGAGGTAGATGAGAATGATCAAGATCTCAACTTTATGATTCAACAACCCCAAAAACAGCAGGTGATGATCTTAAAATGGTTTGGAGTAGATCATACTCACAAGAACCAAAGTTATGGGACAAAAAGCATAACAAACTAAATCTAGTATGAGAGATTGCCAAGATGGGAACTTTGTAACTTCTGGAGGTGGAAAACAAGATGAATGATCTGGATCTACAAGGGTTGGAGCTCCTATATGCTTCTCCAAAGGTCTTCTCCTTTAAGGGTGAACACAATAACACTTTAAAACCTCAAGGTTCTCACAAAAATGGTTAGGGTTTCAAAGGAACTGGATGGGAGGATGGATGCTAGGTATGAAGAGACCCTTATGCGGATTAGAGCCTTTAAATAGGATCACAACCCCGAAAATTAGGGTTTTTGATATTGTGTACTACACGCTGCATAGCTAGACTGATGCCCAATGTAAGTCCTTAAATACCCGTATGAAGTCTTTCTCCTACACTGAGCGTAGGAGGCCATCCTACACCCTGTATAGGACTTAAAATACACTTAATGCCAAAAATAATCCAAGGAAAATCATACGTGTGGTTCCGGGTGTTATAAATCTCCCCCACTAGAATCAGTCTTCACCCCCGAAGTCATCAATCTCGAATAAATCAGGATCGTTGGTACGCATCTCCTACTTGGGATCCCAAGTCGACTTAGAACCCTTCCCGTGCTGCCACCGCACCTTCACCAAGTCCACCAGCTTATTTCGTAGAGTCTTCTTCTTCTTATCGATAATAACTATCGACCACTTGACATAATTTAGGATGTCATCAACCTGAATATCATCCAAAGGTACTACGACTGTCTCGTCTGCCACACTCTTCCGCAACTAGGATACATAGAAGCTGCTATGAATTTGTCTGACTCCATCCGGTAAATCTAAGCGGTAGACCACCTTGCTTGCTACCCGGAATGGACCAATAAACCTACGACCCAACTTGCCCTGCTTACTGAATCAGATGATGCCTTTCCAAGGTGACACCTTTAAAAGTACCATTTCCCCGACTTGAAATTCCAACTCAGATCGGTGTTGGTCGGAGTAGCTGTTATGGCGACTCTGGGCTGTTTGAAGTCTCTGCCTAACCTACTGAATGAGCTACATCGTTTCGAGCACTATCTTTGTGCTCTTTATGACCCTCTGACTAACCTCTTCCCAACAAATTGGGGTCTGAAACTTCTTCCCATAGAGGAGCTCAAAGGGAGGCACACCAATGTTGGAGCGATATTTGTTGTACGAAAACTCAACCAAAAGGATGTAAACGTCCTAAATTCCACCAAAACCCAATATGCAAGCCATAAGCATATCCCTGAGCTTCTAAATGGTCCACTCTATCTGTCCGTTCGTCTGTGGATGATAGGCGGTGCTAAAGTGCGACTAGGTACCCAAATCCTCATGAAACCTCTTCTAAAATTTAGATTCTCAAAATGAAGAGGACATCCCGGTCTGAAAAAATCTATGTAGGGACCCTATGACGAGCAACCATTTCTCAAACATAAATGTTGGCTAACTTCTTAACCAAAGAACTCTATTGGATAGCTAAAAAGTGAGCACTCTTGTTCAATCGATCGATAATCACCCAAATAGCATCCAATCCCGTTGAAGTCTTTGGTAACTTCATGATGAAATCCATGGTGATCTGCCCCTATTTCCATAATGGGACCTCCAGAGGCTACAATTTGCCATGAGGGCGCTGATGTTCGGCTTTGACCTTCCGACAGGTCAAACATCACTCCACAAACCAAACTATAGCCCTTTTCATACATGTCCTGAGAGTTTGTCTTAGATCGTGATACAACTTTGTCGTGCCCGGATGAATAGAAAATCTCGACTTGTATACCTCGTCATCAAAATCTGTTGGCTCCCACCCGAATAAGGTACCCAAATACTGCCATGCTGATGGGTTTTGAGCATTCTAACACTTCCTAAGTGTACATGCAACCCTAATAACCTTGGATCTATGTTTGTCTAATTATCATGCAAAGTTGAATTCTAAGGTTATATTCCTATCTAGCATACACGGGGAACAATTTTTAACTTGAATGGAAGATAGAATAACTTACCTTGTTGTTGCTTATGATCCTTGAAACCTTGTGAGCCTATCACCCCAAGTGTGATGCCTCAAATGCTTCACACAATACCAAATGCAAAGGAGTAAACTTTGAAAGAATCTTACACTTTCAAAAATCGGCCTAGCCCTTACTTGTTCATGTGTTCCTTATATAGTGTTGACACATCTAGGGTTACACCATGCAAATCCTAATGTGTCATGACCCTTCATTTCCATGACCCATGGGTTTGTAACTCCTATGGAGCATCCTATGGGTGGAACCCAACTTGATAATCCATGGAGCCTCTTAGCCCACTATACAAGTTATGGATGATTTACATAATCAACCCATATATTTAATTAGTTATCTTTTGATCACTTAATTAATTTTAAATTAATTCTTGATCAAACTAATTAAATAATATTATTAATATATTAGAACTTATAATATATTAATAATCCACAAGTGTTATTTCTCTCATTTAGTCTATCCAATTGCATGGTGCCATGCAACCCAAATGGACCATGTCGGGTCGGGTCAAGTACATACCAGAAATAGTTATGGACTTAGACACCTTATCCAACAGTCTCTCACTTGGATAAGTCTAAAAACTATAACTGCAAGTATGAATTTAGGAACCGATCAGAAATCATAGCTCTTTCAAGGATTCTCGGAACTGACAAGATGATGATACGCCATTTAAGATAAGTGATCATATAATCCTCTGTTCGAGATATCAGCTGGACAAATACATGGAACAATGTATTACTTATTGTCCACCAGTTTGTTTCCCAATTTCCAATTTGTTTGAAAAAGAACTTAATTGAACACATCAATTTAGTTCTAACCGGGCCCGATACATAGGTCAAAACAAAATCATCGATAGGCCCAGATATCAGGTTCTAATCCAAGAAGGAACAGATAAACTTCGACTCATATGTTTGTTCTACCACTCATTGAATTATACACAAGAGCACGTTTTATAACATCGAGTTACCAATGCGTTTTCGTACAATCAATGCATAACCAACTCATAAGTAACAAATCATATCTCTAGGTTTGAAGACTTATCTGATATTACCGTCTCACGATCACTCGAGATAAATTCCATGAAGTGATTCCAATGAGCGTGGGTTGAGTCCAATGCTCAGACCTTATGAGCACTCATGATTGTTGTAGCTATGTCCAACACCTTATACCTCTGCAACCAATCATGACAGTATTGATTCACACCTACTTCCAACATATGACCGACTGTGGAGGTTCGAATACTATGATACACCAAACATAATTATTCTGGAAGTCAAAACATGCAAAAGAAATATAGAAAACGATCGAAAAGAGATAACAACACTTTACTCATAAATAAAACACCTTTTATTCATCAAATAATGTCAATTACACTTTACAAATTTCAAGGTTATCTAACTACTAAATCTAATATCATCCTTCAGCCCTATGCTCCGAGCATGCTGGAGATGCTTAACCCGAGTCAGTCCCTTCGTGAGGGGATCTGCTGGATTCTCATCCGATGATACCCTCTTTGCCACGAGGAGTCATTCTTCTATTCGATGTCTGATGAAATGGTATTTTCTGTCGATGTGTATGGATCTCCTGTGATCCCTTGGTTCCTTGGCTAAGGCAACAACACTTTCACTATCATAGAAAATTTCCATTGGCTCCTTTATAGCTGGTACAACTCCAAGGTCTCCAATGAAGTACTTTAGCCATATCGCCTCCTTTGCTGCCTCGCTAGCTGCTATATACTCTGATTTGCAAGTTGAATAAGCCACTGTCTCTTGCTTGAAACTCTTCCAAGATATTGCTCCTCCGTTTAGGGTAAAGACCCAGCCTGACTGAGAGCGTACATTATCCCTATTAGTCTGAAAGCTAGCATCACTATACCCTACAACTCTCAATTCTTCATTCCCACCGAGGGTAAGGACCCATTCCTTAGTCCTCCGTGTGTACTTGAGGATATTCTTTACCGTAGTCCAATGTGCCTTGCCAGGGTTCCCCTGATACCTGCTAACCATGCTCAAGGCAAAGGTTACATCATGTCGAGTACACGTCATAGCATACATGATAGATCCTACATCCGAAGCATAAGGTATTCGACTCATTTCTGCTACCTCAGCCTCAATACTAGGGCTTTGTGTCTTACTCAATATGGCGTTACTATGGATGGGTAATTCTCCTTTCTTGGAGTCCTGCATGCTGAATCTCTTCAGCACCTTATCCAAGTAGGTACTCTGACTAAGTCCAATTAGTCGGTTACTCTAGTCTCTCAAGATCCTTATCCCTAGAATATAGGCAGCTTCTCCTAGGTCCTTCATAGAGAAACACTTCCCAAGCTAGGACTTAACTTCATGCAGAGTTGGGATGTCATTTCCTATGAGTAGTATGTCATCCACGTACAATACCAAAAATCTAACTATACTCCCACTAGCCTTGACATATACACAAGATTCATATTCACTCCTAGAAAATCCAAACTCTTTGACTTTCTCATCAAAGCAAAGATTCCATCTGCGAGGTGCTTGCTTTAATCCATAAATGGATTTCTCAAGCTTACACACTCTATTAGGGTACTCTGTATTGACAAAACCCTGGCTGACTCATGTAAACATCCTCAGCCAACTTTCCATTAAGGACAGCAGTTTTGACACCCATTTGCCAAATTTCATAGTCATGAAATGCAGCTATGGCTAACAGAACCCCAATACACTTAATCATGGCCACTGGAGAAAAGGTCTCATCATATTCAACTCCCGGAGTTTGTGAGAAACCCTTTGCAACCAGTCGTGCCTTATAGGTATGTACATTACCATCCATGTCGGTCTTCTTATTGAAGATCCATTTTCACCCTATAGTCTTACGACCACGTACATTCTCAACCAAGTTCCAAACTTGATTGTCATACATGGACTGTATCTCACTGTCCATTGCCTCTTTCCACTTGGCTGACTCAGGGCATGCCATGGCTTCCGCGTAATTGTTAGGCTCATCTAGACCTATTAGTGTCTCATCACTGATAAGTGTATCACCTTCCGCAGTAATATGGAATCCACAGTAAAGCTCAGGTGCATTCCTAACCCTTGTGGAACGCCTAAGAGGTACAAACTTGTCAATTGGCTCAACAGGAGTTTCCTCCTCAAGTTGAGTGCTAGGGTTTGAAGTTCCTTCACCACTTGACTCTTGAATTACTTCAAGGTCAACTTGCCTCCCACTGTTTCCTTGGCTTATGAACTCTCTATCTCTCTCTCTCTCTCTCTCTCTCTCTCTCTCTCTCTCTCAAAAACGCCCTCCTAGCTACAAATACCACATTTTCACTAGGTCTGTAGAAGAGCTAACCAAAGGATTGTTGTGGGTAGCCGATGAAAATACACCTCTCGCTTCGAGGTTCGAGCTTATCATGAGTCTCGTGTCTCACGAAAGCCTCGCAACCCCAAATCTTGATGTGGTATAGTTTGGGTACTTTACCAGTCCACATCTCATGAGGAGTTTTGGCAACATTCTTTGTAGGGACCAGATTAAGGATATGGGCAGTAGTCTCTAAGGCATACTCCTAAAATGAGATTGGTAGTGAAGCTCGACTCATCATGGAACGAACCATGTCCAACAAGGTCCGATTATGCCTCTTAGACACACCATTCAACTGCGGTGTCTTGGGAGGTGTCAATTGTGAGACAATCCCACATTCCCTAAGATAGTTGAGGAACTTTGAACTAAGATACTCACCACCTCGATCGGATCGAAGCATCTTAATGTTCCTGCCTAATTGATTCTCGACTTCCTGTTTAAACTCTTTAAACCTTTCGAAAGTCTTTGACTTATGCTTGATCAAGTAGACATATCCATACCTACTGTAATCATCAGTAAAAGTCAAATAATAACGATTAGCATCCCTTGTGGCATGTTTGAAGGGCCCACACACATCCGTCTGTACAAGATTCATTGAACTTTTCAATGGCATGTTTCAATCTCGAGTGTGCCCTCCAGGTTTTGTGACTGGGATACCAAGGATCACAAAACGAGGTGTGAAGTAACCATGCAAATCACTTGGTACCCTTTAAAGTTTATCACTCAATCGATGTGCCGGTAAACCACACATGCTCCACTGATACTATGATAAACCTTAAGTCACCCTTTACATACCTTGTTAAGTCCAAGTTAGTGTGCTGGTTAACCACACACGCTCCACCAAAGACTTAAAAAAAAGTGTAAAATGTAATTTCATGGATTAGAACCTTATTCAAATTTTTCCTAAAGCAACTAACATTGGGAATTTAATAAAACATTTAGTTACTTTATAATATTCATCATACTTTTAATGAGAATTTATAAGTTCTTGTATTACCCGTTCTACTAACGACCCTCCACCAATCAAGGAAGCGGTGGGTGAGAGTGGACACCCATTAAGTTGCCATTTTATAGGCAACAACCTTATACCCCCTTATAGACCGACTTCGTGAATGAGGCGTACTAGCGGTAAGACAACTTGATCTTATATATATATATATATATATATATATATATATATATTATTCACTTATAATATTATAAAGTATAAGGGTTGAATTTTAACTTTTAAAATTCTAAGGGTTGGAACTAAAGTTTTAATCAAGACTTACTTGTTCCAAAACTTAAGGGCAAGTTTTGTAAACTTTCATCATTTCTTATAACTTACGAATTTAATTGAGTAATAAAAATGAAGACTCTTCATTTTTATAACTCTAGTGTTCTTTTAATGGCTTTAATAAAAGTGTGACTTTTGGTTTTCCATAACTTGAGGACAAGCTATCGACTCCAGTAAAACACTTTATGATCATGAATTAAACTAGCATGAAGGTTACAAGCAATTCCTATGATCATCTAATCTTCATAAGTTCAAGAACATTAATATGAACATTTCAAGAATCAAAAATTACACTTAAAAACTTGTAATTTTGATGATTGCCATTGCAAATGGATTAGCATAAACATTACACCATCTAAAACAAGTTTTCAAGTACGAAAATAGTTTAGGGTAATGTGTCTAGTTCATTTCTAGCAACAAAAGTCAAAGATCTGCATTCTGAGTCTCCTACTCGTCGAGTGCACGAACCTACTCGACGAGTAGGATGAATTTACACATGAACTCGGCGAGTTCAGCAGGCAGATAGCACAAAATCGACTTTTTTCAACAATTTTGCACAAATAACAAACAAACAAGTCTAGGCTCTGATACCACTGATGGATTTTGAGCATTCTAACACTTCCTAAGTGTACATGCAACCCTAATAACCTTTGATCTATGTTTGTCTAATTATCATGCAAAGTTGAATTCTAGGGTTATATTCCTGTCTAGCATACATGGGGAACAATTTTTAACATGAATGGAAGATAGAATAACTTACCTTGTTGTTGCTTATGATCCTTGAAACCTTGTGAGCCTAGCACCCCAAGTGTGATGCCTCAAATGCTTCACACAACACCAAATGCAAAGGAGTAAACTTTGAAAGAATCATACAGTTGCAAAAATCGGCCTAGCCCTCACTTGTTCATGTGTAGCCGATTTTGGTGGAGAATGAGTTCTTTATATAGTGTTGACACATCTAGGGTTACACCATGTAAACCCTAGTGTGTCATGACTCTTCATTTCCATGACCCATGGGTTTGTAAGACCCATGGAGTATCCTATGGGTGGAACCCAACTTAATAATCCATGGAGCCTCTTAGCCCACTATACAAGTTATGGATGATTTACATAATCAACCCATATATTTAATTAGTTATCTTTTGATCACTCAATTAATTCTAAATTAATTCTTGATCAAACTAATTAAATAATATTATTAATATATTAGAACTTATAATATATTAATAATCCCCAAGTGTTATTTCTCTCATTTAGTCTATCCAATTGCATGGTGCCATGCAACCCAAATGGACCATGCCGGGTCGGTTCAAGTACATACCAGAAATAGTTATGGACTTAGACACCTTATCCAACACATGCAGCATCACCAATCTACAACTATCATAATTAAAAGCTGATATTTGACCGACCACTCTCTCGTTCTTCCGATTCTCCACCCTAATGGCCTCTTACTGTGCAACCCTAATCATCTCCAAAACTAGAGTCACAACTCTCATCCTTCAACATAGATCTTGAATTGGAGTACTAATCTCCCTACAACTCAGTGCATCGACCACCATGGTTGCCTTACATGGATGGTACAAAATCTCACAGTCGTAGTCCTTCACTACGTCAAGCCACCTCCGCTGCCTCGTATTCAAGTTGGACTGATCCATCAGACATATTAGATTTTTGTGGTCCATTTAAATAGTATACTAGACCCTATATAGGTAGTTGCGCTAAATCTTGAGGGTGAAAACCACCGCTCCCTACTCCAGATCATGAGTAGGGTAATTCCTCATGCGACTTTAACTTCCTCAAAGCATAAAGGATCACATGCATCCTCTATATCAGTACTTCACCCAAGCCCATGATCAATGCGTCATAGTATACAACTAAATCCTCAACTCCCTCGGGGAGGGTAAGCATCGACGCCTCACAGAGCTTCTACCGAAGTATCTCAAGCGATGCCTGCTTCTCATGCCCCATATGGGAGGTGGTATCCTTCCTAGTCTGTATAGTGAGAAGAACTACAATCTTAGTGAAATCCCTGACGAATATTTAATAATAAAACTGCCAGTTGGACGAAACTCTGAATCTCAGATGGAGACTTCGGAACTTCCCACCGCATAACCACTTCAATATTGGCCGGATCGACCAATATACCATCTTTGTTGACAAGTTGCCCCATAAACCAGAACTCACACTTGGAGAACTTTGCGTACAACCTCTTCACCCTAAGAACGCTAAGAAGCTCATGCAAATGCTCATCATGCCCCTCCTTGGTTGTGGAATAGACCAAAACATCATCCATGAGAATAATCACTGATGGCTCCAACATATGCCCACACACCCAGTTCTTGAGATCCATAAACACTGGAGGTGTGTTAGTGAGCCCTAAAGGCATCACCACAAACTCATAATGCCCACAACAAGTTCCAAAAGCCATCTTCAGGATATCCTCCTACCAAACCCTCATTTGATGATAACCAGATCTCAATTCGATCTTGGAAAACCAAGATGCCCTCTGCATCCAAGTAAAAAGGTCGTCAATCTGAGACAATTGGTACTGGTTCTTCACTGTCAACTTGTTCAACTCCTTATACTTTATGCACATCCAGTGTGAACTGTAATGCCTTGTTTCAAATCGTTCCCATTTTGGGGATAGTGATCAGGTATTAGGTATTATCAAGCTTTGGAACCTTGAGGAATTGAGTTTTGGACTCAGTTGGGGTTAGATAACGTAATTTGGATGCTTGGGTATTTGGTTTGTATTTTGGAGTCAAAGGGCATTTCGATAAATTGTTAGCTCGGGATTTTATGGAAAGTGGATGTTTGTTCGGGATATGTTATGGAAAGTATGAGTTGATAATAGTGCGGAGCTTCTTGATATATTTTCATGGATATATAGATGGTTGAAATCAGAGTTGTATTGAGAAAGTTATGGTCTCTAGAAGAATTAGCGTTTGGGGACAACCCTAGTATGAGGGGCGTACCAAGGTGGTATGCGGGGGGTACTGATGTGAAGGCGGGTACATGACGCGTAGTGAGGAGTATGCATAGTGTAGTGCAAAGATGGGTCGAGATGCGAGACCTCATATGCTGGGCATACGAGGAAGTACGCTGAGCGTATGAAGGACAGATGGAAATCCTAATTTTTAGGAATGCACCCTATATAAGCTTAATGTTAGCCCCTTTCCTTCATTCCTAAGTCAGCCTCAACCCTCTAATAACCCTAAATCGACCTTGTAGCCTCTTAGAGGTGTGCTTTAGCGATTGGGAGGATTTGGTGCTCATTTTTTCCCTTGGGAAGGAAACAAGAGAAGTTAGAAGTTGTTTGGCTACGTGGGAAAGCTTTGGATCTAGAATCATCTCCTTGTGGGGAAGCTTTGTGACGTAAAAAGTTTCTATCTTTGCTTGTGTATGATTAGATCTCTTCATGGCTAGTTTATTAGAATAAGAGAAGTGGGATAAGAAGATCCATCTACTAATGAAGAGACAGTGGAGAAAAAGAATGTGCGTTTGATGGAAAAGATGGAATTAGTTAAAGTAGCAATTCAAGTTCGTTTGAAGCTGATTTTGATCAAGCTTCTAAGGAGTGTGCTAAATAGAATTGGGATCCCTCCTCTCTATAAAATGTTAAAATTTTTGTAAGTTATTTAAATAAAGAAGAGATTATGGTGTTTGAGTATATCTATTATGATCTTGAAAAATCTCACCATGAAAAGATTGATCTTAAAAATAAATGTGATTTTGCACAATATGAAATTAAAACAAAGAAAACTGAATTGGAAAAAATGAAAAACAAAAACAAAAACAAAAAATTCTTTAATAATGTTTATCTTAAAGAAAAGAATGATGCCATTTTAAATTTTGAGAACACTATGAAAATAGATAAAAACCGGACTACTTCTCACACAAGACTCACTAAAATTATAAATGATCAAATTCCTTCACAATCTCTAAAAACCATTGGTGCAAATTTTCAAAAGTACTTGATTTTTTTGAGAAAATCAAAAAGGAACCAAGTTTTTCAAACACCGAAGAACTAATTTAGCATTTCAAAACATATTTTGTTAAATTAGATATATCAAATAGTTAAGATCATGTTAACAAGTGTTGGGAAACTAAAATATAAGGAAAAAACATTAAAGAACGTACTATCTCCAATGATATATCAGTTAAAATTATTGTTTTAAAAAAATCAAAGTTGATGAAGAAGATGTTGTCAAGTTTCCAATCTTAAATGGTGAGAAACATTATGCATTAAATGTCATTCTAGAGAATCCTAATCTTGTTGCTTTAGTGGATAGATATGAGCATCAAGATTCATTATTAGATACTCACTTAGAAGTATTAGTGCAAACAAAGACTGATTCCTCTACATTAGCATCTACTAGTGCCCATTTTCAAAGTAATAGTCATCCAAAAGGTGACAAAATTCTAGATACATCAAGTCTCTCAAAGATAAAGCAATTTTGGAAACCTAAACTAAGAAATTTTGAGATTAAAAGTTCGAAACCTAAAAGAAAAGTAGGTCCTCAAAAGTGATATAACTATGGAAGTAGGAATCATGAAGCTCATCATTGTATACATGAGAAATGTTCTAAACAAAATACAATATAATGTTGAGTTGTGAAAACGGATCAAGAAAGAGAACTGCCTAAACTATCTTCCTTTAGAATCTTATAATATATTTTCTTCTCTTAAAAATGTTGTAACAAAACTCATATCCAAATGGGTTAAAGGAGAATCTAACTTATTTAATTGTGATGCTAGGGACATGATCACATTTGGCATCTTGAAAGTGGTTGTTCAAGGCATATGACATGGTTAAAGAGGCTTCTAGAATAATTTATCATGAAAGATGGTCTGAATGTCACGTTTGGACACAACAATAAAAGTTTCACCAAAGGATATGGAACCCTCAAATGTAACTTTTTATGCTCTTAAATGAATCATATGTGAAAGTATTTAAGTATAACTTAATTGCAATCAATCAGCTATGTGATGTTGATTATAAATTTCAATTTCAGAAAAAGGAAGGAATGGTGATTAACTACAATAAGAAAGTGGTTCTTAGTGCCAATAGAAAAAAGACATATATATATATATACACACACACACACACACACACACACATATATATATATATATATATATATATATATATATATATATATATATATATATATATATATATATATTGTAACAAACCGATGATGATTAACTACAATAAGAAAGTGGTTCTTACGATAAGTTATTTCTTTCATTTATTGTAACAAACCGATGGTTCATGTTCTAATGACCTCTCATCGTATGATGCAACGCTTAGACTCAGGTCTTTTAGAGTCAAATTCCAGAATGAAAGATACCTTCCTTCCTAATCTAATGTGATATAATCACATTCTAATATGTAGTACTTCTAGCTACAAGCTCTTACATTGATCACAATACTTCTATTGATCACTTCGATTTTCTTTCACTTCAGTCTCCTGGCTTATGTCAGATGCTACATCGATCTTGGCTTTCTGAACCATGTAACATACTTGTCTTAGTCGGACTCAATTTGATATGACCACTAGGGTAGGAATAACAATCATATTCCTAGTCATCACCGAAACGATGGTAACGACATACTTGAACAAAACATAATCAATTACTAGCTTCTTGGTAACCTTGTGACTTTCTGCGATCCAAGTGCGAGTCATGTGCTTCTTGTAGTATAGGCCTCTACTACCATTCACACCTACTTATACTCGTCCCAGTGCGAGCCGGTGGCCCATGGCGGCGACTCAAACAACGGCTGGAACAATAGTGGAGAAGAAAGAGGATGACGGACGTCCGTCGACGAGGCAACAAATGATAACGGTGGATGAGGAGGGCCCTTATGGTGGTGGTGGCTTCCGAAGGTGAAGAAGGAAGAGTGGCAACCGATGTCTCTAGGTTTAGGGTTTGGAAACAAGGTGACGGATTTATAGTCCCTTCCTTTCAAACTATGATCCATATCGACACTACTAGTCCTTCCTTATCCTTTTTCTTTCAATTTCGATCCAAAATTTATCATTTCTACCCTGCTCCCATAAATCCTTCTAGAATAAGTCCAAAAGCTACCAATTACACCCTGCCTTCTATCATCCTTACAAAATAAGTCCTAAAATTACACTTTAACCCCTGGATATTCAAATCCTTTCATTTGGCTTCCTGAAACCAACACCCCGCTAATTATTATTTGATTTTGAGCTATAATAATCTGAATTAATAATAAAAATTACTTCTTGGAGTTCCAAGTATATTATTTAATTATTCTATTTTAAATGGGATGTTACATATATAAAATAGATGTTTATATGTCTATAAAAAATATTTTTTTTAAATAAATATGTCGACAATACACATATGTAAGAATAATTACAAAAGTTGATACGATACAATTAAAATAGTATTGATTTTTCTGTATTGTCTTTAACATTATATGTTGGTTTATCTCGATGAGATTTGTTGAGGAATCGAGCTTACACATCCTATCAAAGATTAGCTGACAAAAATTTAGTTGTTGGAAAACCGTTGGTTCCTGCAACAATAATAAAGGACCACTATTACCACTAATTGGATAATCTATTTGACTCCTAAAAAGAGTTGTGACTAAATCAAAATTCCAACAAATTAGGAAGAGATAATGACCAAGTGTTTTTCTAAATGTTTTGGATCCATTGAACCTTAAACAAACACAATTAACCCAACAATCAGCACCTTAATCGATGTTTGTTCACTTTGTTCATCCTCAACAGTGATCCCATCCAAATAGCCTTCACCTTGAACCATCTCAACTTTTTGGGGGCAACCGACCACTACATTCACAACTTTTTTTTCGTCGACCAACCAACGACTTTAACCAAAAACATATGAATACTGATATCAACCTTCTATCATCATCATTAAACAACACATAATTTGGTTGCACCTTCTTCCAGCCTCCAACTTTACCAAGGCGATAGTCACCACAATTTTTGACCTTTACCAAAGAGCCAACCTCCACCCCGGTCACATCCAAAGTGTTCTACTACTTGATTATTCTCTGTCACCACACAGAATTTGTTCGTACATACCTCTTATGTGAAACGAGAGCATTATTCCACCGATTAAGAAAACAAAGCCACTCCCTTCTACCGTTTTCTTCCCCATGCCAAAAGAACCAATTCAAAGCCAACTATGTTGAGGTCTTTTCATCCTTTTTCCTTTGCAAATTGGTTAATCTCTCAATTTTACGATGATCTACCCACAACTTTCCGCCATGTTTGCCTTTGAATATCATACTTCCCTTGAGTACAACAAACATCTATGGACTACCTGTGTTCATCATCAGTCACCCATGTCATCTCGAATGGTCCTCCCCGTCTCCCCATGACAATGGTCGACCCGAAACAAAATTTGTTTCTGATTTGGTCTCCGAAACTAGTTACTGACCCACTACTTTTGCTACTCTCATAGCTCTGTAATCAAAGGCTACTCTTGCCTTCGAAAATCGACTCTCAAGCTGGACCTCTTCATCCTTCTCTCTGATACCAAGTGTAGGAAAATCTTTACTTCCTACAACAATAATTAAAAAAACGAGTACATGAGAAGTAGAACACGAGATATGTTTTGGAGAAATTTTGTTTGAATTCCTTCCAATTAAAAGGAGACAACTTACATATCTTTAAATACTAGAAAAAAAAATCCTAAAAGAAAGGAACACTACTACCACTAATCGGGTGATCTATTTGACTCCTGAAAAGACTTATGACTAAATCAAAATACCAACAAATTAGGAAGAGACAATGACTAAGTCTTTTTCTAAAAGCTTTGGATCAAATGACCCGTAAACAAACACAATTAACCCAACATTATCTACATTCTAAGGGAGGAGGGTGTCATTTGCAGCTTGAGATAGATGACGAACTACACAATCGATACAGACAAGGCCGAGATTCTGTAGGTCGTGTGGTACCACAATTTGTGTGTTTAGGGGTTTTATAACCCGTGAAAGCTCCCTTCTCTCTCTCTCTCTCCCTCCTTCTCTCTCTCTTTCTCTATCTTAAATCAGTAGCATTTTCATTTTTTTATTATTTTCTTGTTTTTCTAATAAATTATCCTATTATAGATACCCCCACTTAATTTCATTTCAATACCATATCTCTTCTTCATATCAATTCGTTTCCATTAGACTCTTTAAATTTCATTCTGACCTTCAATTCATTTAAAATGAATGTTATTCCTAGGCCTAGGCGCATGCATAGAATGATCTGAAATCAATGAAATGATGTTGACCAGAGCACACAATGGAGATTCTCAAAAGTAACAAAGTTACAAAATAACATGAAATATTTTCATTACGAGGCGGTGTGAAATATGTTAAAAAATCACCCCTTTTTAATAATTTAATGTCACTGTAGTTGGATTTATTTTGTCTATTTGTCTTTACTTTACTGTTTGTAGTATATTAAGTATATTATTTTTATTTTAATTTTCTTTTTAAGATTTAATTATGTGTGTTGCACTGACCCCGATCTTGTTGGCTCCTCAGTCCTTGATCAGAAGTCTTGGATCTCTTCGTAGGACCCTCAACTGCCTATACACGCTCTGTCTCCTTCTTCCCCAGGTGCTCCAAATCAATCTCTTACTCCTGGGTTACCTCGACCATCCCATCATCCGTTTGAATGGTCAAGGTCCAACCCGTGAACCCGATGACCAATCTATCTGTGACACACCCAATGATGTTGGGTAATTCCTCACATAAGGCTCATGAATCCTCCACAACAATCTAATCATGGGATCGACCCTCCTGAAAACATGGTGCATAGCCCACCTCCAATCCCAAATGAGAAGTGCTCACAATAGGATCCTCCTTCCTAAACGATTCTAGGGATCCATAAGCTTTGTGCTCCAAAGGAGCCCCCAACTTTTCCGCTACAATCTCGGCCCGAAAAGGCCTCGAGACGACCATCCAAGAGCTCCAAAATCCATTCCTCAACTGAACCAAAGATCATAGGGGTCCATTCCAAATTGCCGCGAGTAATCTTCGACGAGATGAACTCTCATATCCGCTCATTGATCGACTCAATACATACACATGAGCTGGAACCAGAAGTTGAACACCCTTCCTGAGTACTTATCCTACGGGCTTCCTGGGTTCTCCAAGATTCTCCCTGATTCGATTATGGATCATGTTCTTTTAGTAGTATGGGCTCAATACTAACTTCCACACCTATCTATACTTTCCACAGAGAATCATCCCGAATCCTCCAAGTCACCTTCTCAAAATAGAACTCTAAGCACTCGCTAAATAGCATAACAAAACCCATTGAAGCACTACCTAGACTTTCCTAGGTTCCCGGCCTCACCCTGCCATCAGATGCTGAAGAACTCCCCATAATGCCAGTCACCCACCTCATAAATACAATCACATGCAAAAAAGATTAGATGATCCTTTGAGTAACCGACTCATCCCTTTAATGGTTGTACTCAGACAAGAGCTACGCAATAGGGTTGAATCCATTACTCTGAGATTATTCAACTTTTGTTACATGTGACTCAATATATTCACTTAGTACCTAACTCCCATCACGTAAGTGTTTAACAAAGCAAAAATCAAGTAGAATTCGTGCACTAGCACTCCAATCCATAGAATAACCAAAGAACATCCAATCCCACATATTACAACTTATTCCATGAACTTCTACTCTCATTGTCGATTGCCTTATCCATGTAAATTATACAACGAACAAGATCAAATAGACTGTCGAATAACATACTCTACAGTAGGACCACAAACCAACGAGGAACGGGAAATAAGCCCAAATCAATCATTCTATGACTATATGATCCTAACCGTATACAATTTTTAAAGCATACACTTAGCTATTACTAATACCAATAGATATTACCATTCCAGCATAACATCCAATGCTCCCTAGGCTACATGGCATCACTCCTAGCATTCTATCATGAAAAAACTGAGCATATCCTTAGCCCTAAATTTTCATGTGATAAACAGATTCATAACTCAAATCCTATCAGATAACATGTATAGATATTTTAGGAAAATCTTAATTGTCTTAGAAAACTCTTTTAAAAAAAATACTTTTGTTTTTGAAAACTTAACCAAATCCTCTATTTGAGTTCAGACACACCCGAGAGTTTGTCCGAATCCCTCAAACCAAGGCTCTGATAGCAACTTGTAATGCCCCAAAAATAAGACCATAATTTTTTTGTTTGCATTTTTAGATTAATAAAGCATCCAATATCATCATCATAAAACCAAGGTTATCAAAATATATCGATACATCATCAATATCAGAGTAAATCACAAAATGTGGAAACATGTGGTGTGTGCTCTGCAATCATCTCAAGCTCTTACTTTTGAAAATAGAAGTACATGAAACATAAACTGAAAACCGTAAGCACAAAGCTTAGTGAGTTCCCGAAAATTCCACATATCAAACTGGGCCTAGCCCTGGGGTATATTCCAATCCAAAAAGAAGGTATCCCCGATGGGATATATTTCAACCCAATCATAAACATAGTGGGCCCTGCCCAAGGGTATATTTCAACCCAATCATACAATAGTGGGCCTCGCCCTGGGGTATATTTCAACCTAAAGATGACATAATGGGCCCCGCCCTAGGGTATATTCCAACCAGACATGCCATAATGGCACAATCCTCATGTAAAGCATATATGCTTAACCAGATACTAGCATACAAAATGACCATTGGGCCCCGCTTGCTAAGCATACAAGCAGATACACATGCAAGAGTTACGCAGACATCTAACATCCTAGATAATAAATTGTGGGCCAGAATTGGTGCCTTCGACCTGCTAAACACGGTGAGGAAACTACTTCGTACTGCTGAATATCACAAAAAGAGTCTCTGGTTGCTGGCCCGCTAAAATCCCCACGCTAACAATCACAAAATAATTATCCAGTCAATAATTAGATCTTAACCTGCGCTAAGTGTCCAAACTAGGGTAAAGTCCTTTTTACCCTTTACGCAACTTGGCCCAAATCCTAGGCCCAAACCACAAATCCAAGGCACAAATTCAAATAAACAACCAAGGCCCAAATATGGGCAAAATTTCCAAATTGGGCTTAAACCCTTTCATGGGCCTTAAACCAAGGTCCAAAATATTCTTAGCCCAAAACACTTAAATTCTCATGGTCCAACAAGGCCCAAAGCACCGAAGTCCAAAAATGACCCAAACCGATGACCCATTATTCCGAGGCCCAACCTGCTAAGTACATGGAGTGTAATCAGCTCGTATGCAAAGCGTACTTGCCTTAGGGATTGTATGCTAAGCATACTTGGTTATACACCCAATGTACCCTCACATTCAACCATCATCCATATTCAGCTCTTATTCCATAAAGACTTTACTGCAAAGCCTAGATCTGACTTCCTTGGACAGATTTATCATGTAAACTTGCTAACTTTACATGCATGCATGGCTTAATGAAGCTATTAAGCTAAAAAGGGACTTAATAAATGACTTAATGCATGAATGAGACATTAAACACCACAAAGCTTGCACCTTTATGCTTGAGAAACTCATAATATGTTCAAATCTAAAAGAATAAGCCCTAGAAATGACTTCACCCATCAAACTAACCCAAAACAAGATCAAAAGCATAAAAACCATGACATAAAGAGATCTAAAATACAATGATAAAAGTTGGGACTTTATACCTCAAAAGTCATCAAAACATGGAGCTAAATATGGATCTCTAAGATCTCTTCAAATGAATGAGTCCGCTAACTTCTTCTTCTTTTTCTCCAAGGAGCATAAACCACCAAAATCAAGGCTAAGGCTTAAGAACACACCAAGAGGCTATTAGGGTTTGAGATTAGAGTTTTAGGGTAATGGAGGTTGTAAAGGTGCCCGTACTAGGAACTTAATGAGCTTAAATAGGGTGAAACATCTCAAAACTAGGGTTTCATTAAACCCTCGTACACCCAACGTACTCCTTGTATGCCTAGCGTACGAGGCCTCGGTCACGTGATCAATCCTTTTTAGTATGCTAAGTGTACACTGGTGTACTACCTATGTATGCCCTGGTACGCCGTGCATACTCCCTATATACCCCCCCGCGTACTAGGGTTATCTTTAAACCCTAAAATCCTCCGAAGGCCACAACTTCTTCATTAAAAATTCAACTTCGACGATACTGATATCCATGAAAAGGTAACATGAAGCTCTACGCTTTTGTCAAGTAGTACTTGCCTTAAAATGTAACGCTTGTTTCAGGTATCACTTATTTCTCTGACATTTTAGGGTTTTGGACTGGAACTCGATGAGTTGGGGAGCTACAACTCATTGAGTAGAAATCAATTTGGACGCGTGACTTAGGGTCTACTCGACGAGTTAGAAGGCCTCAACTTGATGAGTAAACGTTGTAAAGGGAAACCCTAATTTTAAGGGATTTGTACCCTATTTAAAGAACTTATGGCTCATTTGTGCCTTCACTCATCGACCTTACTATCTAGAGAGAAACCCTAGCCGTGCTTTAGTGCTTTCTTGAGTGTGTGTGAGCTTTGGAGAGTTAATCTTGTGCTCTTTGGAAGGATACTTAAAGTTTGAAGAGATTGAAGTGATGAAGAGGCTATAGATCTGACATCTAATCTGTATTAGCAACCATTTGGAGGTAAAAAGTCTTTACCTTTATCTCTTGTTTCTTAGATCTTCTCCTACGTGTGTTTAGTGGATTTTTAAACCCATTTTTGAGCCACTTTCGGAGTTGATCATGATTTGAAGTTGTGACTTTAGAACTAGACACCTTAGGCCTCCTAAGGCCTAAAGATTAAAGCTTTGGCCTTTATCCATGCCCTAAACCTCTTTCTATGCTTGGTTTTGAGTGTTTTAGTCTTTTGAGGCCTTGCATGTACGTAAAGTAGACAACTTTACATGGTAACAACACTCTAGGGTATTGGATCTGTAGTTTAGAGCCTTAGATTCAACTTGAAAGGACTGAACTTGAAAAGGGCAGAAGGAACTCGGCGAGTTGCATAGCCAACTCGACGAGTTAGGAAGGGTTTACCTGCCTTTTGGATTCTGAGTGAACTTGGTGAGTGGGTGACAAGTTGCTAGATGCACTCGACGAGTTGGGGTCAACATGGACTGTTGACCTTGACTTTGACCATGGTTAACCAAGTTTGACTTTAAGGGTATTTTTGGTATTTTGAGATTTTGACAAATAAGTCACATGGAAATTATAGGCGGTTGAATTGGAGCTGTGGATTGGGATTGACCTTATCGATTCAACATTTATTGAGAGGTAAGTCTCCTAACCTTACCAATAGGTTGAAAGCACCAAGGTTAGCCCTTTATATGATATGTGGATGGGTAGTTGGTTATATGATATGTTAGTAGGGCATTTGTATGGAAGACCTCGGGGGGTTCCTGTAATAGTAGATTAAGACCATGAAAGGGTTCCTATGGCATTGGTATAAGTCCTTGGAGGGTTTCTGAAACGACCCAAAAATACGACCCAAAAATTTCGTTTTTAATACCATCAAAACTATAATCAGAGTATCATATAAATAAACCATGCGTGATATGCCCCAAAATATAATAAAGTACTGTGCGGAAACTGTAACATACTATATCAAAAACAACAACTAAATCAAATTCAGACTAAAGCTAAAACGGTGGTGTGTGCGATGCCGTCACCCAGAGCTCTTCCCTTTGCTTGCGGAAGTACCTGAAACCAAAACTGAAACTGTAAGCACGAAGCTTAGTGAGCTCCCCCAACTTACCACATACCATACAACAACATATAAACACATATTGGGCCTTGCCCACTGCATCGGGCCGGGGCCCGGAAACTGCATCGGACCGAAGTCCGGAACTGACTGGGACCTTGTCCCCTGCATCGGACCAAAGTCCGGAACTAACTGCATCGGACCGGAGTCCGGAACTAACTGCATCGGACCGGAGTCCGGAACTGACTGCATCGGACCGAAGTCCGGAACTGACTGCATCGGACCGAAGTCCGGAACTGACTGGGACCGTGTCCCCTGCATCGGACCGAAGCCCGGAACTGACTGAGCATAGCATAGCATATCATAACAAACATACTCCATACTGCATCGGGCCGCAGCCCGGAACATAAAACACATAGCACATGAATTATGTCTGAACCACGAAGGCATCAAACATACTAACTACTACATCGGACCGAAGTCCGGAAACTACTACTAACTGGACGGGCCGGCATTGTGGCCTTAGACCCGCCCCTACGGGAAGGAAACTCACCTCGTAAGCTAGCGGATGAGTGTGTGGCTCGGAAAGCTAACGGCTGCTGCTCCTGAATCTCCTCGGCTACAAATCCATAAACACACTCAATCAATCACTAACACTACACTCAGGGTAAAATGACTCTTTTACCCTTGGTCAAAGTTGACTTACTCAGGGCTGACTCGCCGAGTCGGGATACCCAACTCGCCGAGTCCTAGACTCTCTGCTCAATTCTTACACGCTGATACTCGTCGAGTGTGGCATCGACTCGACGAGTACCCTCTGGATCCAAGAACTCAGATGATCTTCATCCGACTCGCCGAGTCAGATGAACAGACTCGACGAGTTGTTCTTGATCCTCAAGAAGATTGCCTTGGACTCGCCGAGTTGCATGAACAAACTCGCCGAGTCCCTCCATCACTGAGTCTACTCTCAACTCGCTGAGTCCACTCCCTAACTCACCTCGTCCACTCGACACTGATGAAACTGAAGAACTCGGGACTCGCGACCTGACTCGTCGAGTCGTTCATCCGACTCGCCGAGTCGCCGCCATGCAACATATTTTTACTCGATTTCTCTTGAATCCAACACATGCAAATGATAGATCTAGGTCCATTAAGCTGTTTTACCACGTAAAGTTTCCAACTTTACGTGCACAACCACATGAATGAGGGAAATAAGACTAAAATATGCACAATAAGGGTAGATCCATGGCTAATATGCAATGTAACTCCAAAAAGACAGTGGATCTGGGCTCTACAACACCCCAACACTCAGATCCAAAGGTATTTCGGCTTAATAACACATTCAAGCAAGCATAAAGCTTGGAACAAGCATCAAATAGCCCTTAAAAGAGCTCTAATGGAAGTTTAAGCATGAACCAGAAGAGAGCTCCGAAAATACCTCAATAAGTTCACACTTGACCTTGGATCTTGGCACTAGAACTCGTTTCCTTGCTTCCTTCTTCTTCTCCTTCTTCACCCCTTCACAAAATGGAACAAGATCACTTATAAGCTCACAAAAGGAAGGTTTAGGGTTTCTCACAGTGCTCTCAGGGGGAAAGTGACGAGATGGAGGCTATAATGGGGTTTAAATAGTGAGCAAACCCGGGGATTTAGGGTTTCACCCAGACGGACGGACTCGCCGAGTCCAGGATATGGACTCGCCGAGTCGCCGGCTCCCGCGTGCACAAGATGCGCGACCCGACTCGGCGAGTCAGGCTAGAACTCGCCGAGTCCCTCTTGAAAACTTAGCCCAAAATCAAATTAATTAACATACCGGAAACGGGTCGTTACAATTCTCCCCCACTTGTCTCAGACTTCGTCCTCGAAGTCTGCTACGGCTGGATCTGCGAATAACTCCGGGTAGTGCGTTCTCATTTCTTCTTCAGCCTCCCATGTCCATTCAGACCCCTTCCAATGCTGCCACTGCACCTTTACCAGCTGAATTACCTTGTTCCTCAAGGTCTTGGTCTTCCGTTCCAAAATTGCTATCGGCTTCTCGATATAATTCAAGCCGCTATCGACCTGGATATCCTCCAAGGGAACGACCACTGTCTCGTCCACTAAACACTTCCTCAACTGCGACACGTGGAAGGTGTTGTGTATCAAACTGAGCTCCTCAGGAAGATCTAACCGGTAAGCAACCCGACCCACCCGGGCAAAAACCCTGAAAGGACCAATAAATCTGGGGCCCAATTTGCCCCTCTTCCGGAACCTGATGACACCTTTCCAAGGTGAGACTTTCAGAAGAACCATGTCTCCCACCTGGAACTCCAAGTCTGAACGCCTCTTGTCGGCATAGCTCTTCTGCCGACTTTGCGCAGTCTGCAGTCTACTACGGACCTGCTGGATCAGTTCCGTCGTCTTGAGCACCACTTCGGTGCTCCCCATGACCCGCTGACCGACCTCGCCCCAACAAATCGGGGTCCTGCACTTCCTGCCGTATAACATCTCAAAAGGAGGTCGATCAATGCTCGCATGATAGCTGTTGTTATACGAGAATTCCGCTAAGGGAAGATACGTATCCCAACAGCCCCCGAAATCTAGAACACATGCCCTAAGCATGTCTTCGAGAGTCTGAATCGTCCTCTCGCTCTGCCCGTCAGTCTGAGGATGAAAAGCGGTGCTGAAATGGAGACGAGTACCCATCTCGTCGTGAAACCGCTTCCAGAATCTGGACGTGAAGCGAACATCTCGGTCCGACACTACCGATACCGGCACTCCATGACGTGCCACAATCTCTCGCACATAGATATCGGCTAACTTTTCTGCCGATATACTCTCCTGGATCGGAATAAAATGGGCACTCTTCGTCAACCGATCCACCACTACCCATATCGAATCTACTCCACGTGCGGTCCTGGGAAGTTTGGTGATAAAATCCATGGTGATGTCCTCCCATTTCCACACGGGAATATCCAACAGCTGCATCTTGCCGTGAGGTCTCTGGTGCTCCGCCTTGACCTTCCGGCAGGTCAAGCACCTCTCAACGTACCAAGCGATGTCCCGCTTCATGCAGGGCCACCAATAATCAGGTCGAAGATCTCGATACATCTTCGTCGCCCCTGGATGGATAGAAAATCGAGAATTATGAGCCTCGTCCATCAATACCTGCCGTACCCCACCCCAGTACGGTACCCACACCCTACCATGAAGCGTCATCAAACCCCGACTGTCGTAGTCGAACGAAGCTACTCGACCCACTATCCTCTCGCACTTCTGCCTCTCCTCCTTGAGACCCTCCATCTGAGCCTCCTTGATCCGCTCCAACAAAGGAGTGATCACCGTCATCCTCATACACAAATCCCTGATAGGGGCCGCCGACACCTTACGGCTCAGGGCATCGGCCACCACGTTGGCCTTCCCTGGATGATACAGGATCTCACAGTCATAGTCCTTCAGCACGTCCAACCATCTCCTCTGTCTCATGTTCAAACTCGGCTGATCCATAAGGTATCGTAAACTCTTGTGGTCCGTGTAGATAGTACAGCGGACCCCATAAAGGTAATTCCTCCAAATCTTGAGGGCAAATACAACTGCCCCCAGCTCCAAGTCGTGGGTAGGATAATTAGCCTCGTGAGGCTTCAACTGTCTCGAGGCATAAGCCACCACATGGCCTCGCTGCATCAACACTGCTCCCATACCTGTGATCGAAGCATCACAATAGACCACGAAATCCTCAACGCCCTCTGGCAAGGTAAGGATCGGAGCCTCGCACAATCTCTGCCTGAGAGTCTCGAACGCCGCCTGCTGCTCAGGCCCCCAACGAAAAACTACCGACTTCTTGGTTAGTCGGGTGAGCGGCACTGCTATTTTGGAGAAGTCCTGAATAAATCTCCGATAATACCCTGCCAATCCTAGGAAGCTCCGAATCTCAGATGGAGACCTCGGGACCTCCCACTGCATCACGGCCTCAATCTTGGCCGGGTCAACCAAAATACCCTTCTGATTAACGAGATGCCCAAGAAACTGCACCTCGCGCAACCAGAACTCGCACTTGGAGAACTTAGTGAAAAGTCTCTCCCTCCTCAAAGTCTCCAACACCTCCCGCAGGTGCTCCTCGTGCTGCCCCTGCGTCTTGGAATACACCAAGATGTCATCAATGAACACTATCACTGACCGATCCAGCATCGGTCTGCACACACGGTTCATGAGATCCATGAACGCGGCTGGGGCATTGGTGAGCCCAAATGGCATCACCACAAACTCATAATGTCCATACCGGGTCCTGAAAGCAGTCTTCTGTACATCCTCATCCCTGACCCTCATCTGGTGGTAACCGGAGCGTAGGTCGATCTTGGAGAACCAAGACGCTCCCTGGAGCTGATCAAACAAGTCATCTATCCTCGGAAGTGGGTAACGGTTCTTCACCGTTACCTTGTTCAACTCCTGGTAATCAATACACATCCGATGCGACCCGTCTTTCTTCCTCACAAATAAGATCATCGCTCCCTAAGGCGAACTGCTCGGCCGAATGAAACCCTTGTCTAACAGCTCCTGGAGCTGTGTAGACAACTCCTGCATCTCAGGGGGAGCAAGTCGATATGGTGCTTTGGCTATCGGAGCCGCACCAGGAACCAGGTCGATCCTGAACTCAACCTGCCTCTCAGGAGGTATCCCCAGCAAATCCTCGGGAAACACGTCCGGGTAATCTCGAACAATAGGAACATCATCGATCGTCGTCTTGCCCTTATCCCGGGCATCCAAGACGTAGGCTACATAACCGGCGCAACCCTGCTGAACGTAGCGCCTCGCCCTAGCGGCAGAGCAGAAGGTCAATCCTCGCTGGGGCCTCTCACCCTGAATCACTATCTCTCCCCCACTGGGAGTGCGAACCCTCACTAGCTGAAGCTCACAATCAATCACCGCTCCATTGGGGCTCAACCAATCCATGCCCACAATGACTTTATTCCCGCGCAGGGGAATCGGAACCAAATCCACTGGAAACTGCTCCTCAAAAATCTGAAGGGAACACCCTCTGCATACTCTGTCGACCCTCACGGTCTTATCATCTGCTATCTCAACCTCTAATGGACAATCCAGCTCCCCTGTAGCTCTGTTAAATCTCTTGCTAAGCGCAAGCAATACAAATGATCGGGTGGCCCCCGAGTCAAACAATACCAAAGCAGGGATGCCGTTCACCGAGAACGACCCTAAATAAAACGTACCATCAAATAATATTCAATCGATATATTAATAATTAAAAGATGAAAGAAATATACATACCCGTCACCACATCAGGAGTCGCTCGCGCCTCCTCTGCTGTCATCTGAAATGCCCTGCTCTTCGCCACCGGCGCATCAGCTCGGCCCTGACGGCCATCCGTGATCCTCAAAGTAGCAGGGGCGGGTGCATGCACCTTCCCTGCTGCAGCTAAACTGGGACACTGGGACCTTTTGTGTCCCCTCTGATTGCACTGAAAGCAAATCAGATCCGATGCTGTAACCGTAGTGGCAGGGGCCGTACAATCCCTACTCATATGCCTGGTCCGACCGCACTTGTAGCAGCTGAACTCCCTGCCTTGCACGCCCCCTCGTGCAACCTCCCACACTTGCCACATCGACCGTGGCTCTGCTGACCCCTGGACCTGTGATCTAAAACCTTGGGCTTTTTGCCCACACTGCCTGCACCCGAAACCGCCTCCGGTTTCCTCTTCCTCTCCATCTCGAGATCAATCTCCCTCTCTCTGGCTCTAGCAATCATGTCGTCCAGTGTTTTGCAACTGGACCGGCTCACAAACATACGAATGTCGCTCCGCAACATCTCGTGATAACGGGCCTTCTTCATCTCCTCATCTGCTGCATACTGTGGAACAAGAAGGGCCCTCTCCCTGAACTTGGCGGTGATCTCCGCCACTGTCTCGGTAGTCTGGGTAAGATCCTGGAACTCCCTGGCTAACTGTTGCACCTCAATGACCGGTGCAAACTCCGCTTTGAACCTGGTAGAGAAATCAGCCCAGGTCATGGCATCCAATGCCGCATCATCCCCGATGGCATGTCCTACCTCCTCCCACCAGTCACGTGCCCTGTCCTTCAGGAGACAGGACGCCAATCTGACCTTGTCCCCCTCGGGACATCTGCTAGTGCGGAATGCGTTGGCCACATCCGCCAACCACCTGGTACTCGCTATGGGGTCCCGTGCCCCGTGATAGTCAGGAGCCCCGCATGCCCTGAACTCCCTGAAAGTGAGTGTGCGCGACCCCATCACGGCCGCCATCTCAGTACGGAAAGTACTCAGTCTCTCATCCATCATCTCCAAAATGCCCTCCTTGATCGAACTGAAGATCACAGGAGTCTGCTCAAGTATGATGCGAGTAATCTCGGAAGAAAGGAACTCTCTGGTCTGCTCATCCATCTGTCCGACCTCCGGGTCGGATCCCGATCCTGATCCTCCTCCGGCATCTGAACTGTCGGCTGCTGGCCTCGGACGCAAAACTACCATTCTGAAACATATCATAACAACATCAGAACACTGAAATATTTCAAGGGATCGTGATACGACTACTAGCTTCCTGGTCTAATCTTGGCCTTCCTTGATTCGAGTACGGATCCTCTGCTTCCAGTAGTATGGGCCCCTACTACCTTCCACATCTATCCGTACTTTCCTCAAGAACTGCCTCGACTTCCCCAAGTCACTTCTACCGCTGCTATTCTCTGCTACTCTCATCCTAGGCTTGCCCTAGAGAAAACTCGAGCTCAATACGACTGGTCCTCAGCTGCTGTAGGTCTCCTTGCACTGCCAGTTAGCCATCACCTGAACACCATCACATGTGATGAGGATCGGATAATCCTTCAAGTAAAAGATCCGTCCCTACAACAGTTGGACTCAAACAAGAGCTGCGCAGTAGGGCCAGTTCCAGCACTCTGGGATTATTCAAACCTGATTACATGTGGTGTGACGTGTCCACCTAATGGCTAACTCCCATTACTCGGAATCCCACTAAGCACAAAGCAAGCAGCATTCGGACAAGGGAAACAGACTCACGCAAGCTATTCTTATAACAAGAAACTGCACTAGCATAGGATGCTAAGCTCATACTATCAGGCATAACCTAAACAGGCTATCCTACTGCTGTCTACTCAATTCTAGCATGCAATATTCATAGAGCTGTAACACATAAGCAGGCACATAAGGCATTCTCCTACACCCTTAGTCCTATTCTAGCATGCTGTTCTACTAAAACTGAAATTGAACAAATAACTTGTATGGGTAATTTGGGAGTACTTACTTGAGCTCGGTTGACCGCATGCACACACCTCTATCTTAAAACAATTCTTTTCCTTCTAAGTGTTTTCAAAATTCTTTTGTAAAAACATTTTATTAAAAATCTTTTATTTCCCCTTAGTTTGAGTTCAGATACACCCGAGAGTGTATCCGAATCCCTCAAACCAGGGCTCTGATACCAACTTGAAACGACCCAAAAATACGACCCAAAAATACGACCCAAAAATTTCGTTTTTAATACCATCAAAACTATAATCAGAGTATCATATAAATAAACCATGCGTGATATGCCCCAAAATATAATAAAGTACTGTGCGGAAACTGTAACATACTATATCAAAAACAACAACTAAATCAAATCCAGACTAAAGCTGAAACGCTGGTGTGTGCGATGCCGTCACCCAGAGCTCTTCCCTTTGCTTGCGGAAGTACCTGAAACCAAAACTGAAACTGTAAGCACGAAGCTTAGTGAGCTCCCCCAACTTACCACATACCATACAACAACATATAAACACATATTGGGCCTTGCCCACTGCATCGGGCCGGGGCCCGGAAACTGCATCGGACCGAAGTCCGGAACTGAATGGGACCTTGTCCCCTGCATCGGACCAAAGTCCGGAACTAACTGCATCGGACCGGAGTCCGGAACTAACTGCATCGGACCGGAGTCCGGAACTGACTGCATCGGACCGAAGTCCGGAACTGACTGCATCGGACCGAAGTCCGGAACTGACTGGGACCGTGTCCCCTGCATCGGACCGAAGCCCGGAACTGACTGAGCATAGCATAGCATATCATAACAAACATACTGCATACTGCATCGGGCCGCAGCCCGGAACATAAAACACATAGCACATGAATTATGTCTGAACCACGAAGGCATCAAACATACTAACTACTACATCGGACCGAAGTCCGGAAACTACTACTAACTGGACGGGCCGGCATTGTGGCCTTAGACCCGCCCCTACGGGAAGGAAACTCACCTCGTAAGCTAGCGGATGAGTGTGTGGCTCGAAAAGCTAACGGCTGCTGCTCCTGAATCTCCTCGGCTACAAATCCATAAACACACTCAATCAATCACTAACACTACACTCAGGGTAAAATGACTCTTTTACCCTTGGTCAAAGTTGACTTACTCAGGGCTGACTCGCCGAGTCGGGATACCCAACTCGCCGAGTCCTAGACTCTCCGCTCAATTCTTACACGCTGATACTCGTCGAGTGTGGCATCGACTCGACGAGTACCCTCTGGATCCAAGAACTCAGATGATCTTCATCCGACTCGCCGAGTCAGATGAACAGACTCGACGAGTTGTTCTTGATCCTCAAGAAGATTGCCTTGGACTCGCCGAGTTGCATGAACAAACTCACCGAGTCCCTCCATCACTGAGTCTACTCTCAACTCGCTGAGTCCACTCCCTAACTCACCTCGTCCACTCGACACTGATGAAACTGAAGAACTCGGGACTCGCGACCTGACTCGTCGAGTCGTTCATCCGACTCGCCGAGTCGCCGCCATGCAACATATTTTTACTCGATTTCTCTTGAATCCAACACATGCAAATGATAGATCTAGGTCCATTAAGCTGTTTTACCACGTAAAGTTTCCAACTTTACGTGCACAACCACATGAATGAGGGAAATAAGACTAAAATATGCACAATAAGGGTAGATCCATGGCTAATATGCAATGTAACTCCAAAAAGACAGTGGATCTGGGCTCTACAACACCCCAACACTCAGATCCAAAGGTATTTCGGCTTAATAACACATTCAAGCAAGCATAAAGCTTGGAACAAGCATCAAATAGCCCTTAAAAGAGCTCTAATGGAAGTTTAAGCATGAACCAGAAGAGAGCTCCGAAAATACCTTAATAAGTTCACACTTGACCTTGGATCTTGGCACTAGAACTCGTTTCCTTGCTTCCTTCTTCTTTTCCTTCTTCACCCCTTCACAAAATGGAACAAGATCACTTATAAGCTCACAAAAGGAAGGTTTAGGGTTTCTCACAGTGCTCTCAGGGGGAAAGTGATGAGATGGAGGCTATAATGGGGTTTAAATAGTGAGCAAACCCGGGGATTTAGGGTTTCACCCAGACGGACGGACTCGCCGAGTCCAGGATATGGACTCGCCGAGTCGCCGGCTCCCGCGTGCACAAGATGCGCGACCCGACTCGGCGAGTCAGGCTAGAACTCGCCGAGTCCCTCTTGAAAACTTAGCCCAAAATCAAATTAATTAACATACCGGAAACGGGTCGTTACAGTTTCCATGGAATCCTAGTATGTTTGCATGTTTAGCTCGTATGATATTTCTTTAGTTAGCGAAGATCATGTAGGGGTTCCCATGGCAGGTAATTAAGACCGCGTGGGGGTTCTTGTGTCAGTTAGTAAAGACCATGTGGGGTTTTACCAAGGCAGTTAATGAAGACAGTAAGTGGGGGGGGGGGTTCCCATGGCAGGTAGATAAGACCATGTGGGAGTTTCAGTGTCACTGGGTACAAGACCTTGGAGAGGTTTCGATAGCATCCTGATATGTTTTGTATGCATGGCTTATGTGGTATATGTAGTTGTTATTGCTTATATGGTTTATTTGATTATGTGGATTGTGTGGGGTGTGCTCTGGGGAACTCACTAAGCATTAGTGTCACACCCCAAAACCTGAACGATGGAAACGTTCGGGGCGGAGGACATCATGTACAATATCATAACAAAACATAATAACAAACAAGCAACAACATCATCCATTACATTAATAATATATATTTAATACAAGTGTGTTCTGTATAGTTTATAAGACACCAAAAATATGAATCAAAATAAGAGATGAGTCTTGAACGTACTCCATCTTCTCAAAAACTTGGCATCAGTACCTGTCTACTGATGACCTGAGAATACAAGTAATTTTGAAAGCATTAAAGCTGGTGAGTTCATAAGTATTTTAGTGTCATTGTTTCTATGAAAGTGTTTGTAAATGTTTGTATGTAAATGTTTGTTTGTAAATGTTTGTAACTGTTTGTAAATGTTTGTATCTCCTAGAAAATCCTATATTTTCTACTAAAAGTAGCCTTCTACCAAGGCCCAAATGTTCTGTATGTTGTTTGTTTATAAAAGTGTGTAATTTTCCCCAACGATAGACTATCATTTACCAGAAATATAGTTTACATTACCATTTATGTGAGAAGCTCACAATATGAATGTAATGGGAAAATAATAATGATATACATGTAGTATTTATATATAGCTACTACCATTGTACTAACTACCTTAAAACCATTGTTTTAATTAAGGAAAAATGTGATATAGTTGTAACCATGATTGATCGACTAGTTAAAACACGACGCTCTAAGGCATCAAAATGGTATGACATTAGTCACCTGTAGACCCGCAGGTCTCACTGTAGCTAGCAGCAAGGTGTAGGATAGTCAATCCCGTATAGATCTATACACCAACTCATGCTCTCCCTCCAGGAGACTCTGGATGCAAAACGTGACACAACAATTGCTTGCCATGTCATGAAGTAGTGGCTCACATTAATGTTATAGTTTTCTAGTGTTTGTATAGTAGGTTCTAGTGTTTGTATGTTCTCTCTGTATCTCATCATAGTATGTTATCTTGTATAATGTAGTGTTTTGTATGTTCTCTTAGTTTCTCATCATAGTATGTTCGTTTTGTTTCTCATAATAGTAAATTCTCTTAGTTTCTCATCATAGTACATTTGTATTGACTCATGAATGAATTGACTCTTGTATGTTTCTTGTACTAGCAATAGTGAGTAGTGACTTCCTAAACAATACCTATTATAGTTTACTAGTAAAGTTGTTTGTATAAATGAACATGTTTGTACACCTTTGCTACCCAAAGGCATTGAACTAAATGTAGAACTTTAATATCCATATTCATATACATAATATATAACTAAGGTTCAAACGACTGTCGGACAAACAACCGAATACCCTAATCCCACAACCAAACAAGGAACAAGAAGTAAGGCGAGTTATCAATCCTAAGTCCTTTCAATCCTACTTATATAACTATATCCATATAGATATGATTTTGAAAATATATAAGTTTGAAGAGTTTAAATAATGAGTTTTTCATTTAAAAGAGCATGTAAAACGATTTGAAGTAGTTTGTTTGATAAAATAGTTAAAAGTATAGTTAATCCATCTATTTGATAGTTATTAATCATATGTGATTGATATAATAACTATAATTTTTCAACTTGTATTCCCCCCATAAAAGCTTTTAAAATCATTTAAAAGATAAGTTAAGGGGTATGAACTCACCTATAGTGAGTAACTCGAATGAAAGATCGATATAGGATTGTTGGGTGTCAATTGGAGTCTTGAGCACAAACGAATCCTATTTAACATATAATTACACATATATGAATACATTTAGTGTATATAACCACTAATAGTGATAGGGACACACCTAAGGGACATAAAAACACTTAAACATAAGTGTTACTAACGCATATGGTTGCACATAAGGAGTATATGGCCCTATATTGGGGTATAAGGCCACAAAAGCATGGGTTTTATGTGTGTGCGGCCAAGTGTGTGTGCGGCTGCACACTCACTATGAAGTGTGCCAAAAATGTGTTTCCAAGCCTTAGGAAAGTTCTAGGGAAGGCGTTTTGATCATTGCTTATATTAAATGAGAGTTAAAAACCATTTTTGAGCCTAAAAAGAGTGTGTGCGGCCACACATGGTGTGTGCGGCCGTACATACTTGAAGGTCATATGAAATGGCGTTTTTCATGTATAAGTTCAAGGGTTCTTAGCTTATATCAAGCTATTGCAAGTGTATACCCGATTTAGAGTCTTAAAAGTGTGGTTAAAGTCCAAAAAGTAGTATGTGTTCTTGGTGTTCTTGGTGTTTTTGAAGATCTAACACCAAATAGGTGTTTTCATGAATCAAATCAAGGGGAAAGGCTAGTTAAAGCCTTGTATTAATGAATCAAGGAAGAAACACTTACTTGATTTGAAGATTTGAAAAAAAAGATGGTTGATACTTGAGAGAAAACGACTTCTAGACTTGAAGAAATGGAAAAAGTGCTAAAAAATGACCAAGGACCATATATATACATGGGAGTGTGCAGTTGTCTTGAGTGTGCGGCTGGGATGGGTGTGTGGCCGCACACTCGGGTGTGCGGCCACACACACCATGTTTTGGTGGGTTTAGCTTAATTGCAAGGTGTTATACTCACAAATACTCATCCCAAGAACCATAAGTAGATTATACTAGGCTTAGAACACTCATATAGACTATAAACCACGCTAAAAGATAGCAAAACGAGTCTAACTTTTATAGATTTGAATGTTTGTACAAGCTAGAAATTTTGGGTTATCACAATTAGCTTACAGTTTGTTGGTTGTTTCAGGTACTTCAGAGCCTAAGGGCAAGGCCCCGACGTGATGACGCGACATGCAATCTCCGGTGTTTTTGGGATACTTTGATGTTTTTGGATAATTTATTTGATATTAAGGATTTTTGAAAAACAAATGTGATTGAATTATTATGTCTTATGAGAATGGTTTTGTTAATTAAAAATGAAAAATTTTATTTGAAATTTAGGACGTTAAGTAAATTTTCCCGAACAAAAATCCAATTTCCATGAAAGCTCGAACTGACATTTTACCAAAATACCTCTTGGCTCCAAAACATAAACCTGACACACAGATCATCTAAATTATGTCACCCACATCCAATGGGTCCATATCTCATTTCCTCAATGGTCCTACGCTTGATAATACCCAAGCTTTGATCACTTGTGACATCTCCATTTTCACGGCTAGAAAAGACCAGTTTTGTTCATGCTTTGTTTGGAAATCTGAGTAACATTTTAAATAGAAGTGTTATGGAATTTGTTTCCAAAATAAAATATGATAAAGATTTATCAAAACATTTCCGAAGAAATATATTTCATTAAAATCCTCGGGATGTCATGTTCGATACAGATCAAAAGCATAAACAGTACAATATAATCCTTACAACATTTATTCATATCTACATGCCTATAATCCGTAATCCCTCATCCAAAACATCACATCTATGCTCGAGTGCCAGTACCTGTAATACAAGAAACTGAGTGGGTCAGGCTTGGGAGCCTGGTGAGCACATAGGGTTTTCAACCCACAATAAATAAGTTTACTAATTTCATCAACCAATAATAACCCGATTACCCATTCCCGTTATCCTCACTTTAGATCCTTAAAACACCTATCATAAGGGACCTAGCCTAAGGATCATCATAGAGATGGACACTACTGCTAAGGGGATTCCTTAGCAATAAATGTCCTTAAGGAAACCATGAGAGGGATGGAGTACACCGGTGAACACATCGTTCGCAGAACACCTACAGGTTCGAGCCTGCTAACATTCCATTGGACTGTCTAGAAAAGTCTGTGGTCGTCATCTATACTCCGCTAAATGACTGTATACATCGTCAACATCGAAGCCTCTCATCATTTTATTTCATCACACCCAACTATTACATCTACCCATGTTTTACCCAACACATTTTGTAGATATAAAATACATATACATTTTTAATCATTTAAAACATGTATAAAATTTTTCATCCAGCATAGAGAGCAAGTATCCAGAAAATATGCACATATAGCCTGTAATTTATATAAAATACTTCATATCTATGTGTAAGATGAAAGTAACTATGCACTCACTTGTTACAGTGATGACTCGCAATTCGAGCAGCGCTTCGCTTCTTAATAATATGATTTCCTTCGACGAAACCTAGTATTATTACCACTAGAGTTTAGTCTAATATTCATTGCGACTAATTATTAGTCTAGATTCATCATTAACTCAAAGTATACTTCATGATCTATCAAGTAAGGAACAACCAGGTAGGATCATATTGGAGGTATGATCCGTTTGGTATACGAAGTATATTGTTTGGAAATCCCACTTTAAACATCTCATTAAATCACAGCCTAGACATCATTCCCATAAGTAGATCAATCAGTATAACAAATTTGAATAACTGATAAATCTTATTTATAGGTTCATAATAACGATATTATATTTATATATAAGCTAGATTTAAAGTATAGTAGGCATAGCTCACTTACAGCGGTTTTTCTCAAAACCGGGCTCCGTTAAAGCAGAGTTTCTGAGCCGAAGACTCTTCTTTTCGGAGCCATCAGGCGCTCTGGGGCTTCCGCCTCGTGCTAGCGAGTTACCCTAGGCTTTGGGGGGTTAGGGAGGCTTAGAGAGAGTTTCTAGAGAGAGAAAGAAAGGTTTGAAGGTGTGAGGAATAAGCATAACCCGACACCTCTATTTATAGGTTGTCTGGCAGCTCAACTCATCGAGTAGGGGGTCAAGTCCATGGCCAGGTGTCACCATCTGGTGGCTTACCTTGGGGAGAAAGCAACGGCCAGGATTTCGCCACGTCACCCGATTTCGCACAACTTATTCCGGACTTAGAAAAATTATAACTCTCGCATACGAGCTCCGTTTTTGACGTTCTTTATATCCACGCGTAGGTAAAGACAAGATCTACAACTTTCCTTTTGACTCCGTCGGCTAACTCTTGACTGATTTTAAATTTAACAATATGAGAAGATTATACTATTAAATGACTGCGTAAAATTCATAAATTCTACATACGAACTCTATTTTTGTCTGTCTTTTATTGTTGAGCTCCTATTAATGGGATCTTCAATTCTCATTTAGGTCACGTTGGCCAAAAACTGCTCGATCTAAAATTCGAATTCCAGGCTATGCACCGTCATGCCAAATCTTAGAAAAATATAACTTCCTCATACGAAGTCAGATTTGGGCGTTTTTTTATGCACACTCTCGGTTTAACATATACTACGACTTTCATTTAAATCTCTAAGGCTAAAAAGTTTTCAATCGCAAATTCACTTTTTACAATTCCCAGTGTCGTGCCGGTTTTGCCGTAAAACTTCGACATACTATAACTTTTTCGTTAAACTCAGATTTCGGCGTTCTTTATATGTTCGGAATCCTTGTTTCGACCACTACAATTTTATGCATAGATATCGGGTTTATCTCACACTTTGATTTTGATGCTTATTGTTTATCCTTTATTTATTATACTTTTATAATTAAGTATAAAACATATAAATTCAAATAATTCACATAATACTTAAATAATTCATCTTTATTATTTCAAAATGAGTTATATTGGTTGACCTAGACTATTACATCATCTATTAATGCTTAGTCTAGAAACATGGGCGTTACATCACCACCCCAAAATAGGAAATGATTCGGGACATAGGCGGATCTACTATGTATCTTGAGGTAGCCCGGGATACCCCTCATAAAAATTTAATAGTGTAATTTTTTCCAATTTTTATTTCTTATTGTGTATTACACGATTTTTTTTGTTGGGATACCCCTTTACTTATTGGAGATACCCCTTTACATTGATCCTGGATCCGCCACTGATTCGGGACATGACGTTATAATAATGTGTTTCTTTAATTAAATGTTACTAATTTTGTATTGTTTTATAATTTTTTTTTAAATTAGTAAATATTTAATTTAAAAAATAAATTGAGTACCGGAAAATATGAGTTTGTATATGTTTTGGGATGAAAAAGATGGAAAAGAAAAATAAAAGAAGGTGATATGAAGAAATAAGTTAGGAAAGATGGAAAAAATGAATACCCTTACAAAAGAAGGTGATATCAACAAATAAGTTAGGAAAGATCGGAGGAAATAAATACCCTCCACCCTGATGCATCATACGAACAATGGTTACGTGCAACATACAACTTTTGAACCAATCACATGAATTAATTAGATAATTCATGAGCTTAATCCAAGTTATGGAAGCGTGGTTTTGACTTTATTGCTTTTAAAATGGTCCGTTGACTTTAAGTGTAACTAAGTTAATTATATTATGAAATTGTAAATGTCAACCGTCCGAACATAGTTTTCTTTACGAGTCCAGCATGAAAAGCTACATAAAGCTCGAATCTTTACCATTGATATGTGTTCGTTATAATCCATTAAATAATGCATGTTTATTAGATTAGAGCTCAAAACTTCCAGATTATTATATTAAGTTTCAACTAAAGCATGGCCAATTAGTTGGCAACATATAAGTTTGATGTTATACTAACCTTAATATAATCAAGATTTTTTAAAAATCACTTACCGACATATAAATGGGGTTGCAAGTGATTAGTGATTAAGCATCCATTTAGAGGAAAGATTAAATGTGTTGATAAAGTCCAAACCACGTTTCACCTCCTTTACTTTCAGGAGTATATTTGGAAGAAAATAGATCATATAATATACTTAAAAAGTCAACGTACCAACATTATATAACACTTATACGATATTTTCATTTTTATAACCATGTTAACTACGAACCTTTTTTTTGGTCAAAGGGATCTTATCTTTTGTTTCCATGCCGTCAAAACTGAGAGCACAAAATTAAAGTCAACGGGTTGCGATTATAAATAGAAGTCAAAAGGGTTGTGATTATTAATTTATTTTTCACGTATACTGTGACTTATCTTTTATATGTTTTACTTCTCCTAACAAATTATTAAAACAATAATCGGACTTGTATATATGTCGCTTAATAAAGTTTTCTTAACTATATAAATCGACTTCACTAATATTCGTTTAATACTCATGAGTGATCAATCTATCAAACTAAAACCAAGATTAATAAAGCCATGTACAATCCTGTGTGCCCAAACTAACAACATAATCTAAATATCTTTCATTAATAATGATTTGTTTTTTACTGGTGTAATATATCATATTTAATACTTAAAGTAGTTGTTTTGGCACTGCCTTACGAAGAATGAACGAAAGAATAAAATCTATTATTATTTTTTATAAGATTACTTTAAGCCATAATGCAATAATATTATATGTATTGCACTCCATTTACAAATATAGAGAATGTATACAATTCTAATGCATCTTTTCGTAAGTGCAGCCATCGGCAATTGTTCAGATTATCAAACCTTAAAAAAAGTAGTGGAACAAGATTATGTCAACCATTTAATCTCCACTCGGTCTTTTTCCAAATTGTCAAAACTGTCTTTCTCAAACTTCATTAAAAGTAAACATAATTAATTAAAAATCATCCTGCACTAATACCAAAATTATCACTTGCAAACATATATCTATCTAATAACGACATGTGTCGTCTAACCTCGCATCAACTAAGTCGAATTAATATAGGACTACTTCACATGTTTCAGATATTTTATGATTAAACTCTATTAACTTACTAAAAAAATGAAAAACTAAATATATTTCAATATTTGATCCGGTTTATAACACTTCAGACTGTAATAAACGAGGCAAATAAATTGACGAAATCTGTTTCAACTGTAACAGAAGGTTTTCATTCGTGTAAATTAACATACTTATCTTAAAAAAGTTCAAACTTTTATCTTTAAAACAAGTAACTAGATATGTGCGACATCTTTAAAATAGGCCGTTTAATTTGATCTCACAAATAGATTTTTCAAAGTTATAGTATTTAAACAAAATATTTCGTTCATACGAGAAATTTACTAAAATAACAAAAATTCTTAATGACTTAGCAAAAAATAACAAAAAAAAAAAAATAACAATTATTCCAAAATAGGCTACAAAACCACACAAAACCATTAATTATGTACAAAATAAAATATGGGAAATTTACTAAAATAACAAATATTCTTAATGACTTAGCCAAAAATAACAAAAAATTAACATTTATTCCAAAATAGCTGCCCAACCATACATGAGTCAACTTTTCTGTGTTTTCGTCAACTCGTTTGTGTTTTCTTTGATTAACTCGGTAACTCATTTGGGATTTTATAAATTGGGTTGCGCTTCTATAGCTGACCTATGGTTTCATAGTACATTAGTCCATTATATTTAAACCCTAAAAACTTTGTTGCTCATGTTCGGGATTCAAAGCTACTGTTTTTCTCTCCGATGAATGCTCCAATTAACTTGGTAACTACTCCTATACATAATATCTTTCATTTGTTTTTTTATCATACATGTTGAAATCCAATAGTATTTAGTATGTTGATTGCATGGAAAACAAAAAAGAAAAGAAAGAAACCGAAAATGGCTATTTGATCTAAGATGGTAAAAGTTTTAGTGCACAGTATGTAACGTCCCCAAAAATTAAGACAACAAATTTCAATTTTTAAAATAATAAAACCATCATTCAAAACATGCTCATAAAACCATGTTAAAATCAGAGTATAATCGAAACATTCAAATACATCAGAGTCAAATGAAAGCGGAGCGATATGGTGTGTGCGATCCAATCACCACATACCATACATATCAAACATATAATGGGCCCCGCCCGTCATCGGCCCCTGCTACGAACAAGTCTGTCATTAATATGAGACGGGCCCTGCTACATCACATTCATCAGGCCTGGGCTGGCATTGGGCCCCGCCCGGTATACATACAAACAAATAAATATATGCCAGAATCACAAAGATAAATAACATTCAAGATAGTCATCAGGCCCTGTCTGATATACTTATAAAGACATAAATACATGCAAGAATCACAAAAGTAGATAACATACAATATACTTATCGGGCCCCACCTAGCATCGGGCCCTGCCAGGTATACATATTAGATATCATACATACAAGAGTCACACATACAACTAACATCCTAATCAAAATAAACAATAGGCAGGCATTGGTGCCTTCAATCCGCCAAACACAGTGAGCAAACTCACCTCAAGTTGCAGAATCTCTTGGATAAAATATTGGTCTACTGATCTGGAAAAATCCTCACGCTAACTCCATAAAATAATATCCAATTAATAATCACTCCACAACCCATAACTGAATCCTAGTCTGATGTCAAACCCTCAGGAGAAAAGTACATTTTACCATTTCCTCAATTGGCCCAAAACCCAAGGCCCAATCTAATAGCACCAAAAGCCCAATATAGCCCAACTTCATAATTAGGCACAAAACCCATCATGGGCCTAATTCCCAAAAGGTCCAAGGCCACGGAATGGCCGAAAAATCAGAAGGCTAATGGCCCAAAACTTTTCTAGCCCAAAAAGTGGTTTAAACTGAGAAAGTCAACCGAAGTCAAGGCTGATGAGTACACTCGGTGTACTTAGGCTTACGCCCTACATTCTACCTTGGTGGCTAGTACACGTAGCTTACAAGTTGGGTATACGCTGCATACGATGCAACTAATCAACTTCACTATTAAGTGATTAAATAATCAAGCCATCACCTCCAAGTCTCAAATTTGGTCCCTAATGATATCGTAACACGAAAACTTGGCAATTTTAATCCCATGCATGACTTAATGGGACCCAAAACTCAAAGAGGACCATAATAAGGATCCTAACACATGCATAGACCAATATAACTCATAAAGATTGCATTTTTATGGAAAAAGGATCTTAAAGGTGCTAAGATCTATAATCTATGGCTTCTGGAGTAGACCATACTTTCAAATATGGTTTAAAGGACCTAAAATGAATAAATGAAGCCTTAACTTGGACTTAGCATAAAGAGCCATCAAGTTAAGAGCTTTATACCTCAAATAGCTTGCAAAGGTGATGATGCTTTTGGATCTAAAAGCTCAAGCAACTCCAAAGAAACCTCTAAGTGTTCTTCTTCCTTCAAATCACAAAAAACGCGACCAAAACTCACTTCCAAGCTCAAATCTCACAAATGGCAATTAGGGTTTCCATCTTAGGGTATACAGAGGTGGAGGCTGGTCATAAGGAGGTCTAAGGGTATCATAAGTTGTTTAAATAGGGCTCAAACCCTAAAAATTAGTGTTTTCCCTGCCTAACGTATACCCAGTGTACTCCCACGTATAGCCAGCGTACGTGGGTGCCTCTACGTCTATTCCTCGAGCCAGTACGCCCAACGTACTCGGCTAGGGACTAAAATGAAAAGGTTTCACAAACATGGGTAAAAAGGAGCATACCACTAAAATTTAATGTTACAATTTCCCTCACTTGAATCAGACTTCATCCTCGAAGTCCGCTACCGCGAATAACTCTACATAAGGATCCCTCGTCTCATCCTTCGACTCTTACATCCATTCTGAACCCTTGCAGTGTTGCTATTGAAATTTCACCAAATCAAAAACCTTGTTTCTCAAGGTTTTCATCTTCCTATCAAGAATCGCCACCAGTCTCTTGATATAGTTCAGGCGATCATCCACCTGAATATCCTCCAATAGAACCACCGCTGAATAATCCGCCAAAAACTTCCATAATTGAGAGACGTGAAACGTATTATGGTACTTACTAAGATCCTCGGGAAGATCCAAGCGATAAGCAACCCGGCCCACCCGGGCCAAAACCCTAAAAGAACTAATGTACCAGGAGCCCAACTTACCCCTCTTCCTGAATCGGATGGGTCTTTCTAAGGTGATACCTTCACGAGAGCCATATCTCCCACCTGGAACTCTAGGTTTAATCGGCTCTTGTCAGCATAGCTCTTCTGCTGACTCTGAGCTATCTATAGTATACTCTAAACCTGCTGAATCAACTTGGTAGTCTTAAGAACCACTTATGTAATGCCCGCAAATCTGGGCTAGTCAATTTAGAGACAATGAGCGTCAAAAATGAGTTTTTAATGGAAGATAATTTAGAAGGATTAATCTTAAGAAATTTGTAGAATATGTCTCAAGGGTTCAGTACATATAAAGAACGCCAAAATCTGAGTTATAATGAAGAAGTTATGGCTCGTCGAAGTTTTACAACAAAACCGACACGACACCGGGAGACGTAAATAGTGAATTTTTGATAAATTACTTTTTTGCCTTATCGATCTAAAAAAAAGTTTTAGTATACGTTAAACCACGAACATACAAAAAAAGAACTCCCAAATCTGACTTCGTATGAGGAAGTTATGAATTTTCTAAGATTTGGCCTAGCAGTGCACGACCCGAAACTTGAATTTTAGTTCAACCAGTTTTTGGCCTACGCTACCTAAATGAGAGTTGAAGATCTCATTAATATGAACTCAACAATAAAAAGACAAATGAAAACGGAGTCCATATGTAGAAGTTATGAATTTTACGTGGACATTTAATAGTATAATCTCATCCTACTGTTAAATTTAAGATCAGTCGAGGATTAGCCAACGGAATATAAATGTAAGTTGTAGATCTTGAGTTTTCCTATGCGTGGATATGAAGAACATAAAAAAGGGAGCTCGTATGCAAAAGTGACGACGTTTAGAAGTCGGCAGGGTGCTGTACGAAATCGGCCGACGTGCCTAAATATGTGCCAAGGCTTTCTCCCCAAGGCAAGCCACCAGAAGGTGACATGTGGCATGGACTCGGCGAGTAGGAGGACCTACTCGATGAGTATAGCTGTTTTCCAGCCTATAAATAGAGTTGTCGGGTTCCCTCATTCTTCACACCATTCCAACCTCTTCTTTCTCTCTGTAAACTCTCTCTCTAGCCCCCAACCCCCCCTCCCCCCCAACTCTAAGCCTAGGTAAACCCCCTAGCACCCGAAGGAATCCCTGATGCTTCTGAATCCCTGAGAAAAGAGCCTTTCGGCTCGGGAACGCTGCTCCATGGAAGCCCGGTTTTCGAGAAAAATCCGCTGTAAGTAAGCTACGCCTACAGTATCTTTAGTATAGCTTATGTTTCAATATAGTAATGTTATTAGGACCTTATAAGGAGTATTTGGGCTATTATTATGAGTATTATGTAATGATTATGTAATAGTAATAATAGCTAGACTATTAATTAGTCTCATCAAACATTAGACTAAACTCTGGTGGTAATGATACTAGGTTTCGTCAAGGGATAATTGTTTTAAGAGTAACGAAGTGTTGGCCAAGTGCCGACTCACCACCTTACCAAGTGAGTGCATGGTTCCTTTCATCTTACACATAGATATGAAGTATTTTATATAAACTATGTGCTTTGTGTGCATATTATCTGTATACTTGCTATCTATGCTGGATGAACGATTTTATACAAGTTTTATATGATTTAAACTGTATATGTATTTATATCTACATAATATGTTGGGTAAAACATGGGTAGATGAAATATGAGTTGGATGATGAGTTGAGAGGTGATATAGACCATGAGATAAGGGTGAGAGGTGGACGATGTGAGAAGCCTTGTTCCCAAATGTTGGCCCCATCATCTAGCTGAGTATGGATGACAACCATGGACTATTCTAGACAGTCTAGTGGAACACTAGCAGGCTCGCAACCTGTAGGTGTTATGAACACTGTGTTCAAATTGAATGTCACAATTATGGCAGTTGCGCCTAAGTGATAGAACTAGCAGATGTGCTTGACAGTTGTGTTATTGACAATGATGGACTTCGTACCTATTCCTTAGGATAATCCTTAGGAATGAATGAATGAGAAATAGCTGATTCTTAGGGTAGATCCTTAAGAGTAAAGAAGATAATAGGGATGGGTAATTGGGTTAATTGTTCGATGATTAAACATAATAATTATATTATTGTGGGTTGAAAACCCTATGTACTCACCAGGTGTTGATATGAAGTCACATTACACTGAGACATTAAGGAGATATAAATCACTAGTGATAATGAATGTAAGTTCTGTTTATGCTTATGTTTCTGTATTGACAATGACATCCCAAATGTTTTAAAATGAATAAAAATACTTTGCTTCGGAAATGCTTTCATAATGTATTTATCATCTTTTACTAGGAACAAATTCCTCAACATTTTTATTAAAAGAGGTACTCTGATTTTTATAAAGCATAAACAAAATCAGACTTTTTTGGCCGTGAAAATGGGGATGTCACAGTTGGTATCAGAGCATTAGTTTAAGCGAACTAGGAATATGGATTTATTTCTAGACTTAAACTTAGAATGCTAAATAATGATTGTGAGGAGTGTGGCTTAGGTAATACACCTGAATAGACACAAGCACTAGCTTATTTAGGGAAAATGCCTAACATGCTTTTATGTGCTAAATGATTTATGATGCTTTATGATGCTAAATGTATGATCGAATCTATGGTTTGTTGCCGACCAGATCTGGAAACTTTATGTGTTTAGATTTCTAAATGTTTAATTACCATATTAGAACTAGCATGTAACTTTTCAGAGTAATAGGGAGATTTAGACGCCAATCGTAAATAAAATCTTTCCTATCTTAATGTTCGTCACTACACATCGAACGTCCGATTTGATGTATAGATCGACATGGTGAGCACTCGAAGAGGAATTGGAAGTGGAAACCTGCAGCCCAAACCACAAGTGATTGAGCATGCACTCGAAGTAGCAGCTGCACCTGGGCCAATCATGATGACAGGGGTACATGCAATGGTGTGGATAATGCTGGATCAATTGATGGAAGAAACATGACGTTTACTTCAACAAAGTAAGGATGAGCTTATTGTGCTAGTATTCCGGGCCCCTACTCTTGAGGCAACCATCTGGGTTGTTAAGTCTGTCGAAGAAATGATTGATGGTAGGATCGTCAACAAGGTTGAAGTTGGCAAGAAGAAGAATTTTGAGGGGTCTTCTGATGGGTTTTGAGCATTCTAACACTTCCTAAGTGTACATGCAACCCCAATAACCTTGGATCTATATTTGTCTAATTATCATGCAAAGTTGAATTCCAAGGTTATATTCCTATCTAGCATACATGGGGAACATTTTTTTTAACTTGAATGCAAGATAGAATAACTTACCTTATTGTTGATTATGATCCTTGAACCTTGTGATCCTAGCACCCCAATTGTGATGCCTCAAATGCTTCACACAACACCAAATGCCTTTGGAATGACCTTTGAGAGAATACACACACTTGAAAATTGGCCTAGCCCTCTCTTGTACTTGTGTAGCCGATTTTGGTGGAGAATGGGTCCTTATATAATGTTGACACATCTAGGGTTACAACATGAAAACCTTAATGTGTTATGACTTTTCATTTCCATGACCCATGGGTTTGTAACTCCCATGGAGCATCCAATGGGTTTAACCCAACTTGATAATCCATGGAGCCGTTTAGCCCACTATACAAGTTATGGATGATTTACATAATCAACCCATATATTTAATTAGTTATCTTTTGATCACTTAATTAATTCTAAATTAATTCTTGATCAAACTAATTACATAATACTATTAATATATTAGAACTTATAATATGTTAATAAACCACAAGTGTTATTTCTCTCATTTAGTCTATCCAATTGCATGGTGCCATGCAACCCAAATGGACCATGCTGGGATGGGTCAAGTACATACCAGAAATAGTTATGGACTTAGACACCTTATCCAAAAGTCTCCCACTTGGATAAGTCTAATAACTATAACTGCAAGTATGACTTCAGGAACCGATCAACAATCGTAGCTCTTTCAAGGTCTCTCGGAACTGAGAAGATGATGATACGTCATTTAAGATAAGTGATCATATAATCCTCTGTTCTAGATATCAGCTGGACAAATACATGGAACAATGTCTTACTTATTGTCCAACAGTTTGTTTCCTGATTTCCAATTTGTTTGACAAAGAACTTAATTGAACACATCAACTTAGTTCTGACCGGGCCCGATACATAGGTCAAAACAAAATCATCGAGGGGCCCAGATATCAGCTTCTAATCCAAGAAGGCACATATAAACTTCGACTCATATGTTTTTTCTACTACTCATTGAATTATACACAAAGACACATTTTATAACATCGAGTTACCAATGCGTTTATGTACAATCAATGCATAACCTACTCATAAATAACAAATCATATCTTTAGGTTTGAAGACTTATATGATAATACTATCTCACGATCACTTGAGATAAATTCCATGAAGTGATTCTAGTGAGCGTGGGTTGAGTCCAATGCTCAGAACTTATGAGCACTCATGATTGTTGTCTCCATGTGTAACAACTTAGACCTCTGCAACCAATCATGAAAGTATTGATTCATAACTACTTACGACATATGACCGATTGTGGAGGTTCGAATAATATGATATACTAAACATAATTATTCTGGAAGTCAAAACATGCAAAATCAATATAGTAAACGATCGACAAAAGATAGCAACACTTTACTCATAAATAAAACACCTTTTATTCATCATCTAATGTCAACTGCACTTTTCAAATTCCGAAGATATCTAACTACTAAATCTAATATCATCCTTCAACCCTATGCTCCGAGCATGCTGGAGATGCTTAACCCGAGTCAGTCCCTTCGTGAGGGGATCTGCTGGATTCTCATCCGATGATACCCTCTTTGCCACGAGGAGTCCTTCTATTCGATGTCTGATGAAATGGTATTTTCTTTCGATGTGTCTAGATCTCCTGTGTTCCCTTGGTTCCTTGGCTAAGGCAACAACACTTTCACTATCACAGAAAATTTCCATTGGCTCCTTAATAGCTGGTACAACTCCAAGGTCTGCAATGAAGTTCTTCAGCCATATTGCCTCCTTTGCGGCCTCGCTCGCTACAATATACTCTGATTCGCAAGTTGAGTCAGGCACTGTCTCTTGCTTGGAACTCTTCCAAGAGATTGCTCCTCCGTTTAAGGTAAAGACCCAACCTGACTGAGAGTGGAAGTTATCCCTATCAGTTTGAAAGCTAGCATCACTATACCCTACAACTCTCAAGTCATCACTCCTACCAAGGGTAAGGACCCAGTCCTTAGTCCTTCGTAGGTACTTGAGGATATTCTTTACCGCAGTCCAGTGTGCCTTGCTAGGGTTCCCCTGATACCTGCAAACCATGCTTAAGGAAAAGGCTACATTAGGTTGAGTACACGTCATAGCATACATGATCGATCCTACAGCCGACACATAAGGTATTCGACTCATTTCTGCTATCTCAACCTCAGTACTAGGGCTTTGTGTCTTACTCAATCTGGCGTTACTCTGGATGGGTAACTCTCCTTTCTTGGAGTCCTGCACGCTAAATCTCTTCAGCACCTTATCCAAGTAGGTACTTTAACTAAGTCCAATTAGTCTTTTACTCCGATCTCTCAAGATCCTTATCCCTAGAATATAGGCAGCTTCTCCTAGGTCCTTCATAGAGAAACACTTCCCATGCCAGGACATAACTTCCTGCAGAGTTGGGATGTCATTTCCTATGATTAGTATGTCATCCACATACAATACCAAAAATCTAACTATACTCCCACTAGCTTTGACATACACAGAAGATTCATCTTCACTCCTATAAAATGCAAATTCATTGACTTTCTCATCAAAACAAAGATTCCATCTGCGAGGTGCTTGCTTTAATTCATAAATGGATTTCTCAAGATTAAACACTCTATTAGGGTACTTTGTATTGACAAAACCCTCTAGCTGACTCATGTAAACATCCTCATCCAACTTTCCATTAAGGAATGCGGTTTTGACATCCATTTGCCATATTTCATAGTCATTAAATGCAACTACGGCTAATAGAACCCTATGTGACAACTGTCAATTCAGGTCATTCTCGGACTCATGCATCTTTATAAAAACCATTCATGCACAACATGCCATAACCTAGTAGTATAAATTAGGTCAAAAATCTTGCATAAACTAGGATCCAACTAAGGTCTAGGACTAATATACTTGATACTTACAATTCTAGTAAGTTGCTTAGCTACAATAGGAAATTTCAATACTATAATTAGATTAAAGCTTCAAGCTTTGTTATAATTGAAATAGGGTATAAAACTCTAAAAATAAATTAAAACATTCTAATTATACTTCAACATGTTGTTGAATATCAAACAATATTCCAAAAAAAAACCCTAAAGAGCCAAAAATCCAAATTTATAAATCCTAAAGCATAAAAACTTTATAAAATTTGGCTATAAACTTCCTAATATCAAATTTTATTAATCAAATTATGGATTATACCAATGAAATAGAAATATAAATTACTAAGTATTAATCATAAGTTATTTATTGAAAACAAGATTTTTAAATAAATCAAATTACTTAATAAACATTTTTATAAAAATGAATGTTTTTATATAAATGATGGAGGTAAGTTTATAAAGTTTAAAAATTTGGAGAGAGGAGGCCTAAATGCATGCAAGAGCCGCCCATCTCCCCTCCCCATGCACTCTTTCTTCCCTAAAACTCAATGATTAAACTTATTCCCTTACTCCGCCTCTTCTTTCTTCACTCTCTTACACTCCACTCTTCACACACTTCACTCTCTTCTTCCCTCTCTCTAAACTCACGAAAATCCTCTGAATCCTCTGCAAAATTTCGAGATTGTGAAGCCCATGAAGTGTTCTTACTTCTCTCAATGTCAAAACCAAGGTAAACAACAACATCTTCTTCCATAGTTTCATGGTTAAACTTCTTTTTCTTCTTAGTTTTCTCTACTATTCGGATTCTATGCCTTTCCATGGCTAGAAATCTTTATTCTTCCCTTGTGGTTTGTAGATTCTCACCATAACACAATGCATGTGTTTGAATGGTGAAAATCCGGGATCAAACCCATGCAAGGAGTGAAAAAGATGCACATATGATCATGTGACATCAAAACCTAATATTTCATGTTCTTCTCCATTTCTTTTGTGTTCATGCATGAACGAAAGCATTTAAACCATTTCTAGTACATCTTGGATGTTCATTCATTCCATGCATGTGTTAGAAATCGGACCTTACCAAAGGCATGCATGATGTTCTTGTTGAAATACCCTAATAATGCACACAAACAAACATGCAATCTGCCAGATTACTTTGTTCGACTTTGCACGGCCATAACTCAGTCATTTCTTAACCAAATCATGATATTCTTTTTGTATTGGTTAGTTACACGAGTTAACTTTCAAAACCAACTAGTCTCACTGTAAAATATTAAATATCCGATTTTTGGCAAATTTTACAAAATGGTTGTGCATACAGCTCTTTTCCTGTGATCACTATTTTTATCTTGCATAAGCAATGGCCTTAAACCCAACCATAAATCTTAGGAAAAATACCTTAGAAACTTAACATATCTAGTGAATGATGGTTGAAATTTGTGGCTTAAAACCTCACTGAATGGGCTACATAAATTCATGAACTTCAGCCACATCTACACTTCATGCATTATTGCATGCAACTTTTCTTAAATTGTTTGGAATCATTACCCTCATTTCTCTTCTGAATACATTTTTAACATTTTCCTTTTGAAATCTCTTGCATGCATGAGATAATCTGGAAAATTTCAAGAGGTTTTGTTATTTCTTTGATTTAATAGAGTTATTGCTAAAACCGAGGACATAAATCATATAAAATACTTCCAGAGGTCAATAAATCCTAAATAAATTCATGGATGATCCTTATGGGAAATAATGACCCCTCACCAAATTTCAACAATTTTTGTTACTGTTTCATACGATTTCTAATTTTCTTTTGTTTAGGACATGATAAATTACAAAACCACTTTAGAGGATGTGAAAATTGTATCTAACAATTTTTGCATACCTTACCTGTGTTGGTGACTCCAGAAAATAATTTGAAGATTTTTCATCATGTCTTACTATTTTTCCCAATTTTTGGTAATTATAATGGTCTAAAAATGGGAAAAATAGTTCTGATTATCCAAAATTAATGAAAAGTTACCAGGATATCGTATTATATAGTAGGAGGTTACATAAAAAATTTGAGGATTTGTCTCTACTGTAAACTATTTTTCTCTTATTTTCTAAAGTTAATTGCACTAAAATACACTTAAATACACATAAATACCTAAAACCAGTTTATACATTATAAAAACCACTTTTGATATTTTTTCCAATTTATTTATACCGTAAATGATGTTACAAAAATTTATGGTGATTTATTTTAACTGTTTAATATTATTTCTTTAATTAATGACTATTTAAAGGAATAAAACAAGAAAAAATAGAAATACCCACTGAAAAATATCTTTTATATTTTTCCCAGCCTAGTTATATATAATAACAATTAAATAAAAAGTTTGGGTAATTTTGGAAATTGTTTTCTATTTATTTCAATTTTTATTGGAATAAATGCCCATAAATCATAAAATATAATTAAACATCTTGAAAATCCATTTTTATATTTTTCCCAGCGTAGTATTGTGTAATAACAGTTAAATAAAAAGTTTGAGAATTTTTATCCCTCAAATGCTATTTTTCTGAATTTATGTTGTTATAGAGACTTAAAATTTGGAAAATTAACATTCCAAGGTTGTAATTAATCGCACGACTTGTAAAATTTCAATACTTCAGAAAAAGTATAAACAATTGATATAAAATCCAATACTAAAACATAAATTGGGATTTCCCTATATGTAGAGTTTAGTATATTAGAATTAGATATCGACATGGAAACTCACTAGTGTGTGTGTTTGATGTCGTAGGATCCCGGTAGTAAGACGTTGGTGCATCCCGAAGTACCGCTTGTGCCTACACGAAATACCGTGAGTATTCACCAATCCCCTATTTTATGTTTTTAAATGTTTTGGGGTGGAAAAGCATGTCCTAAACTATTTATATCCGATGTATTTAACTCGTATAAACTTGGTTGCTATATTTAGCATATTGTGAGTATTCACCAATCCCCTATTTTATGTTTTTAAATGTTTTGGGGTGGAAAATCATGTCCTAAACTATTTATATCCGATGTATTTAACTCGTATAAACTTGGTTACTATATTTAGCATATTGTGAGTATTCATGCACTCCCCTATTTTCGGTTTTTATGTTTTGGGGTGGAAAAGCATGTCCAGAAAACTATTGTTTGCATGATGTATTTAAGTTGTTTATTATCAAACTTGATTGCTATTGTATTACTATGTATCTTTATGTATGTTTATGCAACACGGAACATGAGAACTTATCGTACTAAGGCCTTTCCCTTATCTCTAACCATTAACTCTTTGAGCCAATGGTCATTATGGATAGCCCTATTAGGAATTGACAACTCTTCACTCCCCCGAATCGCTGGAGTGCATGATACCATATTCATCTATGGAACGATAAGCATAGATCTCGATAGGGCTTCAGTCATAGGTTTGGTTGAGACTCATTGTTTTCTCACACACATACAAACTCGTTTCTCGTTATAGCAATAAACTTGTATTCATTAATAGCAATCAACTTGTTTATCATTAAAGCAATGTACTTGTATTTACGAAAAGACTTATTGTATGCTCGATTTTATAAACTTGTGAACTCACCAACTATTTTCATAGTTGACGCTCGTTTTACATGCTTTTTCAGGAAATAATTAGTAAGTGGATGTAAAGATTCATCATCATAGAGCATGCTGCATCGTGTTGAAGCTATTATGAAGTTATATTTTGAACAATATTATTTTGAAAAACTTGTATTTTGTTTCTTTTGAAGCTATGGGTTGTAAACTTTAAATACTGCTATGGTGATGTATCTTTATCTTTTGCAATGAAACCGTTATCGCTGTTGTTGGGCTTAGAAGATTGCGTCTTTTGGGCTCGTTTGTTTATAATTCTTTGTATTACGGTTTGGGCCTGTCCAACCGTGTGTCTTTTATGCTTTGTATATAAGCTTATGCTTGCATGCATATTAGGTTAAGGTTTTAGAGATCTGAGGATACAATTTTTCCAGACGACTAAAGGTTTCTTTAATCATACTTGTAACCTTCCAATCCTCTACAGTTGATGTTCTTAATCGAGCTCTTCTGAGGATTTTGTTTTAATCATTCAACACGTTTGATTCATTCTTGTTCCATAATTTTACTGTGTTTATATCGTCATTGTTTTCATAACTTGTTCAAGATCTTATCGATCTTCTAAGATTAAAAGGTTATTTAATCTCTACAATTGGTATCAGAGCAGGAGGCTGTGTAATTGATACACATCTTTTCTGTGAAAAAGATTTTCATTAGGGTTTTTCCGCAATCATCAATATTTATTGAGCCGTCATCTCTTTATTGACGTATCTTGATATTTATTATTTTGCCCTGATCTGCTTTATTACAAGTCTGATCTTTGAACAGGTTTTTACGATCATAATGGACGCGACACAATCAAACGTTATTAATATTTCAAACAGCATTGGTTCGACGACAAGGATTCCGATCTTATACACCAACGATTATGAAGTATGGGCACATCATTTCGAAGACTACGTTATTGGGTCGGAGGAAAATGGGTATTTGATTTGGGAAGCCATCACAAACGGACCGTTCTCTCATTCTGCAACGTCCAAAATCATTAAAACTCAAAAAGAATACAATGATCTGCTTAAGGACGTGAAAGACATTGCACAAGATGAAAAGGACAAGTTCCAATGCAATATCAAAGCACTAAGATTGATCCGGTTCGCCCTTCAGTCCGATACATTCAGATTGGTTAGCTCTTGCACGACGGCGAAGGATGTTTGGGACAGACTTCGTGAATTGTATTCTACAGACGAAGATCTCGAACATTCTATTCAAACTCTGCTTCTATCTGAGTTTGGTGAATTCAGACAAGGGGCTGAAGAATCTGTGACCCAGACATTCGATCGCTTCAATCATCTTCTCAGCAAGATGATCAAACATGATATCGAAAGGAAGCTCATCGAACAGAAAGTTACATTCCTGAATGGTCTAAGGTCTGAGTGGAGAGCAGTAGTTTCCACAGTTAAAGCCCATGAGCAATTTAAATCATACTCTTTGGTGAAACTGGTGGGAATTCTCAAGTCTCAAGAGAAAAACGTGGTGCAAGAAAAGAATGTCGTTTCCGGTCTCGGTTCGTTGGCTCTCTTGTCAAAAAGTAAAGCCGTTATGGAGGATGAAGACCTCAGCCTGGAAGAATATGATCTCACATCAGAAGATTATGCCTTGATGGTATCCAATCCCAAAAGGTTCATAAAGAAGAAATTTCCCAGCAACAAAAACCGAAACTGGCAGGGAAGTTACAGCTCTGAAAAGGTGGTTAATGAACCGAAAGTTGAGGAGCACAAGAAGGAACCGAAGGTTGACGGCGACTCTGGAGTGAGCTGTTTCTACTGTGGTGGGAAAAATCATTATGCTAAGGACTGTGTCCTCAAGAAAATGGCTGAGAAAGATGATGGAAACAATGAGGAAACTGTGTTGCAGAAAAGGCTAGATGAGTTAAGAAAGAAGAAGTCTGCTGCTAACCCGCCTAGTAATGCTCTTATTGTGCAGGATTCTGTTCCAGGTGGTGAGTTCGGTAGCACGGAAGTTTGGTCTACCGACTCAGAAGACGAGGAAGTGAGACAGCCTACTCATGGAAAGGCGTTCGTGTCTAATGAAGAAGGCAGTGGTGGTAAATGCCTTATGGTTTCTGGTGTATCTCAATTGAGGGGATACAACACCGATGGAGGTCATGATGGACAGAATGCAAAGGAGGACATGTGCTTCACAGCCAAACCACTCAGCCAACAGTTCAATGAGCTGGATGAACTGATAAAGAAGGTACAATCTGTTTTTATTTCATGCAAAGTACCATCATCCTCTTATGAGAAAGAACTAAAAAATGTCAATTCAAGAATATCTCATCTAGATAGTAGCTTAACTCAAACTCGGGTCACAAATTCTAACCTAACTGATCAATTGAGCAGGGCAGCGTCGAAGAGTGAGGAGCGGAGAATGTGGATAGAGTTAAAGGAATCGGAATTAGTCAGAGTTAAAGATGAAAACATTTATTTGCAAAGAGACAATTTGAAATTGTTAAAACAACGAAATGTTTTTTGTTTAATTGCTAAACGTCTGTATTCTAATATTACTCAGCTCCACTTGGATTGTGAAATAGGCCAAAGAATTCACCGCATGATTTTGCCCTTCCTAGAATTTAAGGAAGATGAAATCGATGCCGAAGCCTATAACTGTGAAAGTGTGATATCGTCTGATGACATAAATCCCACCTACATGTATGGACTGGACAAAATTGAGTCCTTCATTAAATCTAAACCACAAGCTCATGCTTAAAAATCTTTTGGATGAAAATGACAGACTTAAACTGAGGACCGAAACCATGCTAAAATTTGACTCTTTAAACGCCAAAGTAAGCTCAGAAAACAAAATTGATGTTGAAAATGCATCTGAGCTTAACGAGGACGACAATATGAGTGAAATTTCTGTAGAGGACACGGTTGACTGCTCAGAATTTATTAAAACCGAGCCAGAAAATCACAAGAATCTTATTTCTGAAAATTCAGTAGAATTCGCTCGGTTGTCCCATCAAAAGTCCCCGAAATTAGTTGAGAAAGCTGTTGTGTATCAAAAGGTCAGGACTACTCCAAATCAAGTATACAAGGTAACAGGAGTAACTGAACATCAAACAGCTGAACTTGCAGCCATTGTAAACAAAGACAATGCTGATGGCTGTGATGAATACTTCTAGGAAGCTCCTATTGATAATGCAGACGAAACCATTGGTTTATCTGAACGAACTTCCTGGAAGAGAAAAGGAAGATACATACCCGAACCATTGAATAAGCCAAATAACTTCAGTGAGCCGAGCACTAGTGGTACAAAAGATACTCCTCAGAAGGATATTCACTCACCAAAAGAAACCATTCCTTCGGCTTCTTCAGCTCAAAGTAATTCTACCGCAGTTCAAATGGAACCGATCAAGGAGTCAGCAAAAACGAAAGCAAATGTTCATCATCAACCATCTCAGATGCGGAACAGGAAGATAGAAAGGAACAATAGATACCGGAAGAACCTTTCTGAAAGGAAACAATTTTGGCGTTCCCAGAATGCATACTTCACTCATCAAGACAAGAATCTAAAGTATGAAAACATTCCTGCAGAAAAGCTTGAAAGTCCCAAAAACCGAAAGCCGAGGTTCGGTTCACAAAAGGATAACAACCGAAAGCAGAAGTTCGATTCTGAAAAGGATATCAACCAGAACCAAAGGTTCTGTTCCAAAGGTGGCTCCAACCGAACACAAAGGTTCGGTTCTGAAGACAAAAGAGTACAAAACTCTAAGGTCGGTCCCTCCAATGATCAAAAACAAAAGGGTCACCTAAAGTCTCCTTCTAAGTCTGATTCTTCTCATTCTTCTAATTCTTCTTCACCCTCTGTTTCATATCGATCTCGTTCTAAATCTCATTCATCAACTGAACAAAAGTGGAAGCAGAAGGTCAATAAATCCACACCAAAGACCGAATCTAACACTACTAATCTTAACAAAATAAAAGTGTACACCATTAAAAGGAAAGATAAAACAACTCTCGTAAAAAGAACTTATCTTGTTGATATCTCTCTCATTGCTCCTGTTTCCATGCAAAGCTCACGTGGACCCAAGAAACTTTGGGTTCCTAAATCTCTCTAAATTTTGCAGATTATAAGTGACGAGCAGTTCGACGAAGAATGGTACATTGATAGTGGCTGCTCACGTCACATGACAGGGAGGAAAGAAGAGCTTAGGGAGTACAGATCGCTTGCAAATGGTGGCAACGTCAAGTTCGGAAACAATTCTTTTGGCACCATAAAGGGATACGGGATGATAACCAATGGGGACTTCTCTATAAGGAAGGTGGCTTATGTGGAAGGACTCCAACACAACCTCATTAGTGTATCTCAACTGGTTGGAGGTACAGGTCTCAAAGTCTCATTCGATGATGAAGGTTCAGAAATTATAGAGAAAAAGTCAAATAAAATAATTATCAAGTCAGAGCGAAAGGGTGAAATGTTTCCCTTAAACATGAAACCCATCAAAGGAAACCCAGCTGTATGCTTATTGTCAAAAGCGCAATCCAATGAAAGCTGGTTGTGGCACCGAAGATTATCTCATCTTAACTTCAAAGATATCAATCGTCTTGTTACAGGAGGTCATGTAAGGGGCCTTCCATTACTCAAGTTCGACAGGGATCATCTATGTGCTGCATGCGAAATGGGAAAGCAGAGTCGTCAAAGTCATCCATCTATTATCAACACAAAAGTTGTTGAACCACTCGAATTAATTCATATTGATTTGTGTGGTCCTTCATCTATCGAAAGCATCGGTGGTAGCAAGTACATTCTTGTTATCATTGATGACTTTTCTCGATTTACATGGGTGTTCTTTCTAAAGCTCAAATCTGAAGCGACTCAAAAGCTGAAAACGTTTATTACGCAAATTGAAGTACAGCTCAAAAAGGGTGTTCGCAACATCCGAAGCGACAATGGTCTCAAATTCAAGAACAGGGAGTTTGAAGAGTTTCTTGCAGAAAAGGGAATTAGTCATAATTTCTCAGCTCCCTACACACCACAACAGAACGGAATAGTCGAAAGACGAAACCGATCCTTGTGTGAAGCTACCCGAACTATGCTAAGTTTTGCTTCTTTACCTCTTTATTTTTGGGCTGATGCTATTTGTGCTGCTTGTTTTACACAGAACAGGTCATATCTCAACAAAAGGTTCGCACTCACCCCATATGAGATATTGAACAACAGGAAGCCAAATGTGAAATTTTTCCATGTGTTCGGCTCAAGGTGTTTCATCTTCAACTCCAAAGAACACCGCAACAAGTTTGATGTCAAAGCCGACGAAGGAATTTTCCTGGGTTACTCTCTCACATCCAAGGCATACAGGGTCCTAAACAAGCGTTCAAGAAAAATTGAAGAGACATATTATGTGACCTTTGACGACAACTATGTCAAGAAGCTGCAGGATAAAGAAAATATCACTGGGGAAATATTTCCTCCAAATGGCATGATTACAGTCTCGGTTGCTAATCTATTCGAGACATTTCTGGAGCTCTTTGACGAACCAGAGAATGCTTCACTTTCTGAAGCTGGTGCAGCAGATAACAAAGTTGATCACATGGAGCAGATTGTTGAAGATGCTGCAAGGAGAATGTATGAAGAAGAACCAATCTGTAACGACTCTCCTTCCAACGAAGCTCAAATCAAGGGGGAGCCAAGTGCTCAAGTCGAGGGGGAGCCATGTACGCAAGTCGAGGGGGAGCCATGCACACAAGTCGAGGGGGAGCCAAACGCTCAAGTCCAGGGGGAGCCAAATTCCACAACTTCAACCGACGGGATTTCAACACCAGCAAGCTCAGGCTCACTAGAATCACACGAACCTCATATCTTCCAAAGTACACCAACTGAGGTAGAACTTGACGATGTGACACTCGGTTATGATAGCCAATCTGAACTAGAAGAAATAATCAATGCCAAATTAGACCCAACCATTGATCCAAATTATCCTCCTCTTATCAAATGGACCAGAGATCATCCTGTCTCTCAAGTAGTTGGGGATGTATCTGAAAAGGTTCTGACTCGATCCCAACTGAAGGAAAAACAAACTTCCTTATTTTCAAAGGTAGAGTTTTGCATGTTCAATTCTTTCGTATCAAAAGTTGAACCAAAGACAGTTAACACTGCTCTCGACCACTCTGATTGGGTTCAAGCAATGCAAGACGAGTTGAACGAATTTGAAAGAAACAAAGTCTGGCGCCTAATTCCAACTCCTCCAGATGCTTCGGTTGTTGGTCTCAAATGGGTTTTTAGGAACAAAATGGACAAGGAAGGTAATGTTATAAGGAACAAGGCTCGTCTGGTTGTAAAGGGATATTGTCAGGAGGAAGGGATAGACTACGAAGAGACTTTCGCTCCAGTAGCTCGGCTAGAATCTGTTAGAATATTTCTAGCTTATGCTGCTCACAAGAACTTTGAAGTTTTCCAAATGGACGTCAAGTGTGCATTTCTCAATGGAGAACTTGAAGAGACAGTGTACGTAGAGCAACCTCCTGGATTCGTGAACGAAAAGCATCCAAATCATTGCTATATTCTGGATAAAGCTGTGTACGGCCTTAAACAAGCTCCGAGAGCCTGATATGAAACGCTTACCAAATTTTTAAAGATGTCTAAATTCAAACAAGGTTCGGTTGACCCAACCTTCTTTCGCAAAAAGGAAGGTAACCACCTTATGACAGTTCAAATTTATGTCGATGATATCATCTTTGGCTCCACGAATCCAGACTTAACGGCTGAATTCAGAAAGCTGATGGAGACTAAGTTTGAAATGAGCTCAATGGGTCCTATTAACTTTTTCCTTGGTTTAAACATAAGACAGGGACCCGAAGGCATCTTTATTAATCAGGAAGCTTACACGAAGACTCTCCTAGCAAAGTTCGGTATGATGGGAGACTCAAAAGTCAAAGTCCCAATGGCATTCGGCACTAAGCTTACCCCATCTCTAGACAAACCAGCTGTTGATATCACGCTCTATCGTCAAATGATTGGATCGTTAATGTATCTTACTGCTAGCAGACCTGATATCATGTTTTCTGTGTGTTATTGTGCTCGATTTCAGGCAAACCCTCGTGAACCTCACATGCTTGCAGTGAAGAACATCCTACGATATCTCAAGCGAACCACCTCCTTAGGTCTTTGGTATCCATCCAACTCAGGCTTTTTCGTTCAAGCCTATTCTGATGCTGACCTTGGAGGATGTGGACTCGACCGAAAAAGCACGACCGGTGGATGTCAATTTCTTGACGGGAAGTTAGTTAGGTGGCAATCCAAGAAACAGACATGCGTGTCGCTATCCACAGCCGAAGCAGAATACATTGCAGCCGCATCATGCACATCACAAGTGATTTGGATCCAAAGTCAACTTCGAGACTATGGACTCAATATGAAGAAGATCCCACTATATTGTGACTCCGAAAGTGCAATTAGGATCTGTCATAACCCAGTGCAACACTCCAAAACCAAACACATAGCACTAAGGTATCACTTCATCAAAGATCATGTGGAAGATGGAAATGTCGAAGTTCACTTCGTAAGAACCACTGATCAGCTGGCTGACATCTTTACAAAAGCTCTTCCTGAAGCATCATTCAATCAGATATTGCAAGGCTTAGGCATGATGGTTGCAGAATCGGTCCCAAATCCTCATGTCTCTATTTAAAAAAAAAAAAAAAAAAAAAAAATTCAAGAACCGAACCTAACAGACCGCTCGGTTACTCTCTGCTCTGGTAAAATTCAAGAACCGAACCTAACAGACCGCTCGGTTACTCTCTGCTCTGGTAAAATTCAAGAACCGAACCTAACAGACCGCTCGGTTACTCTCTGCTCTGGTAAAATCAAGGAACCGAATCAACCAGACCGCTCGGTTACTCTCTGCTCTGGTAAAATCAAAGAACCGAACCTAACAGAACGCTCTGTTGCTCTCTGCTCTAGTAACATAACGGAACCAAATCAACCAGATCGCTCGGTCTCTCTCTGTCTCTACAATATAGGCGCTCATTCTATCAAACCGCTCGGTTCTTCCAAATCTCTACTTCTTTTCTTTGTCTAAATTTTATCTTTCTGTTTTTTTTATTTCTTTTTCAGAAAATTCAAATTTAACAAAAATATTTTATCTTTCTATTTTTATTTCTTTTTCAGAAAATTAAAAATTAACAAAAATATTTTGTCTTTCAGTATTTATTTATCTCTAAGTAAATTTCAAAATTTCAAAAATATTTTATATTTCTAGTATATGTACTTCTTGCTCAAGTGAATACAAGTATCTCCTTATGGAACGTTCATCCAGGTATGTTTTTTCTCTTATAAGACTAGTTAGACGTCCCTAGAAGCATGCTGCTGTATGTTGTCTCAAGCCTCTATGACCTCGAGCATGCCTTAATGATTCGATCAATACCTATCGTTTCTTCCCAATCAGGCTATTCTCTCATATTCGGTCTAGAGCTACCTTCTTTTACTCATCTGAAACATGAGTTGCTCTGCTTTGTCCCATTTATGTAGCAGAAGGTACGTTCGGTCTCTTAACCATCTCTTCAACTTCTTCACTTACATTCGCTCCCCAAAGTAACCCTTGATGCTCTCGGTCTTTACCACTGAGGCTTATGGTTGCACAACATCTGAGTTCATGATCTTAGATTCGATTACCACGTTCTGAGTGAAACCCAAAATCCAACACCTAAATAGAATTGACGGTGAGTAATTAACTCAAGCTTTTACTTGGAAATTTTCTTTATGAGTGATCTTTTATGAAACTGTCTCGTCCTAAGACATTTCTTCCCAAAGAGATCCAGTTTAATTTATTTTGAGATTTCTGTCTATATCATTCCCATCACGAAATACTTCCCTCCTACCTGTTCAACAGATCACATCGGTCTCACAGGTAACTCTACCAACACTTAGTTTTATGTCAAGACTTAATGTTTGGTTTGAGTTCAGCCACCTCTTAGCCATCAAAAGAAGACGCCTTTCATTGTTTCTCTAAAGACAACTGATCGTGTTTCTCGGGAAACCACACAAACACTTCAGGTCTCTCTTGACTCTGAAGGACGCGATTCTTGCCCGGAATCTTCTGCCTTCTGTCTTTTATTTAGACAACACGCACTTCCAAACACATTTGATTTATTTCCTTGTCTTTCACACTCTTATGCACGGAATTCTTTTCCCACATTCTAATTGCTGTTTGGCACATGGTTCTAAGTCTCAGTTGTAACCAAACAAGGGCACAAGGGATTTCAAACGGTACGAAAAAGATTTGGGCGCGTGCAAAGGATTCGTTTCAACCCCACGTGTGCTGACGTCTTCATTGAATACACCATAACTTCTAATCGCGCTTTTTCAGGCGACGTTTTGGGTTCCTCATCATCACGATTTTCTCTCTCCTGAGAACGGTATAAATAAGACGTGATCGTGTTCTTTGGCAGTTACCTCTCAAAGCATTATCTCACTGATAAAGTTGCCACTGTTCATCTTCTTCCAAAAACTCAACAATGGCGACTTCTTCTTCTGCTCACGATCAATCTGCTTCTTCTTCTTTTCTTGCAATCAAACCAAATCAGAACATGATCATAGAGTTGTCTCCATTCGTCTATGACTCATATAT